>NC_134643.1:5999175-6309695 GCF_030463565.1 Pelecanus crispus
TCAGTGAAGACCATTTGATTGTTCACAACTGTTCTACTATGCCCTCTACCAAAGTTCAGAAAAAAAATTCAGGTCCCTGTGTTCCTGCAGTGTGCTTAACTATCCAGCACAACTCAAATTCTTCAATATACTATTAAGACATAGGAAATGGAAAAGAGTGAGAGAAATGGAAACCAGTCAAGACTTGGACCTGAATACCCCAAACTAGTCACTGGCTTGAGAAAGGTAATTCCTGATGATTTACTAAGGCATCCCTCCACTCACAGCCCTGGTTATTAAGAATAGCTTCTCACACACTTCATACTCCCATTTTGTGTTATAGGGCATTCAGGCACCTGCTTCATCTGGGAATTTCACACAAGGCAAGAGGAAAGAGTGTACTCTAGGAAAGAGCTGGATGTAGCATTTGCCCAGCACTGTTGAGCGCTGGCATTGGAGGGAAATGTACATCATTCCTACATGCACTGGGTACTGTGTCCTGCCAATGGGGAAATCTCTACCATGGTAGGAATCCTGCACTGTGGCTAGTGGATGACAGAGAGGGCCAGGTGTACAGATAACACATCAGCTGACGGTAACAGTGTCTCTTCAGAGGCATCAGATGAGCTTTGGTGGACCTACACACTTACATATACTAAATAGCTCTATTTTTACCCCAACTACATATCTAAATCTGGCAGTGTGGGAACTACCTTGGATCATCCATGAGCACCACCAGAAGCTTCATGAGTTATTTAGAATAACTGAAAAGGTTCCAACTGCATCAGAGGGGAAAATGTTATGAGAAAGTCACATGCCTTCACCAGTTAGTTGTTCATACCACCTTGTGAAGCCTGTGGCCAAGATCACAAAGAGGAGTTGGCTATTGAATATTCATATAAATATACGGTTAACTTATCCTTGTCTTACTCAGTATTTGTGGGGAGTATTTGAATGAAAAGAAAAAAAAGGTTTGCAAATTTTCTGTGCTAAAAGTGCTTCCTATTTTTAAGAGGATACTTGTGTGCAACCACTTTTGCTCTTCTTCCCAGTGTCTGACAAAAGGCTTACATTAATTAGACCTTCTGTGTTCCCCAACATTGACTACGGGTAAGCACAGGTGTGGGAACCCAGGCTGGGGTGAAATAGCCATGGGTCTTTTTGTATCAGGAGAACCGTTCTTGCCAGATGAAGTCTAGGAACCCAGAATTGCTCTGAGGTACAGATATCTAATATCTGGGAATCTAGAAACACTATCTGGTGACAAATAGCCCCTGAGAAAGGACTCCCTGACATGCCCAGTTCTTCAAAATGTCCCAACTGCTAGTATCAGCTCAATACTCTCCTGACTGAGTGTCAGCCAGATGTACCCATGGAAATCTCAGCTTTCACCAGGAGAGGCAGAGCAGTGAAATAGCTCTGTAAGGGTTTAAAACCCAAGGGTTCCCCATAGACTGATCAAACCATTGCTCTTCATATACCGCCCCAAGGTGGCTTCAAACATGTATTAAAGGCACTTAGCTGAGGAAGTCCACCAGCCTCTAAATTGATCTCAGTATCCTGCTTCTAAGGGGATGAAGGTTCCTGTGTTCTGGTTTTGGAGCTTTCCTTCTCAGTACATGGCCTGCATGCAGGACCACTGACTGGCATGCAGAATTTTATAGGCTCCACATGCAGTAAAAGGAGAAAAATTAGGTTTCTAATTTAGATGCTGAACCACCTTCTGAACCTTACCTCTCTGCCTTGACAACATAGATGATGTAGGATCAGTAGCTTACCTACTCACAGTTTACACATTACAACTCCTTGGTCCTGTCAAGAGGTGATTTAACATGAGCCAGTATAAGCAAAAGCACTGAAGAATTCCTGAAAATGAATTTGAGGTGCAAACTCATTCTTCCTAAAAATTCCTTAACTAAATGGTTATTTTTTGGTATTGTCCTGACTGATGTGCCCTGGAGTTCACAAAACAAAGTGGAGCTCCTCGGAGTTAGTTGTGTTCAAAAAATGGGTAGATTAGGCACTTTGGGACATGGTTTAGTCTAGTCTACCCTTGATTGGCTTAGAGTAGACTTGGTAGTGTAGGTTAATGGTTGGACTGGATGATCTTAAAGGTCTTTTCCAACCTAAACAATTCTATGATTCTATGAGTTATCTGAGGTGAATCACCATATCCAAAGCTATGGTCTGGCATTTTGGATGAAGTACTTATAACTGCTTTGGTGCATATTGTAAGCTGAATTTAACAATGCAGTTGCTAAAATCAAGAATGAAAACAAAAGTAATGTTTGATTTTAATGCTCTGTGTTGGTTTCCAGGTACTTATAGGTACCTCATGGTCTCTTCTAACCTGTGCCCCAATTTCTAAATCAAGCAAACTCATCAACAAATGATGGGCAGATTTTGGCATCCTCATTCATAACTGTTTGTTTTGCTGACAAATGCTATCAAAAAAATCCTGTACTCTAATGGGTTGATAAGGTTTTTGCCCTTGCTATTTACTGTGTTTTTCCTCAATTCTCTTTTGCTCACACATGCACTCATACACACATTCACATCCATCTTTCTTTCAATCTACTTTTTTATCTGCAATATGTCTCAGGTGATCGGCTAGTGAACAGAACAGGTGGAGTTTTCCAGATGTCAAGTGGGTTTGTGCTGCTCAGAAAAAGATTTCAAGGAAAAAAGAGCTCATGTTGATTGTTTTGAACACTGGTGGCTCCTTTTCATAAGAAAGCAAATTCAAAAATGGTTGCCTTTGGCAGGTAAACATACTGTTTTGCTTCAGGCAAAAAAGAGGGAAAAAATCTGCACTGGTTAATTTTTTATAAGACAAAACATTCAAAGAGGAGAAAGTGGTTTTGATCAATGACAGGAGGCTGCCTATAAAAACAGTTAGGTTCAGTCCAATATTTTAATTAAATATATTTGTTTTATGGTAAAGAAGTTATGGAAATACATACGATCTGGGATTTTCCTTGGGTGCAGTATCTCTCAGATCTATTTCTCTTTCTCACGTAAATGAAGAATAGTCATGTGTTGCCCCAGGCTTGAATTCATCATTTTCATAGGCAAGTCGTATTTTTCCCCCCAGTGTGATCCCAGTAATGAACTTTTCCCCCCAACAACAAACCAGAAATGCATTCATTTTATTTGCTTGTTTATTTGCTCCAAAGCCATTGAGTTGGGGGTGAATGATGCCTTGTTTTTCGTGAACCTGCAGAAACATGATTTTTTTTTTACCAGTTGTGCATTCATCATGAAATGTTTTTTTCAGCCTTAGACAAAACATTGGACAGGTTGCAACCACACATGAGTCTCCCACATCATTCAATGAAAATAAAAAAGGGAAGGGAAGGGAAGGGAAGGGAAGGGAAGGGAAGGGAAGGGAAGGGAAGGGAAGGGAAGGGAAGGGAAGGGAAGGGAAGGGAAGGGAAGGGAAGGGAAGGGAAGGGAAGGGAAGGGAATCTGATGCAGCTGAAGCATCATCTATAGAAATACATTATTTTTTACTGATTCTTCTCATAAAATTCCTTTCCTACCCCTCCACTTACTCCCATGGGAAAATAACTTGTGCCACTTTTAATCGGTCAAACATTGCTTCATCACCCCTTGCATAATTTCACAGAGTGAAGGCAAAATGTGCCAAATTCCACCCCTGTCCACTTCTCTAATCCAGAAGGGAACTCATGGTCACAGAGGGCAAGAAGGGACAAGTCAGATTCTTGCTGAAGACCTCCAAGGCCCTGTAGTCCAAAATCATCAGGGCTGGGTGTCCTGTGTGATTGCACAGGCTAATCTAAGAAATACGAGGCCTGGGGAAGGGTAATTTAAGACTTTATTGTTAATATAGGCCCAGTGTTCTCTTTCTATGGAAAGTATCAGTGTAATCCATGATTCTGCTGTCATTGCAGCTGAAAGATGAGGATTGCTAGAGTACATGAGTGGGTAACACAGGAGACCATAACATGGTGAAATTCTGATATCAAGTTCCTTTTCTTGGGTGAAATATTAGCTTGAAGGAAAACATATGGAAAAATGCACCTGCCTGGTATAGAATCTGCTTCTACCCTTTGAGTATATTCTTGGGAATCCCTGCTTATCTTGACCAAATCATTTAATGACATGTCTCAGGTCTATTCACTCCAAGCACTTTGAGAGATGTGATTTGGAATAATGGGCTGAGGAAAGTGGCTGGGATCTTGTCCTCATCCTAAAGAGTATCTTGACTTGACATTGTTGGGAAAGGGTTCTGGAGCTAGATGGTCCACTGGTTTGCTCTGAGGGGACAGTTACGTTCATAGTCTGGTGGCTGTTTATTGCAGTAATAATTTATGACCCAGAGTGAATATGGGGCTTATGATTCTTGTCATTTCAGGCGTACATAGTTTGTAACTTGATTAGAAATTCAAGAATGAGAATGAAAGAGAGCCTTTTTCCTACTGAAAAAGGATTTGGTCTAATTTTGGTGAAAAACAATAGAGCAGCATTATATTGGCCAGATGATTGGCCAGAACTCCATGATTTTTCTATTACTTTCTACTTTTGTTTACCTGTTGTGAATATTAGGAAAATGGAGACTGAGAAAAAGTAAATTTCAGATGACTAATGCAAAAACATGTAACTATTCATGGAGAAAAATCACAAAATCATTTTGCTTTTTCTTTTTTCTTCTTTTGTTCCCCAACAGTGTAAAAATCTGTATAAATGCTGCCATTTTAACCTTCAGAAACTCCAGCAGGTGGTGACAGCTTTCAGCAGTTCATGCAGCTCCAAGATAAATGTTCCATTACAGGAGGGGAAAAAAAAAAAAAATTAAACTGCTTGAGTGTGCAGGCTGAAACAATATCACTTCCTGGCAGGAGATGATAATCCACTTAGGTCTCAATGTGCAACCTTTGAGGTCAGTAAAAAGCATGCTGATGAATTCAGTGGGTGTAGGATCATTTCCCTAGCAAGCATGGCGTATGAAGCAAGGTGTAGAAACTGCTTCTGTGCTGAGTTTCACATTTGTGCATCTCAGCCAGGTTGAGGGGAGGAACATTGGTGTACAAATCTTACTTATATCCAAACAGTGAAACATTGACTCCAGCAACCTGCTGACACATGCTTTCCTGAGCATGGGCATTGAGCTTGGCCAATGGATAAATCAACCAACAAGGATTACCAACTGCAAGGAGGAGCAAGTGTTATCTACCCAAGAAAGGAGCCTTTGTGCTTGAGCTGGTTGCAGGTAGGGGAAGAGGAACCATCCATCAACTTAAGAAAGGACACAGACTGAAGGACGTCTTTTGCAGTCAGTGGCAGTAGTGAAGTTTGTTCAGAGTAGTTTTAACACCCACCTGGGGAACTGACTGATTTTAACTAATGTTGATAAGCAGATAAAGTCAACTCCAACAGAGTTCTCAGCTTTTAAGGAAGGTTGGGCCAAGAACTTCATAAGCAATCAGTCCCAAGGGTTCAAGGAAATATCTCAGTTTACAGTAAAAACTGGCATTGCTTTCAGAATAAAGGTTAAAAAAGTGTTTTTCAGGATTTAGCCTCCTCTCCAACTTTTAGGGTAAAGGATGTAGTAGGGTGCAGGTGGCAGGAATGTAGTTGCTTCTAGGTTTTCCCACTCCTCTCCAAACAATGTGGCAGCACTGACTTTCAGAGGCACAGTGCTGGAGGTAAAGGGCTCTCCTTGCCCATTTCATGTTACTAGTGGCAACAAAGCTTTACCAAATGAAAATATTATCTTTAGCCGGACCTTTAAACTTTCTTGTGTTACAATTTTCTTTGCCAACTTGCACCAAACAACCATTACCCCCTGGGCCTGAAACGTGCTCTGTAATGGTCTCCAGTGATGTGGCCATATGCAAAAAAAAGAACAACAATGCTAACAGGGGGGAGATATTTCACCTAACTTTTGATGGAAAGGATCCCTTTATAGGTACTAGAAGAAATAGCTGACTTTATGTTATGTTATGTTATGTTATGTTATGTTATGTTATGTTATGTTATGTTATTATTTATGTTCATGCTATCTACTTTTAGAATCATAGAATCATAGAAGCAGAATCACAGAATGGTTTGGGTTGGAATGGACCTTTAAATATCATCTAGTCCAACTCCCTTGCCATGAGCAAGGACATCTTTCACTAGATCAGGTTGCTCAAAGCCCTGTCCAACCTGGCCTTGAACACTTCCAATGATGGGGCATCCACAACTTCTCTGGGCAACCTGTTCCATTGTCTCATTACCTAACCATAAAAATTTTTTTCTTTATGTCTAATCTAATCCTACCATCTTTCATTTTAAAATGACTGCCCCTGGTCCTGTCACTACAGGCCTTAGTAAAAAGTCTTTCTCCGTCTTTCTTACAAGCCCCTTTTAAGTATTGAAAGGCTACAATAAGGCCTGGAGTCTTTTCTTCTCCAGGCTGAACAACCCCAACTCTCTTGGCCTTTCTTCACAACAGAGGTCTTCCAGCCCTCTGACCATTTTTGTGGCTCCCCTTTGGACCCGCTCCAACAGGACCATGTCTTTCTTGTGCTGGTGACCCCAGAGCTGGCTGTAGTACTCCAGGTGGGTCTCACCAGAGCAGAGAAGAGGGGGGAATCACTTGACCTGCTAGCCACACTTCTTTTTATGCAGCCCAGGATACTTTTGGGGAAGAAGGGCCCAATCCTCTCTGTTGACTATGATTCTAGACTACAAGCTCAGGTGAAAACATTATTATTTGTTTAGAAGAATCCCACTCTGCTTGTCTTGTACACTCTAAATAAATCCCATCATTTATCAGTGTTTCTATTACTTCGATACTTATTGGACCCAACAAAAATGCAAGTCTTTCTGTGCATGTACACATACCAATGTGCATATGTTAAAAGCAGTGGTGACACAAAGGTTTTACCTTCTAAATAGGGGTTGATGAAAGGCACTCAGGCCCCATTTCATAGAGGTGGAAATGAGACACAGGCAGATTTAGGGACTTGCCCAAGGCAAGACAGGAAACATGTAGCATGACCAGGAATCAAACCCACATCTCTTCTGTGCTTTAGCTAGACGACTAGTGTTCCTCTTGGTACAGAGCACAAATAAGATGGGAAGTGGCACTTTGAAGCACTTTTCTCAAGATAACGTCACTGTTATTGTTATAATTTAGCAATAGATGTTATCAATATAAAAGTAAAGCCGGTTGCAATTTGACTTTATCCTTTGTAATGACTCACTTCTTCCATACTGCCCACAAGAAGTGAACTAATAACCAGTTATTCCCCCTGGATTTCTCAGTATGAATTGTCTCTGTGTTACTTGCTTTTAAGCTACAAGACAGCTTTCCAAGCCACCTCAGCAGAGTCACATGGTCATACCAAATGTCCCATTAGACCTCTTGGTGACCTCCTGATGGAAAGGAAGCTGCAGACACACATCTAACTGCAGCATGGTGTTCCTTGATGGTCCATTACTTTGACAAGAGACTGTCTGCATTTAAAACTGATATACTTCTGATGTACATAAAACACATTGGGTTCTTTAAGTTTCATTGCTTTTAGTTGGCTTGAGCTTGCACAACTGAGATGACTTGCAAGCGTTGTATCTGCACGGTCTTCTGCTGGAGTAGGATCTAAAAGGCAGACAGTGTGGGTCCATGGGAGTTTGTATCAAGCCCTGTGCTGACACGTCTGTTTAGACAGAGCCATTACAGCCTGATCGCCACAAACGCAGTCTGTACTCTCACTTTGTCAACCAGTAGGCAAGTAGGCTACTGAAAGTAGGCTGTCTGGCTGGCAAATGTTGCTTAGCTTCCATCCTCTAAGTGCACGGTGAACTGCAGCGTGGCATTGAAAAAACAATGAACTGTGAGCAGTGAGAAGTAGAGATACTCACCAATAACACTTTTAGGAGGCCAATAAACCCTGTTAGGTTGTCTCAAGACTATAAAACTGGAAATGTACTCTGCAAGGTCCTCTATCATGCACCTCAATTTAAACATATAAATTGTTTTGGAGGTGCAATATTTGAGTGGGATAGGTTTCTTTTTCCTTACTTCAGAATATAGGCTGCAATATGCTCTGATTCTCTGAACCAACACTTTTTCTTAGTGATCAGTAGAGATCACTTCAGGAATGTTATGGGTTTTCCTAAATGAAATTGTCCAGGGCTTTGTTCTAGTCACATCTCATCATGTTTGGATTAGACAAGGTAGTGGCAGGAAAACTCTCAGAAAAGTCACTACAGGTCACAGAAAACACATTACTGCACAGAAGTCTTCTAAGTGTGTATCCACGAAGTTCCAGAAAACTCCATAGTTATTATTGTGTCAGTTCTGTCTACCTAGCTTAGCTTACTTTTTTCTGACAGAATAGTGAATGGAGTTGCTTCTTCTGGAGTGCTAGATACACGTCTCTAAATATTAGGCGAAGGAAGATGTCTAATACATGTCATCTGAATGTTTCCCATGAGGTTTGGGGAGCAGATCTATGTCAGGTTAGGATCAAATCACTCATTGCAACTAATAGGACTTTTGCCACTGAATCCATTAATTCTGTTGTTTGTTTGTTTTTTTTTTTGTTTTTTAAAATGACATTCCAATCTATTTTTTTTTTTTCACATAGCCAGTTATTTTACACAGAATAAGCTTTTAAGCATTGCTCTGAATTGGGTAGCTGCTGCTCTAAATGAGGATCTCAGTGTTTTGCTGAAATACTTACAATGATATCAGGTCACTAAACAATCTGTGTTGTGCTTTTTCCATTGAGTAATCTGGCATTTAGAATATACTTCATTCAGCATGCATGGCATATATAACCACTTTTGAAGAAATAGTTGCTCTTGGTTAACTAACAGCTTTACAAAATGTCACAAGCAATGTTTGATTCAGGGATTTTTTTGTGGTTTTTCCCTGTAGTCTGTCTATATTTACATATACTTTTCTTTCCAGAATTTTTGAAGCTCATTTCTGAAAGTGCAACATTTTGCAGATTATCTCAGAGTCACTGAAGATTTGTTGTATTTTTTTCCCAGAGACTGGTAAAATCACACTGGCTCCAGAGGTTCAACTTTCTGCCCCTGCTAAGGGAGGTCATCAGTAGCGTGGAGTCAGCTTTGGATATCTCCCAATCAGAAACAAATAAAAGTTAGCCCACTGGGACTTTAGTTAGGCTGTATCTGCCCTTCCAATGAACAGTTAAGCTTTGTAGTGTGCCTGCTTGAGAAACAGCTGTTTGTCTAACCTCTGAACTGCTCAATACATTAATCTGAAGCATAATTTAGCTCTGTCTGAGCTTCCGAACATGGCACCAATAACTGGCTAGTGTAGATTTACCAGCCTTAAAAAAAATAATTTCTGAGGTTTGTTTAAAAAATAGTTCTCCTTCTGTCTTAGATTAATTAGAAGTGATAATCTTTGGCAAGAATGTACCCAACAGAGAGCACAGTTCGTTGGTTTCTGAGCAAGATGCTCCCCCTCGAAACCTTCATGTTACAGTTTGTTCCTGGTGCTTGTGAGTCAGCCATAGAGGCAGACCCTGTTTTATGTTGGCCTTCTGTTTGGGGAGCGTGGTTCAGCTGTGCATCACCATGTTGTTCCTCTGCCAGCTAAGAACAAAGATCCAGTCAGATGGATGGGAAAATACAAAACTATTCTGAATGAGGAGGAGCCAAGCCTTCATCAGATCTGGATATCCTCAAGCTTCAAAGCTAGCAGACTTCTGGATTCAGTTTGGTTTCGTCCATTTCTGAACCCCTATTTAAAGTCAGTGAGAGTCAGTGGGACCACTGATCCCTGTGAGAGAAAAGGTCTCAAAAGAGGGAAAAAATAGAGAAAAATAAGGAGAAGAATGAATGTTTGTGAAAAATAGTAAATGACATACTTTTGTCTGTTGAAATGCTGAGTGATGCAAGATCCAATATTCTCTCACTCACAGACACACAGTTCTTGCTCCAATGTGAGCATACACACACTCCATTTCCCAGATTGTCCCAGAGAAAAATGGCAGAAAAATGGAACACTCTTCTAAGAATTTGGCTTCTGAGAGCTGTTGTTATATATCTCTGTATCTAGGTCATTAAATATCTGTTCTGATTCAGCACTGAAATGTTCCAGTAACTTGCACTCATTAGGGTTTTGCTCCTGCACCAGCAGGAGAGACGGGGAGCTCCAGATTAAGGTGTTTTCAGTGAGGCAAATCTAGTACGTTTCCCACTCCAGTACATGTCCCACTCTGCATAACATGCATGAGTCTGTTTTGCAAGATGAACTGTTTCTTGTCGATACTGACAAATAAATCACGTGATGCCATGCTACCGCATAAGATATTGTGTCTGTTCAAGTAAAAAGACAGCGTGGAAATTATGAAACTAAACATTAAGTATTATGGCATTTCTAGGTTCTGCTGTTGGTCTTGCTGACTTTCAACAGACTATCATGTCCCTGGACTATAACAGAAGCTTAGACAGCTTGTCCTCCTGCAGACACATGCATGTCGACAACCTTTGTTTCAGTGTAACTCCTCCCCTGTGTGTTTTCTTTTTCCTAAAGCTCTGGTTCCAACAATCAAGGCATTATGAGAGATCATTCAATTTTCCTTAAAAATGAATGCAAATAGAGCTGTCAAACTTTTGCAGTCCCAGAGAAATCTTGAAAATTTAGCCTGGATCCAAGCATATGCTTGAGCAATGCAAAAGCATGGAGAGAGATGAAATACCATGATTTTATTGTATTATCATTGTTGTAGGAAGTATGGCTTTTGCAGCTCAGGGAGCATAAGAGTTAATAGGCAATGACAGGGCTCTGGGAACTGGACAAGTTGTGGACTGTGTTATGAACACAATCCCTGTTGCAAGGAGTTTAGAGTATAAAAAAGGTAGGATAAGATGGACACAGACAGGCCAACAAGGAATATGATGATATTACCCTTTCCTACCAGATTACTGATTTACTGTCAGAAAAGACCTGAATGTTAATGAGGCATTTAATCAAAGAAGGATGTAATTTTTCAGCTGGAACCCTTTTGGTGAAAATGTAGGTTTGACAACATCTATTTTCCTGTGAATTTCTGACAGATTAACCAAATTATTCATTAATACAGCTGAAAATATCTTGAAAAAATAAAATCATTTATTTTAACTTTTTATAATTAATATCACTTTTTTATGTAATATTGTTTAATAATGTATTTAAACAATTAGAAATCATTTTAAAGCTCAGCGAAACATTTGATCTTAATCAGTGTCAGGCCAAGATGTTAATATTTTCAGTGCCTGCTTTGCCGAAGTGTCCCAACATTTATGTAGTTGCTCACTTGTGGTGATGATGATAATGAAGATTATGAAGAATTAACAGCAAAGCATAAAATTTCCCATTTTCCCAGCAGGCTTCCACTTGAATGAGGGGAAGATGTTGTTTGAGAAGGCAAATGGGGCAGGTGAACTGTGCAGGTAAAAAGGGGCAGCTGAAGAGGCTCAAATGTAAAGGCAGAGAGGGCATTAAACACATCCCCCTTTTACACAGTCTAGTCTTTGCTCTGCACCAGGCAGCTGGGGATTACAAGGAAGGCAGGCAGTGACAGAGAACTGAAGAGGCCCCACTTTCATCCCTGGGTTTGCTGCAGTTGTCTCTCATTACCTGTCATGTTATTCTTTGTTTTCTGGACAATGCTAAGCCAGGAGATAAACTCACCCGTGTGTTGCTGCAAGGCGTGCAGTGAAATGCAGGACTAATTCCCTCACCTGGAGCCTTCCAGCCCCTTTTGGGGCAGAACTGGGGCTCCCCTGTACAACTTTTTTGGGATGGGGACAACTGTAATCCTCCAACTCACAAAACCAGCAAACCCCTAAGGATGAGATTCTCAGCTATGATGGTTACTGGGTGTAGAGGGGAGTAGGTAAATACCTGGAGAGAGAAGATGCTGTGCTATGAAATTTCTAAGGACATGCTGTCATGCTGCACAGTGTCTGAAACACCCAGTTCTGGCTGGGAGAAGCAGCGTCAGGCTGTCATCGGCATTGTTACGGGACCCACACCTATTGAGCCTGACAGAGCTGTTTAGCCAAAGTGCATCGCATTCCCTGCTGCCCTCATTTTGCTTAATCTGCATTCTTGCAGCTCAGTAATCCTCATGGGAGACTTCCTATAAATAGTGCTTTGGCAATTAAACCCGCTTTCCTTGCAAACTAAGCTTTAATTGCTATTGGCAGGTACCTTGCAGAAGTATTTCCTATGGAGGAACTAAAGGATGAAACACATTTTAAATAACAAGGGTTTATCTTTGTGAAGAAAGGAAAGTTTATCTTAAATGCTAATGCTATTATCTAATCGAGCATCTAATGTTTTTCTATGCAGTTTGTCCCTCTGAGAGCACCAAGGAGCAGAAATGTGAGCTGTAAAAATCCTGCTGTACTCATAGAAATGTCTCTTGCACACTTTCAGGGAAAGCAGGTCAAAGATTGCACCTCTGCAGTATTTTTTGGTGATACACATTCATTATTTTTAATGCATTTTACTCAGATTTCAATCAGAATGATATTTAAAGAAAACAACGAAACACAATAAAGTATGGACCCTCTGCCCTCAGAAAACAGGTGAATATACACCCAGGTCAAATCCACCAGCCAGCTCTGTTCTGCAGAGCAGCTGGGGTCATTTATTTCAGAAGCAGGTTTAGCTGTTCTGCCTCTTCTTTCAGGAGCACTTCACATTCTTAAATGACACCTGGAAATCTGAACAGGCACAGTGGAGCCTATCATAAAGGGAAAGGGGGATTTGGACTATTTGGAAGTAAATCCTGAGATTATTTTTACACGAACCTGTAAGAATGATATCAGTATGCACGTGTGTATAAACCAGATGCTGCTCCTGCCTCCTTGCATGCTGGGTGTGCTTTGCTTCAAATCAATGTTTTTATGGGCTTCTAGGGGAGCAGGAACAATCCAGCTATGCACAGAAAACCAAGGCTTTCGAACCTAAGTATGGCATCTGATTATGTGAGGCTTAAATAAAAGAACAGGTGATACAGTCCTGTTTTAGGATTAAAAGGCACAGCATCATAGATTGTTTTCAGTGTGGGCCAAATCCTTTAAAGTGGTGAAGCTTTTGCATATGACTAGTTCTGCTGGGATCTAAAGTCACATCAGAGCCATGGAAATGAATGTGTGATACATTTCTGAAAAGAGTTGGCATGTACAAGGTGAGATGCTGCAAAAACTTATTTTGTATACTGTTGGTCAAAATAATCTGTAAAATTCATTTAAGTGGGACATGCACATCCATTTTGTGCTCACTTTTTATAAATATTCAAAATACGAGTGTTCCTGCTGAGAATGTTTTGAGCAAGTGCATGGTGGTCAGGTCGGGGGCTGAGGCTGGATTTTGAAGTTGTGTTTGTACTAAGTGAATGCATGCCTGAGCTCAGTCCTGCTGGGGACCACGCATACCAACAGGCCACAGCATGGTGGCACTGAACTACTTCAACCTGCAACCGGAGACTGCCTCAGCAGACTGCTGAAGGCCAAAAGCAACCAACAGTCATATTTTAAGGAATGCTTTCACATAAAATATCTCAAAAAATTCACAGCTCAATTTTGGACAATTTTTCAAGGAATCTGGTGGACAAAATTATTCTGGACCTTACGTGCTAATTTACTGCCTGGCCTGGGACATCTGTGATGCCACACTTTGCCCATTTGAATTTAAAACAAAGCCCTGGGCCATGGATAGTACTTGTAAAGCTTTGTCCCAGCCTAAACCTGCTGTATTACCGCACTATCTCAACCTAGTCCTCAAATACCAACCTACTCATTGGTCTGTTCACCTTCTGCAACGTGATTCCGGTTCAGCCAATAAACCTGATACCTTGGTGTGTTTCATTTGCTAGTTGACCCACTGATGTCTCTGTCCCTAAAGCTATAACTTGCTCTATCCCTGTGAGTATGGCCCCATTTCTTCTGGTTAACTTAGCTGTTGTGTACAAGCACACACACAGCAGAGAAAAAGCAAGATGCCAGCTTGGCGTTGAGTAAAGAGCAGAAAGAGGGCGAGAACCAGCAGGGTTTCCCCAACATTTGTGAGGGTGATGGAGCCGGAAAAAAGGGTGTTCCCCTGCAGTCTGTCTCCACTGCGTGGACACCTCCTCCCTTCTATTCCCACCAGCTACAGCAACAAGACATTCTGCCACAGCAAGTCTCACCAAGCTGAGTTAACCCCCAGAAAGCTCCCTTCCACTCTGCAACTCACTCATTCGATGCCAATTGCGTTGGGAGTTTGATTCACAGCTCTTATTCTGATCACATACATAACTCTGGAAGCCTAAACATCACATGCAGCAGTTACTTACAAAGGGCACATACTTCGTACTTAATTTCTTCTGAAGGTTTGACTTTTTCTTTGACATGTTCCTCACACTGAGTGCACTCTGTGCACTTCTGCATGGAGACACAGACACCAAGGATATAATCACTGGGTAGAAACCTCACATAGAACTCCAGATACTTTTCCCCATTACTCATCCTTCAAAAATTGTGGACCTGCGACGTTAGGCATCACAACCGTTGACTCTCAAATTGCTCACCATCACAGTGGCATCCACAGCCTTGAATTCTGAATCATGCAGCATATCTGTCCTTCCCATACAGGGTAAAGATAATAATATCCCTTTGTGTGGATTTGACACTTTGACTCAGAGCTAGAAGGATCCTATTTTGGAACTGCTCTTCTTAATACATGAGTTTATGTCTTTTCTTTAAAAAGAAAAACAAACTGTAATTTGAAGAAGAGTAATGTTAAACCTTTTCATACACCAGTCTTCTTTGAGTACATGGAAATAGAAAACCCCACTTTGAGCCCTGTGTTTTCCTGAGTGAAATCAAAGAGACATCCTCCACTTCCTAGGAGGTCTCCTACATCTCCTCACCATGGCATCACTCTGGAGGCCTTTTAAAAAGACTGAGAGGAAGAGCTTTCATCGCTAACATTAAACATCCCAAGAAATAGGCTAAGGTCTCGTGCTCCTCCTTAGCTCTCTTTCTGGCTCAATAAATCTGCCACTTATAAGATGCAACATCTCCAAGAGGGAATGGTTTTGGAATTCAAGGGGCTGGGGATTGGCTAAGGATTTTCCTTTCCTCACTAGTCCCTGAATACATTATGAACTGCTGATATGACAGTCTGCTCGAACTCTCCCAAAGTGCAAAGGGACTTAGTTTATGTGTACAGCAGAGACTTCAACTCTGAAACACTTCTAGCTGTGCTCCAAAAGGAAAGAGAAGCCCCACACCACATGGATTTTGAAAATAAAGATGTAGGTGGCTACCAAAAAATGGAGGTGTTGGGAAATGATTCTTTGCACCTTTGAGTAAAATACACTCCAGAGAGGGGATGGGTTTGACATGTAAGAAGCCCATGGTGTGTCCTTAGCAGCCACCTCTGGGCAGTTTCCAGGTGTCATTCTGGCTTTGGTGGGTTCTGTTCTGTGATCCATAAATGTCGCACTCACCCCCAGGCCAAATCCTGTCACAGAAAAAAAAACTTATTTTTGGTCCAGGCACAGAAACTTTTGAATATTCTACTGGGCAGCTTGCTATGTTTAAACACATTTAAAATGAGCTAATCTGTGTGTGCTTCCTGAACACTCAGTGTGTTTTATCCTGTCTCAATTTTTTGAGCAAAATAATACATGAAATATTTGTTTATTTGTTTATTTGTTTATTTATTAAGCACCTGATGCCTGCATGTCTTACTTCTATCTTACTTGAAATACAGACATGGGCAATAACTTTCAGCGCTAATGTGTCTGGTAGAAACTTTCTGTTTGCTTGTTTTTCTAACAACAAGTTTTTCTTCTGTTCACATTTGTAATCTTAACAAGGGAGAAAACAGTTATAGAGAAAGGTATAGAAAGTCACAGAAGTGTAGTCAAGAAGAATAATGGATATTAAATCAATATTTATAAACATAACAACTAATAGAAAAGCAGACTCATACCCATTTATTTTAAAAATAGGTTGCTGCAAAAACATGTAAATGAATATTTAATTTAATGGTTTTTTTCTATATCAAGTATAGTTCCTTTTATAAAAGCCCATGAACAATGACAATAATGCGCAATAAATATTAATAATTACCCATAATGGGTAATTAAAGTTTAATAATTAGTATGAAAGTCAAAATAACAAGAAAGAATCACTTGATCACATTCAAAACATTCAGTATTTGAAGGATGTTGTATAATCATTACAGCATAGGTTAATAATTGTCCATTTGGAGTCTGCACTCATTTACGTTCATGGTTATTGGAATGTAACAGTTGATAGAGCATTTCATGATAGAAAAAATTGAATATGTAAATATTGTTCCAAATGTGAGTCCACCGTGATGGGGTTATCTCTGCAAATGTAGTTCAAATTGGTGGTATTCTATAAGGAGGTTGCTTTTTGAAGTGCTTTTGCAAAAATGGGTTTAATTTAGGGGAGTTCAGGTCAAAATGCTGCACAGGAATAGAGAGATTCTGTATGTGTAAACAACTTGACTGAACTAAATGGGTTTAGCCTAAAATACCCTGCTATCCTACAGCAGAGTATCTGGACCATATTTCCCAATACCTTGCAGAGTTATAGTTGAATAACCTTTTCCAATACATTTTGGGGTTCTTAGCAATTTGCTGTATGAAATCCCAGTCCTTGACACACTATTAATACAAAGAAGAGAAATAGTTTATCAAAAATGTACTTTGGCTCATGAGACTCACTTATAAAGATAGACAGCAGAAGACAACCAAAAATACATCTCCCATGGGGTAGCATGCCACCATTTCAAAATGTGCACAGTCCTTTCTGAGGTCTTCTGGGTTTTTTTTATGAAAAAGTTTTTTAAAAATTTGCACAAAGAGTAATCTTATTCTTAATAAAACAGGTTAGCTTTGCTGAATAGTCTAAGTTTTTGTTATTAACAAATTTAAAAGATACATTTTAGTCCACAGTTCCAGGAACTTAGGTGATCTATTTGCTAACAATCGGCATCTCTTCAAAGTCCTCCACATCTTCCAGGTTTTGAGCACTGTAGCCACCAGCTTGCTTCCACCTTCTTATGTTCAAGGTGAGATTTGTGGTCACTTTGACAAGCCACCTAAAAACCATTGTCGGGTTGTTTTTTTTTTTTTTCCTTTATTTGTTTTGATTGAGTTTTAGCAAGTTCAGTTTCCTGATCCTGTTGTCTGTGCATCTGCATGGTAAAGCAGGAAGCACTCTTATTCTGCACAAATACAGTAGCACTTTGCTCTTTTTTAATATTGTGATAGTACAAGGGGACTATAGCCAGGGACTTATGACATGTTAATCCCTGTCTCTAAGACCATTTAACAGAAGGTAGTGAGGAGTGAGATGAGCCACAAAATTACTAAATGAGGATAGATGTTTCTGAAGTAATATAATTACTTACAGTAACAACCGATCTCTGCTTTTTCGTTGCTTCATGCCCTCTGGTGCTACTGGTGGTCAAGCTGTTTTGCAATGGGTTTATCTTTCCCATTCCAACCCAAAGCATTCTATGATTCTATGATTCTATGATTTTATAAATGAGGAAAATGAGGCACAGGAGAGCAACTTGCTGGAGGAGGCAAAACTGGTCCCCTGCAGAGCCCAGGGAACAGCCAGGATGTGAAATACCAATGAAAAACAAAATCCTGGGTAAGAGGAGAGGGAGAGGCTTTAAGACAGTTTTGCAAGATGAGCTGACAATGTGCACTTGCAGGCCAGAAGGGCAATCATATCCTGGGCTGCATCAAAAGCAGTGTGGCCAGCAGGTCGAGGGAGGTGATTCTACCCCTCTGCTCTGCTCTGGTGAGACCCCAACTGGAGCAGTGTGTCCAGCTCTGGGGCCCTCAGCACAAGGACATGGACCGTTGGAGAGGGTCCAGAGGAGGGCCACCAAAATGATCCGAAGGCTGGAACACCTCTCCTATGAGGCCAGGCTGAGAGAGTTGGGGTTATTGAGCCTGGAGAAGAAAAGGGTGAAGGGAGACATTATTGCAGACTTTCAGTGCTTAAAGGGGTCTTATAAGAAAGATGGGGACAAACTTTTTAGCAGGGGCTGTTGCAATAGGACAACAGGTAATGGTTTTAAACTACAAGGGGGTAGATTTAGACTAGCTATAAGGAAGAAATGTTTTACAATGAGGGTGGTGAAACACTGGCACAGGTTGCCCACAGAGGTGGTAGAGGCCCCATCCCTGGAAATATTCAAGGTCAGGTTGGATGGAGCTCTGAGGAACCTGATCTAGATGCAGATGTCCTTGCTTATTGCAGGGGAGTTGGACTAGATGATGTGTAAAGGTCCCTTCTAACTCAAACCACTCTGTGATTCTATGATTCTATATCCAATACTGGAGAAACCCCAGCATCACTGTGCGACTCACCTGCCTCTACATGCTGCTCTATGTGCAGCAGCAGTTCTGTCCCACCAGTGTCACATCTGGTCCCAAACAACAATCCTCAATGCCATACCATTCAGCGGTGCCTTTGCAAGACATGGCATGGCTGCAAAGACTGTCATACATGGGTCCTCCCATACTTGGATAGGAAGAATTTCTCATCTTTTTGGGAACCCATCATTTTCCCTGTTGCACAAAGATGCAGGAGAAGGCAAATGGATCTGTGAGTGTTTTCCAGGCAGTGCAGGAAAGCAAAGCTGCTTGTAGTATGTAAGAGCATCAGCAATCCCCACAAGCTTTAGTTTAAGTAAAACATGTAATAGAGGAAAAACACTGAGGAAGTCTGTGCAAGTGAGTGAAATTAGCTTTTTCCTAAAATGGAGAATTAGAATGTTTCATGAAATTAATGGAAAGAGGATCTTAGAAAGAATAAAGAGGGGCCTGGATAAATTAAAGATTTTATCTGAAACCAAACTGGAGTAATTGACTAAATTAACTTGTCTTAAAGAGACATGTACTGAGACATTGCAAAATAAAGAAAAGATAAAAGGAAATTAGAGAGTGTAATATGGCATATAAACAGCAGTAGGAAAAAACTGAAGGGAAAAGAAAAAATGCTATTGTCAAAGGGGAAGAAGAAAGGCTTTACAGACATATAAGTGACTGAATGTATCATTTTATTTTTCAACAAGAAATATAAAAATCTTCCTGTTGTTTCCCAATAAAAAGAAATCAGTATTCAAATGATGTATCTCAGGGAGCAGTCTATAAACAAGTACACCTCACAGTCATTTCAGGCTTACTTCATTTATTAATTAAAATTTCAAGAAATCATGGGAAGGCCCTGAGCAGAGATTATAATTTGATTTTTTTCTACTGATGTGTAGAATAAGCCAAGACAAACATAATATATATTTTTTTGGTTTGGGCAGTACCTAAAAGGAATCATGGGCAATATTTTTTGATCAATACAATAATATAAAAAACACATTCTAAGCTTTTTAAAGGTACATTTAATTTGTTAAGGCAGCTAGCACAAACCTGCTAAAGCAGTAGAAACCTTTCTGTGTGGTATGTTAACAGAACACATATTCAGTGCTCTCAGTTTAGAAAATATTACTATCAAGGAATAATGTTAATGATCCAAAGACCCTGCATAAACCAAGCAAAGCTTTTTTCACAACTCCCTCAATTTCTGATCAGAATAATAAATTCAGATTACATTAAGTAATGGAGAAAAAGCAATTTTGTTAATCTTGCAGACCTCCCTTCAAAACTCTTTTTCTTTTTATTCTATATATCATAGATTGCTTATTATTATTACTGTTTAATATCGTAGTTGTAATTAGTGGCCCCAATCAGAGATTGAATGCACTGGATTAAATGCTTTATGTATATACACACACGCACAGATACATATATATGCACGTACACACATGCTTAAAGAATGTCCTGTGAGACAGTGGGTTAACAGCAATGGCAGTTGCCCATCTTTAAGGACTGAGCAGCTGGGAGAGAATGAACATTTCAGTGACAAAGAAGAATAGTTTTTCAGAGTCTAGCTTCATAACACAAAGAGGCTGTTTAATAAGTTTAAGGGGGATTTTTAAAAAAAAAATTCTAAATAATAATGTAGTTTATCTTAAGGGTGGAGAAGCACCTTGAATTTGTAATGGGATCTAAAATAAAAAGGAAAATTAAAATAAACCTTTTACTGCTGCTGTTCATGTCAGCTGGTGTGACTTCATAGAAATAACCTACTGCACAGAAAATACATTGCTCATTTTAATTTTTTTTTTGTGATTATATGGGAATCATGTCGACAACTTAATTAATAGACAGATAATAATGCTCTGCTGTGATTTAACTAACCATTTTTGTTCCAAAGAACTAAATCTATGGTTGCTGCTGGGGAAATGCACACCACCCATTTCATTGGGTTTCCTACATATCTTGCTGCAAGGAAGCCAGCTCTCTGATAGATCTGTAGCAATAAGGCTTCACAGCTCTTTAGGGCAGAAAAAAATTAAACTGAGGTCAGGAAAAGAACAAAGCAAGATTTTTCTCTTTGAGGATGGGGAATGAAATGCCATTGTACTGGGAGGAGGCCTACAAGGAGATGTTCACTTGAAAGTTTATAATCTCTATATTTTTTACCCTAGTACCAGGGTGATGAAGCAGAGGTGTCCTGCAGGGCTGTCTGGTCTTCATGGCAAGGAGGGGTGTACAGTGAGAGCCTCATCTCCAGAATGGAGAGGGCAGTGTCCAGACAGTGCCCAGCTATGGGAGCTATCTCAGAGCAGTGCTCAACGTGGGCCACGTAATCCAAATCGGTACCAGCACAATAAGGACTAGCTATGAGCTCCATAGCACCATGGAAATGTAACCAGAGAGCTGTTCCTCAGTATTTTCACAGCCTGTGGATCCTTCCACACAAAATTTGCCTTAGAATCATAGAATCATAGAATCGTTTAGGTTGGAAAAGACCTTTAAGATCATCCAGTCCAACCATTAACCTACACTACCAAGTCCACACTAAACAAATCAAGGGCAGACTAGACTAAACCATGTCCCGAAATGCCACATCTACCCGATTTTTGAACACATCCGGGGACGGTGACTCCACCACCTCTCTGGGCAGCCTGTTCCAATGCTTGACCACTCTTTCTGTGAAGAAATTTTGCTTAACATCCAATCTAAACCTCCCCTGGCACAGCTTGAGCCCATTTCCTCTCATCCTATCGCTAACTACTTGGGAGAAGAGACCAACACCCACCTCACTACAACCTCCTTTCAGGTAGTTGTAGAGAGCGATAAGATCTCCCCTCAGCCTCCTCTTCTCTAGGATAAACAACCCCAGTTCCCTCAGCCACTCCTCATATGACTTGTGCTCTAGAGATTTCACCAGCTTCGTTGCCCTTCTTTGGACATGCTCCAGCAACTGAATGTCTTTCTTGTCATGAGGGGCCCAAAACTGGACACAGTATTTGAGGTGTGGCCTCACCCGTGCTGAGTACAGGGGTACAATCACCTCCCTGCTCCTGCTGGCCACACTATTCCTGATACAAACCAGGATGCTGTTGGCCTTCTTGGCCACCTGGGCACACTGCTGGCTCATGTTCAGCTGGCTGTCTACCAACACCCCCAGGTCCTTTTCAGCCAGGCAGCTTTCCAGCCACTCTTCCCCAAGCCTGTAGCGTTGCATGGGGTTGTTGCCTTCTGTGGTTGCACACTGGGGCATGGTCTCCTCCTATGGAAGCAGTTATATTTTTTCTTGAAAGAGCATGGGAATTTAAACAGTGTATTGTAATGTATCTGAACTGAAGGTGAACCAGGGTATTGAGGCTGAGAGGGGTCCTGCTAGAAGTGCTGCCTTATTTACAATGTTGTGGGAGGACCGTCACACCTTGTTGCAGGGATGGCGCCTCTTAGGCCAGTTCATCTCTCCAGTTCCTTGGAGGAGTTCTTGATTCCTTGCATGGACAAATGAACACAGTTCTGTGGCCTGTTTCAGCAGGATGACCCATGGACTGATGATATTTTTGAGCTCAGCAACCCTATAGGCTCCTGGAGAACCACCATGTTGTGTGTTATGTGACCTACCCAAATCCTAGTTCCAGTAAGGCAGTAAGGAGCAAAGTGTTGAGATTTTTGTATTCTTCACTCTCCAAGAAGGTGGGATCAAGGTGGGAGAAGCAGTTGGCAGGGCCCACCTCTGCAGCAGTGCTGGTGCAAAACAGAAGCAAAAACGACTCATGATACTCTCATGCTATGGTAAGGGATGAGTGGTGACACTGGAATCACAACACATTTTTATTCTGCATTTGACAGGGGCACACACTGTACCTTATACCCTCAGCCTTCCTGTTAATCTCAAATCCTATCAAAATCAAAGCCCCAGCAGCATTAGCTTTTGTTAGTTCCTGTTCAAGGGAAAAGATCATATTAATTAAAAACCTAAGAATTAACATGGGAAGGAGATCTTACATTTAGATGACACAGGAAAAATATACATGCTCATAGACACCAAAGTAGTCAAGGTACTGGTGAGTAGTGAGCTAATAAAGATGGGGAACTGAGGCAGGACTCTCCAAAGTATTTAAATGCTTCTTTCAAAGAAATGAATGACATTCAAGCCAGTGAGTGAGTTGCCAGCATCCTATTCAAAGCCCTGTGACAAGGGAGGGACTCAAACCTACATTTCCCAAGCCCCCAGCCACTGCTCCTGTAACTGGATGAGCTTTCTTTGCTGCCTCTTTTCACAACATCACCATGACAACAGTGGCTGCTGTCTTTGGCTAGTGCTCAGTGTGCATATTGATGGTGATCAACAATGAGGTACTACCACGATGAGTAAATAGATTAGACCCATGTGTTACCCTATGGTCAACACACACAATGAGCAGATCTGTAGCCTTCAGATCACTGTTGTTATTCCTTCTCCTGAGTCCTGCAGTGTCCTTTCTACTGACACATAAGCTAGTATTTGACGATAGTATTATTTACATTTTTAATTACATTGTGTGTACTGGGTATTTACTCTGAGCACAAGTGGCAAGCTGTTTGGGAGCTAGTGTTTCTGCAGTGCTGCTAATTAATTGATGATAAATAAGTAAATAAAGACCCCAGCAAAAGCAAAAGGAAAGACTATAGCCTGCTGCTTTCCTTTCCAGAAAGCTCTATCCTCCCTTTTTTTTTTTCTTCTTTTTTTTTCCACTGTTATCATTCACCTTTTAATTGAAACAAGTTTGCCATTTGGCTGCCAAACCTTCCCCTGTAAGCAACGCATGGCACTGAAGACCGGTCTAAATGTCTTTTTCTTTCCTTTCTTTGTTTCCTGCACTGGGATGATGGGTCCTTAGGTTAGTGTGAAATTCCTTACACACACATCCCCTGATAAGTCAGTTCTGGGAAATCTTCCATATGTGCCATCATTTGAAATTTAACCCGAGAACAATGAAGGGGAACCTTGGCAAACACAGGAAAGGAGCTGGGATGAAAACAGAGAAAGAACTCCCCTGCCTCATTTTTATTGAGACTGAAAGAATATTTCACCCTCTTCTCCATAAGTAACCCTCACTTACACTACACAGATAGGAAACAAAGTTTAATAAAGTGCAACCACAAGAGCTAGGCTTTCAAATGCTACACCTACGGCCAGGGCAGGTTTCCCAAGAATGTCTCATTGAATAAATTCTGGCCACTTTCATTATGTGACTAAGGCTTTCTTTGACCTATCAACATGTAGCTAAAGTCATGTTCATTTGCTTAGCTCTTTTGCATTTAAAAATTTGGTCAAGACAAGACAAGCTATATATTATAACATACGTTTAAATATGACTTGGCCCAATGAGTGTTTTAAGGGGAGTGGATAGCTGGTTCATGTTCATTAACAGATGGAGTAATCCAGTAAAGGAAAAGCCAAATTTGGGAGCTGAACTATGTAGCAAATCTGAGCTTTCTAGAACTGTTGATGGTTTTATAACTGTTTTGGCTATGTGGGAACAATTATACAAAGGGCAGGCCCAGGCAATAGAGAACATCCTAATGGGTGCTAGTAGAGCCTGTAGCCACACTGAAGAAATAATATAAACTCTAAAAAGTCTTAGACATGTGAAAGGATTACTGAAAAAGAAGGCAATTTTAGAAACATACCTAAAGAAACTGCTGTATGCATATACAGGCTAGATTCTGTGGAGGATCAAGAATAAGACATGAGAAGGTCACAGTGCTCCATCCCCAGGTTCTCACCTGCATGACACATTTGGTGTGACTTGACAAGGAAGTGACGGCAGTTTCTTTCTGCTATCTTCATGATAGCTACATCCATTGTCCTGTAGAACACAAAAGCCAAAGCACATGAGTCTGCCCTTCATTATGTTCCTTTTAATTCATAAATGTCAATCTATTATGGGAACCCGGGCATCAAAATGTTGAGTGATGTGGTGACCAATTTTCATGTACTTACCTGCATCCTGGAGTTATAACTGGCTATCAAGAGGCAAAAAAAGCCATCATATTCAGCAAAAACCTGCCTAATTCTGCCAGAAAGAAATGCATGAGAAGAAATTTTGTTTATTTCCTACTCATCCCTGGGGCTTGCAAGCCTTCCTGTGCTAAAGCTGCATATCCCAGAACATTTCTGACTTAGACACCCAGACCTTTTCTTTTCAAAGCTAGGTGAAATAAATGCGTCTATCTTTTCTTTTCAAAAAAACTCAAAATATAGCATATTTATTCAAAAAGTGGGAAACTTAACTGAATCTCTTCTCTCTTTGGAACTGTTTTAACCCATATTCAGCACCCTGTTGGTAAGTGTCCTGGGCTGTGAAGTGCAGAGGGAAGTTCCCACAATCTTTCTGGTCAACGCTATTTCACTCTGCATGAAATTTCATCAGTTCAGTTAAAGGAAAAGCACAGTTAAACACAGATCTATAGTTTAATGACAGGAGAGGCTCAAGTTCCTGCCGCATTGAATACTTATTAGCAGGTATTGAAATATTTAGTGGCCTCCAGGCTAGGACCCAAACTCCCCCTCCCCTCATGCCAGGAGAGTGCCTTAACTAGGTTATGAAACAGCACAGTGCCATATCAAGATCTCTTTATAACCAAGATCCACACAGCAACACATACTTGGAGAGACAAGGAGAGAGGGAACTCCAGGGGTAGCTCATATGCACACAGTAACTGCAGCTTCCCTACTGCGCTTTGATGTACTTTTATTTTGGGCTTAAGGAATATTGAATTATTACCTGCAAACTGGAATGGCTTCAGCCAGGAGGTCTGAGATCATCCATGCCCCTAGAACACCTCAACCAATTTATCCTGCACTTTGCTTACAATCAATCACAATCAATTAATGACACCACAGCTCCTGGGACAGCAGTGTGAGGTGTGGAGCGTGATTCTCTGCATCTTGCATGAGATGTGAACCCTCCTGAAAGGAGGAGTGTTGCTCCCTATAACCTCCTGGTTACAATGTCTACCTGTTAAATCAGAGTTGTGGAGTGGGGACAGAAATTAATACAGGTCCTTGGCAGTGGGGTATGCTCTAGCCGGGGAGTCCTTATACGAAATAGGACTGCAGTACCTACTCCTAATTTGACAGCTATGCTTTGTGTTTATGTGCTTTGAAAACACCTACCAGATAGACCCCTGTGAGCAAAATAAGTAGAAAAACACATAATTTGTATTTCCTCTTCTGGGTTAGGAATGACATGCAAGCCAAACTCCAAAGTCTTGTCAAGAGTGACATACTTCTGAGCACTTGCGGCTTCTGGAGAACATTATTACTAGGTAGCAGCAGTGTCAGACAAACTGGCAACTAGCTGCTGAAGTCCCTTACAACTCTCTTGACAGGGCTGTGCCAAAATACCTGCTGAGGAGCAATGCTTCCAGAAACATTCACTGTAGGAGCAGACTCTTACTGTCAAGAAGTAGCTGCCCTATCCATGCAGGAGCAATAATCAGCTTGAAAAGATGTTGATGGGCCACTGAGATTTCAAGTTTAGCAAGGTATAAGAGTGATTAAATTTCTGGATTTCTATGCTCATACCTGGGGCCCAGCTTTGAGATTTATGTTATTAAATCACATTCTAAGTTTTCATTTAAAGGAAAACAACAACAAGAACAACAAAAGCACCCACACATTTAAAAAAAAAAAAAAAAAAAGAAAAAGCAGCAATACAAAGAGATGGAGTGGCACTCCAATCACTGGAATTTTAACCAAATTAAACCGTGTGATCCTATGCAGGGAATATTTGCTGCTGTTTGCTCCTTAGTTAATTAATTATTGCTGGCAAGTTGTGCAGGGTGTGGGCCTGTTCTTGGCTGCTGCACTCTATGTTTGATGCTGAGGCCAGGGGAACTCCAGAGGGTATTGTAAAAATTCCTCGCCTTGGGAGTGAAATAGAGAAAAAAACTCTGCATGCTCGCTGTTGTTGTTGTTGTTGTTGTTGTTGTTGTTTCAGTCCTGTCCCCCATGGTAATTTTATGATGTTCCTTGATGCTCTAAACCACCAAAGATGGAGGCTGCAAGTTTTGCCCATCTTAAAGATGTTAAGGAAAGGTTACGATGGTAACCGCCCCTTATAGCGGGCATATCCCCGTTGAGTGCAGGGGAAAAGGGGAAACCTAGAATAGGAGTTAGGATGCCTGTATGGGTGATAGCACATCTGGGCTTCATTCCCCGATTTGTTGTAAAATGTCTTTATGACCTCAGCCAAATCACTTAGGGATGGGTTATTAAAGGGATTTAGGTACCTAAATCCACCATGACATTTTCAAAGTTGGAGCTCAGGCACTGCCTTGTCTTTCTCCTCCCCCCTGGTGCATAAAACTCCTGCGGATGGTTAAATATACCTTCCTGCTGGAGGCTGTGAGGCTTGAGAGAAACTTTCCCCCACCACATCCCCCCTAGTTGCCTTTTCTTGTCTTCAGGCAATTTGTGCTGATATGGGACCGTGAGTAAAACTGGATCAGGCAACCGATTCTGCTGAAAAACAAGCAGTCAAAATGTCACCAGAAATGATTAAAAAAAAGACTTATTTTAGTCCAAATGGATAAAATGTTATTGTTCACCATGTAACACCACTATCGTGATAGAAAAGATTGAGGCTGAGTAGGGGCAAGAACTAAAAATGTGTACAAGAAAGGGAGGACCAGTTTGCATCAGCATAACCACTAACAGAAATAGCTTGCTTTACTTTTGTTTTTACAGGTTAATTTTTGTGAAAAAGCTTAAGAGTTTTTACAGTGCTGCTGCTGACAATGTGGTTGAAAATGAACCTCAAGTCTTATATGCTCCAAGAATGTATATTTAAGGTCTGCCAACTAATTTACCTTATACTTATATTCAATATATGAAAAAATGGGGTAAATAAGTATCTTACAATCACAGAGCAGCTGAGGTAACTCATGATAGTTGAGTAGTAGTAGAGTAATTTACAATAAAGTCACAACAACCCCAACGAAGGCTGAAATCAATTTCCACCTTCCTGGATGAAAATTAGAGCTGATCAAAACTTTGGATTTGTTTTATTTCCTATTCACCCCCCCTTCAATATACCTGATTTGGTTAAAATCACTCTTTTTCTGACTTTAATAGCAAAACAGGGTTAAGTATTCTCAGGTTAGCTGTCTTTAAACCACAATAACTGCCCATATAGGCACAGTTCCATTAATTAAACATATAAATTTAATGCAGTTAATTTATGCAAGTTTGGGCTCAGACTCAGAAGTGGTTATCACAGCATAATAAGTTACGATGCTTTACTTGACCTATGATTTAGCTGTCCCTGTATGTGATTTTGAGCTGTAGTGAGAGGTGTAACAACAAAGCAAAGTTTGGTTTAGCACAGGAAAGGGAGTTCTGCTAGTTCAACTTTATATTTCAGTAAGAATAAATATCGTGCAAATATGAAATGAGTGTTAAATACATTGTCTGTCTTAAAAAAAACCATACACTTTATGTTCTACTAAGAGGTTCAAGAGAATTCTTGCCTTCTGGGAGGAAATTATAGCTGAACATAAGTTTGGGAGATTTGTTTCCTGTTTGATATTTTTTTCCCACTGAAACTTCATGTAGATTGAAAAAACAGAAGTTCTTCTAGGAAACTTCAAAAAATCTAGCAAAAAAAATTGATGTTTTAAAATCCATTTAGCAAAAACTTTCAGCAAATCTTTTCTCAAAATGACTATTGAAATTTTTCTTTTACTGACTGAAACCGGATGCCTGCTAAGTCAACAGCTGAAGACTTCATGTTTTGTTTAAAGAAAAAACTGAGAAAATGGGTCTGGGGGGAAAAAAGGGTCTAGGGGGAAATTTGGACAAAATAAATGGCTGTTCAGTTTCTTCTCTGCAAAGCAGAAACAACCTCAGCCCTTCAGAATTGTTATGAGTTCTTCACTTTGCCATTTTTTCCTCCATCTGATGAGTACTAGTGAAAAACAATGGGTTCCTCATTGACTGAAGTCGGTGAAGAGTGAAGAGTGAAGAGTGAAGACTGAAGTCATATATTCATCCCTGGTACAGGAAAAGGGATCGTAAGCTTGAAGACTGCAACTAACTTTTTTTTTCTGAGTTCATAATGTTCATAAGCAGATTGCAGCTGAGCTGGCTACCTGTTTGAAATGTTGAATATGTAATAGTTGACTAGAAAGTAGAGAATATGACCCAAAAAGAAAGATTTTATTTTTCAACCTCAGTCAACTGACATTGGTCAGATTTACAGATGTTGCTTAAAAACAGGCAGCAGCTGCTGACTCAGAGGTTACACTCCGTTTTGACAGCATGAAATTAGTTGCAGTTGAGCATGATACGTGTTTCTGGTCCACTCTTGGACAAGGACGTCTGCTGCAGTAACCCAAAGGCTTTGAAGCCTCATCTGGAGAGCAAAATCCCTAAGAGAAAGGTCACAATCTAAGACAAGCTGCAGTGTTCTGATAAACAGGATAAGGGAATTTTAGAAACTTCAAGACTTCTTTTTTTTTCTTCCTTCCTTTCCGGCCCACACAGGTATTGCTCGAGGCATCAGTCCTAGAAAAATTAGGCTACTGTAAGATTTATTGGCTGAGTGCAGAGTTTACATTACATTTTCTCTCATCACTTTCTCCTGTAGTAATTGCCTATGCATGCACAGTCCTGGCTGCAAAGAGTGTGGTCTGATCCTTGGGTGGCTCATTCTGGGACTGATCCAGCTAAAGGTTGATATCACCCATGAGCAGCTGAGTCCTTTTAACTTAGAAGCTTGGGACTCTGCAGGAAGATAACATGGTACTTTGGAAGAACAGCTCCTCATTACAGGGCTTTTACAAACACTGTCTCCCAGTTACTTATTCCACACAACTGCTGTTTTCCAAGTCTGATTATTTTTACTGTAATTTTCTTTCATCAGCAGCCACTGTAATTGATATAAAATACCTGTAGACATAGTCATAGTTGTGAAATTTGTAGTTAAATCCTTGTGTGAGCTTTTCTTTTTTTTTTTTAAATTTCCAGTGGGCCTAGATATTCTGGCACAGGGTCTGCAAAACCGTTTCTCTCTTCTTTGTCATAATAACCCCAGAAAACACTCAATTTCAGCTGGAAATATCAGAGTCAAGTTTGCAGAAGTATTACTGAGTGTGAAAGACAATCACTCATTTCTCCATGCAGCACCCCAAAGAGGCAAAACCACACTAGCAGATATGAATTCCAGTACTCACAGAACATCTGTGGGTCTTTCCACCCAAGATTATGACTGGGCAGGGATAAAGACCAGACACTGCACAACAATATTTCCCACACTGCACAACAATATTCCCCAAGCCCTTATACAGAGGATTTTACAGTGAAACTATTTTATCAACTCTGAGGACTCATGATTCTGAGACTAATACCAGTGGCTGGAAGAGTCCTACAAGGCCTTTAAAATATGCTGAGCACCTATGCATTCTCCTCTATTTTGTGCTATGAATTAATCCTCAAATTTATCCTTAGGTAGAACACCTAAATGCAAATACAAGAGGAAAAAAAATGTTAATTGGGTCTTTGCTGGTAAAACTGGAGTCACACTGTGGTGAACAGTCTTAGTATTTTAACTTATTTCCAGTATTGAAGTGTGATGCAGAGAAAGGTGAAACCCAAATAATTTCCTTTTGTAAAAATTACAGTCCGGTAAAGCTGCAATAACCATTCCTGAAACAACACAACGAAAGGCGGGCCACGCTGCTTCAAAGACCAATTGTATTATTCTTACTGGTTCCTTGAAAATATTTCATGACACATGAACCTCTCAAACAGTAGAAAGACATACAGCTTTGAAGTAATAACTGGGGGAAGAGGGTAAACCGAGCCATATTTATTCAAGCATTCCAGGTGCCCTCTGCAATTGGTGACCTAGTCAAGTATGAGAAACAATACAATCCCAGGGGCCTGCCGCCAAAAAGATCCACAGCCACTAAATGCATTAAGACATTAATGTCTACTTTGGGATCAGTTCTCAACTTAACAGGTTAACCTCTGGCCCACGAGGGAATAAGCAGCAAACAAGATTTAGCCAAAGCTTGTACTCAGAGGGTAATTGATAGCTGCAGCCCACCCATCTGATACATTTTTTTGATGGAGATAATTTTCCTCTCATAAGGGAACTACCCATAGAAATAATTTAAGCTGACGTCTCAACACTAAATCAAAATGCTGTGGTCTGACATAGGTACTGCTAGAATATCTGAGCCTTTCCTAAAGGATAGAGGGAGGGTTGGGGGGGTGGAGAGAGAGGAAAAAGACCCTTGGTTTGCTCTTTTGGTCATTTTTGGGGAGGAAAGTTTCCATTTAAATGGCAAATAACTCATCTTTTCTTTTGAATAATAAGGAACCACTCTTTTATTTCTTTCACAATAGACATATTGTAGATCTCCACAAAGGGATGCTTTTTATGGCATTTTGGGGTGAGTTTTTTTTTCTTTAAAAATCCCACAGTTATTCTGCTGAAGTGTGGGGAACTGCTGATTGATTTTTTTAGTACATTAGTGTTAGCAAAATTTGCCTGTAGAGGAGATAACAGTGATACAATTTCTCTTCTCCTCTTCTCTTCTCTTCTCTTCTCTCTCTTCTTCTCTTCTCTTCTCTTCTCTTCTCTTCTCTTCTCTTCTCTTCTCTTCTCTTCTCTTCTCTTCTCTTCCCTTCTCTTCTCTTCTCTTCTCTTCTCTTCTCTTCTCTTCTCTTCTCTTCTCTTCTCTTCTCTTCTCTTCTCTTCTCTTCTCTTCTCTTCTCTTCTCTTCTCTTCTCTTCTCTTCCCTTCCCTTCCCTTCCCTTCCCTTCCCTTCCCTTCCCTTCCCTTCCCTTCCCTTCCCTTCCCTTCCCTTCCCTTCCCTTCCCTTCCCTTCCCTTCCCTTCCCTTCCCTTCCCTTCCCTTCCCTTCCCTTCCCTTCCCTTCCCTTCCCTTCCCTTCCCTTCCCTTCCCTTCCCTTCCCTTCCCTTCCCTTCCCTTCCCTTCCCTTCCCTTCCCTTCCCTTCCCTTCCCTTCCCTTCCCTTCCCTTCTCACATTTTGCCAGAGGACATTATAAAGGTCTGGTTTTTTTCCCTCCTTGCCCAAAACTATATGAAAATTACATCAAATATATAGCACTTTTTTACTATTCTCATATTTTCTATATAGAATAATGCCACAGCCTTTGGGGAATACATAGGAGCAGCCAGCAACTTGGAGCAAATTGTGCTTGTAGTACTGGAGATTGAAACTGAATGTCAATCCATCTGTTGTACTGATAGTAAGAAAAAGATATTTCATCTGTTGAGACCCTTGACAACTGTATTTCCAAAATCAGCTGTGATACCTTAATTTAGAGGCCTGTTATAGTGGAAGGGTACATTGACTTATTCAAATTCTACAGTAAGAATTTATCTTACTGATTAAGGCAGACAGTCTTTTTATATGAGACATAGTTCTCTATGAGACATGACAACAGAACCATTTCAGTTTTCCAGGACATAATCTTTTGCGTGTTAGATATTCCCAACATAGCTATGTATTGCTCCTACCTGAAAGCTCATCTGATAACCATAATAAGATTTCAAATCTCAGTACATAAATATTTTTAAATTATTTTTTAAAGGGTTGTAGGTTTTTGGTTGTTTTGGGTTTTTTTTTGGTGGGAAGGTAATATGCAATGGAGTTTCTTCCTCCCAGAACAACAGAAGTGAAAGCCCAGGTAGTTATGCCAAAGCAATATATAGTTTATGAACACAGCAAGCTTCAAATTGTGACATTTCAAAAATAGTTAAATGTACTAGACAAGTGGCAATTGCAGAAATGGAATAGCAGCTGTGTATTTAACATCTTTTCCTTGTAATATTTTATGTTCTTTCATGGCTTATTAGGTTTGGCCAATGTTACAAGTCTTTCAACCTACAATAAAGCAGAAAGCAAGGAGAAAAAAAATCATAAAACCGGTATCATTGGTTACTGAACAGAAAATATCACAGTGGCAGTTATTTGAGAAAGTAGATTTGGGACTCACTGTACCAGCTGGAAATTGTTAGACCGAAAACCAGAAAACTGTGTCCTTGAAAAGTGATTTACACTGTGAGGGAAATCCTTAAAAAAACTCCCAACTCTGAAATTTCCTAAGATACAGTCATTTAGGGAGTAGCAGGTAAACTGGAGTGAGAAATTTTAGGATATTTTATGCATTTCCTCTTCCTAAAAGGAAAACTTCAGCAGTCAGTTGAAATTGAAATACTTTCTGATAGTTTAAATGTCATTTTGTTTCAGCACAACGAGCAACAAAGAAACAGATGTGAATTTCCACTTTAAAAAGGTGTAAAGATTACAGTCATGTAACTGTGCACAAGAACAAAGTGGAGAAAAGTCTTGAGACCTGTCCTCCTCTTGGGTTCCTGTCCTGCTTGATCACCTATGCAAGCAGTCAACTGCTGCTAGCAATAACAGATGGAGAAATTAATCCACCAAATAAATAGGATATTGTTTTGGGCAAACTCTAGGGGATAGTTTAGGGACATCAGCTTACTGTCCTCTTTTTTTTCTGGGAAAAAAAGCCAAAAAAAACCCAAACAAAACAAAACCTATAATGTATATATTTGTAATCTTGTTCTGTGTAGGTGAAACAATATCAATTGGAAGCTGAAGGGTCTTGACCACAGAATATGATCTGAAGAACCATTTTTTAAATCAGTTTAGTATTTGCAACATTTTGATTTGGGACATTTTGTTTTTCTTCTGTAGTATTCAGCCAGGTCTTTTGACCATTAGACTGTACCCTCAGGTACAAAAAAATTTCACATAATGAAGATTTTTCCTTAATGCTGAAAGCTTTAGTCTGTTTTATTTCCCTTCCCACAGTATCCATACTACTTTCTATGGTAAAATACTGTGACCCTTTTGCACCCTTTTCTTAACCTAGGAATGATTTTACCGGCCTCTTGATATGTGACACTGATTTACTCCTTCATTTCATCTGGATAGAAGTCAACAATTTAAGAAGTACTGGGACAAGGCTTCAGTGTTAGATAACATTAGATAGTTCAAAATCAGTTAATACCAACTAGGTCTCGACAGCCCTATGGTGAGATGAAGACCACTTCTGTCTAAAAAGGCAGCCTTAGGCTTCATTCTCATCAAAATAAGGGCCAGATCCTCACCTGACTGCAATTTTTTCACATTCTGTTGAGGTTCAGTGATTTATAACATCTGGCATTGTGTAGCTGGCGATACACCTTTTATTTACCTTTGCATAAGGTAAAAAAGAGGACACACAAAGATGGGAATCTGTCCCTCTAAAAGCACACTGCACCATGGTCATTGTGGGGATAAGCTGGTTTTGTAGTCTCCCTTATGGCCAACGCATTTGAAAGGAAATTTTACTTTGTGTTGCCACTTTAAACTTTTTTTTTTTTTACAGCACAGACTTCAAAATGCTTCTTTGAAACAACTGAAGAGTGAACTTTAATTCATGTTTTTTAAACAAAGGTTATATGAGACTTACAGAAGCCTCACAAAAGAAAAATATCAGCAAGAATTGCACATTACGTTTAGAGTGCTCCTGACTTTCAAATTTCTCTACAGGTATTATTTCCCATGAATAGGAACAAAGAGCAAAAACAGTTAAAAAAGCATATTCAAATGTGTGCATAAAAAGGCATGGTAAATGAATACTGTTTAGTTTGCTGACATAATTACTGGAATGTAATTTTTATGAGTCGTAGAAATCTTGGCATTTTCACTGAACCAGATAATTAGACTCTGAATAGAACAGGGTCAGAATAATTAATACATCAAAACTAGATGAACTTTTTCTAATTATTTTTATTTAATCTCTATTATAATTATTGTTATACTCTGCTGAGCATGATTGCCTCATGTTCATAGATTTGAATGCTGTCTTATAGTTGCATCCTGGGACTTTGTGGAATATTAACAAACCGTGGCCTGGAGAAATTAGAATGGTGTCATTTCATGATGGAATTCTAAATTGGAATTTTTCTATTTTTCTATGTAGTTGCACAAATTTTTCTTCACTATCATTAAAAAAATGAATTTAAAAAACAAAGTCTTTTAGTTTATTTATTTTTGCATTAAAGGGAAACTTCTGGAGTTAAAAGCAAGCTCTTAGATGTACCTCCCTCCCCCTCTCTTCTGACTCCTGCAACTTTTTTTCAGATCTCATCATTTTTTCTTTTAATTAGATTTTTTTTTCTGATTGCAGAGTTTCTCTTCAAGCTTTTGAAACATCAAAGTTAAGACCAGACTCCGCCGAACAAATTCAAACAATCACTCAGAAGCATGGAGAATAAGGAGTGCTTCTGTAGCCAATGTCAGTGTAATTGAAGGCATGTGAGAGATTTGAGTCTGCATCATATTTTTTTCTTTCTTTCTTTGAGAAATATAAACATTATATATAACCACTGCGACTGCCATCAGTGGGACTGATTCAACAAGTCCTCTGACGTCAGGTCTGCCGGACAGAGCCTAGGGGTTGCTTTGATGGCTTGAAAGTGTCTATACTGTATTATTCAACATGTACTATATCTAAGCAACCGAACACATGTAGCTGGAACACAAATTGCAATTATAGTCCTACTTTTTGCTTTAGATGGCAATAGTTTATGAACTTCATGCAAAAGGCTGAATATTCAGTTTGGGGCAACTCTAGTTGCCTATTAATTGTTTTTCTTTAAGACCTAATTTATGGGCCCCATTTGTGCACTGAGACTTGAACAGAGTCACTGCAGACTTGCATTGGTATTACAGAAATAAGAGGTGTGTTAACTTTTGGACTTAGAAATTCCTACCACAGTTGACCATTGAGAGGCTTCTTTGGAAAGATTAGGAGAAAAAAAAAGTATCAGCCTTTGCTTTCTAATACCTTCTATTTTCTAATATCTTTTATCATCATGGACAGGAGGTGTTAACAAGAAGGAATGATCTGTAAGGTGGGGTTTTTCACTTCAGAAGATCATTCCATAAACGCTGTGTTTAACTCAACTGTATTAGATTGGATTTGCACACCAACTCTAATGAAATCTCTACCTCTTCTATCCTACATATGATCTCCATGGGAGTAAAGACAAGGTATTTCCTCAGCTTTCTCTAGCTCAAGTTCTATTCAAAGCAAAGCAACCTACTTTTTATCCCTCACCCACTCCTTCTCTCTCAACATGAATCCCAGCCCTTGTCAGATTACTTTACAAGTGCTATGAATGAGCAGAGATACCTAAAAAGATAAGTAACCATCTTCCCTTTAAGGGATGCCCAAGATGACAACATTTTCTGTACCAAGAAGATCTGACTAATCTCTGTAGGATTTCATAACAGATAGTCAGCAGTCTGGGAAAGGAACCTGGCCTCATTTCCAGTGCAACCCTCATTCATTTAATGTCCTCACTGGTAGATCTCCAGCATACACAATCCAGCTCCCAGGAGAAAGAAAGTGGACGGCTGGCAATGGAAAAGGGATAATGAGCGGACAACGAGCCCAGGCTGAGTTTCGTGTTAATTACACAGCAGTCCAGACTCTGTATCCTTCTCCAGCAGAGAGTACTGGAAGAACCCAGCACAGTTTGCCACCATAACCTTGCAGGCTAACTAGGCAGATTCAGTTAACCAAGTATATATCATATGTTCTGTGAAGGGTACCACACTGGAGTAGACCATGTAGGCTTGAGGAACCATCTGCTAAAATCTTCCTTCTTAAATCACCTTAGGGAAGTCATTGTAATGTACTTCTGGTGCTTCCTTGAAAACAAGAGAAAGTATTTCCCCACCTTTCAGGCTAATGTGTAACAACAGCAATGCTGGAGGTCCCGAGATCATGTAGATGGAATATAGTGTGCTAAAAATAGCACAGTCATGTGGGTGCTGATGGAGACTTGTGAGTGCAACACTGAATGGACCTCATTCTAAGTCATCTTAGATGAGTATATGACCTATACTATTTTGCTCATCTCTTAGGAAAACTGTGCTATACTTCCAAACCTTCAATAATTCCAATCCTGAAAATTGTCTGGGTGGCTAATCTGCTGAAGTCAAATAGTTTATCACAAGTACATCTCCTTCTGGTGCTGGAGGCTGAGAAAAGGCTGCCTACAAAGTCTGTGGGATGGTTCTTCCTCCAACTGGAAAGAATTTTTCAGTCTCTTTCTCACATTGTTGCAAACAACCTTTACCTCAAATAAAGCTGCATTTTCAGCATTTTTGGGTGAACTAAAAAAAGGTACATTTAAACTTGCACAATTCTGCACAGCAGTCTGTTTCCTTACAGCCTGCTCTCATGATTAAAGTTCTGCCCTGGGTCAGCTAATTTATGATTGATATCAGTGAAAGGTCAAGCATCCTGCGTGTGGGAGGAGGGAAGAGTGGGTGTGTGGAGGGGGGTGAAAGAGGAAGGTTGCATTCAACTATTGATGGAACTGAGGGAAAACATTTAAGAAAACTAGATTAACAGAAAAAAGCTAAAAAACCCCAAAACTTCCCACAACTTAGAAATAATAGGGGACAATGATATAGTCAAGTACAACTTCTGTCTATTTCTCATACAGTTTTTCCATTTGTTCTTCCTCTCACCAAGCTTTTCCTCCTGTCTTGTTCTGTTCTGTTCTTCTTGAGTTCTCATGCCCACTCTGTTTCCACAGTTTCCCTGTTCCATATCCCTCAGCTCTTGATTTTGTGGAGCAGATGAATTAGCACTAAACTGTGTAACTGGTAAAAGTCCCTAAAGGCCCTTTAGATGCTAGAGTATAAAGGTACACACACAGCAGAATCAGTCACCTATTGCTCTCCTCACAATAAGAGTATAAGCTTTTATAGACTGGAGTTAACAGTATGAGATCTAAATACCCACCTTAGGATGAGATGAACTGTACCCAAGAAAGGCCTGTATTTCCCCATTAACACTCAGGGGATTTTAGATAACTTGTCCACATGCAGATGTTTACAAGGCATTCACCTAAAGCTAGATGACATGACTTCCCCAGTGAGTTATGGAAGATCTACAATTTTTCCCAGATTCAAATGGTATATACTTTCTGTTTGAACATGAGACATGAAAACAGCGAGCAGTTTTGCTCTCCGTGCCCTTCTCCACTTCAGAGATGAGCTCATTTCCACGATAGTGAAGTGTTTTATCTGCAGTTTCCAGCACAGTATCCTAGAATTTTCTTTGAGGCATCATTTTGAGCAGGGTCAGATACTTGGGCATATACCCTTGAAGGTACTGTCTCCTGGTCCTTTCCCCATGCATGAGAAAGGTGATTCCTGCTGATTTATAAAGATGATGAATTACATCATCTTTCCTTAACCTTTTTCCCACTGTCATTATAAAGGCTAGCTCATGATTCGACTTCCTCTGCCCTCACTACTTCCCATTTCTACACAGGAAGCAAAACAACACAGCGCCTGTCTGTGTCTACAGCCCAGTTAGGCTCAGACCCCTAACATCAAGGAGTTGGGGAAGGAATCTCAGTTCTTCACAGTGGTATGTAGAAACATACTTGAAGAAAGGGTCATGTAATGGGGAAGATCACGCATGCCTGTTCTAAACATAGCCTAAACAATTTGGACTGAAATACTACAGAATAGTTTTTGAAGTATCATGTTAATGGTTAATGTGTGAACTGTTTAAAAAGGGGTGGGGGAAGTGTTGTATTGCTAATCTTGCACTGAAGACCCACTCCTATAGTCAGAGAGAGCAGTTTTCACTTAAAACAGCAGTCATGAGCCTTCAGAATTCCTGTATGAAAGTAGAAAGAAAATAGATGCATATTTTTGCCCCAAATCTGCAGCTAAAGCTAATCTCATGAAGTTGTTTGATGGCTAAGACTGAATTAATGCCTGGAAATGACTGGTGCTTATGGGTAGCTAGGTATTCTACAATTCTTTTTGTAATTCCAGCACAAATTTCAGCTGCTGAAGAAGACCTTGCACTAGCTTTTCAGATAGTTTAGATATGCTTAATATTCAGGTGGAATAGCCTGTTGGGACCTGATAGGGTCTTTTCAATATAAAAGAAGATATTACTGAGAAGATGGAGTCAGGATCTTCATGGGAAAGTATAGTGGGTGGACAAGAGACAATGGTCATAAATTAAAACAAGATAGAAATATATAAGGAAACTGGACATGAGGAAATTTTTTTCACTATGGAGATAATTAAGTATTGAAACAGGGACATAGGGAGGGTTTGAAATTTCTGTCCTTGGAGCTTTTCAAGACCGGACTGGGCAAATTGCTGGGCAAGCTGGTCTGACCCTGCTCTGAGCAGAAGACTGGACTAGGGCTTTTCTGGGTCCCTTCCCACCTGAATGACTCTATAATCCTACAAATAAAAGACAACTCTGGACAACTTCTGCCATGAAGATTATCACCCATAAAAAATAAAAACTTTCTGAAGCTGACACACATGGAGGAGACAATCTCCACTATAATGAGACAAAGCAACTTCTAATACCAACACAGTATCAGCAACATCTAACCATTGCACTTTTTATGAAATGTTCCAGCATGCTGTACTCTTCCTTTCTTGCAGCCAAAAAGCAACAGAAAATGGTGGGATTCACATCACTTAACCTTGGACATTGATCTTAGAGTCAGTGAGTGGAGCTAAATGTTTATATCTACAGTTCGTCTCTGTCAGCATAGGTTCATAAAACAGGTCAGATGAATCACAGCATGGACGTGCCTACCTCACTGCATTGACAATAGTGCCAATAATACCATGACTATGACTATCTGGCACATTTAACAAGAAATGTTGTTTTCTTCCCTGTCTTTGGAAACAAAATAAATTTATTGCAACTTTTAAATTTGGAACAGTTTTTAATAGATCTGTGGAAAGCCATAGCTGATATTCTTCCTAATTAACAACAGAAGAGAAGAGCTAAAACACCATCACAACAACAAAATAGCATGTCTAATGTTCATATTTGATCTATTCTCTTTGAACAATTGCTACTTTGAGTGACCTATAATGCCAAACTTTCTGGATTAGAAATGCAAAGATCTGAGCACCTTCTGTGACAACTGAGACACCAACAGCAAATAAGCAATGTAAACCTTAGCTGTAAACATTGGATGCTGCAGTTTGCAATAGTAGGTCTTGGTTGAGCTCCCAGCAGTGCCACATGCAACATGTGTAAGCATCCCTGTCTCCCTTCACTTGGAGTCCACAGATTTGCTGCTTACCAGCTTCATGAAGCTAAAAACCTGATAAATGCAGGTCTGTAAATCACAGAGGTTGCATTGTTTTCCCATTTGATCCAAAACTGAGCACATAGGTTTGCAAACATATTACCTGAAACTGCATAGATCAGAAGAAAAATGAATAAGCCGTTGAAAATCCTCATGTGTCCTGAATAGGACCTTTATGCACAATTGGTGTATAATTGGTGAGTCCACTCTTTTGGACAAGAGAAGATTAAGAAAAAGGAAGATGTTCATAGTTTTTTTCTATACAGGCTATAGACCAAGTTCTTCAGTACAGCTAGTCCCTCTTGTTTTACTCATGTGAGATGAGCAGAAGAGGACACAGGCAAATTCTTGTTATGGGGAAGGCTGCTGCTGCTGACATACACCAGCACACGTGGCAGATGAAGCATGTGAGGAGCTGATGGTGACGTGTCAGCTCTCCTCTCCTGCACTCTCACAAGTTAGAGCAGCCCAAAGGCTGTTCTACCTCACATAGAGGATGAAAGTTGCCAAAGCTCAGCAACCTACAGTCCATATTGTGAAGGTCTCTGCCTACACAGGAGTATGAACATGGCAGAAAGCTGGGCAGTACTGATCCATTCTTTAAAAGATATTAAGTCTAATCTTCCTCTGGCAGACAGCAATGGAAAAGTTCTCAATAGTTTTGCTGGAAGAAAATCAGGTCCTCAATGCTGCAGTTCTTTTTTACAGAAGATCACAGTAACTTGAGAAAAGTTAGTGACAAATGTAACCATTGCCATCCAGTGGTACCACGGGCTACTGCGTATGTATGAAAAAACCCTCCTTGCACCATATCACAGAAAACACATCTCACCCTGGTACAAGACTTCCACAGTACATAAGCTTCATCTCAAGAGTTTAAGAGAGCTGAAATATTGCTTGGGGCTTGAACTGGGCATCTGCATAGGGCTGGATAGAAGATTTTGACCTTTTTCTCTTCTATGGAAAAACTAAGATATGGCAATCAAACTTGTTCCTTCTCCTCTCTTCTGCTGTAGAAATAAAATGCTTCTTTTATGCCTCGACTGCAATTGTATGCAAGAAATCCTACTTCTATCTTTAGGCTATTAGAAAAATAAGAACATGTAGTGAGTGCATATAATTGATCTGAACTTTTCTTTCAAGTGAACAGAAAGCTTGATAATTTCAATAATGAGTTCAAACAATCCCAATTTAATCATTTTCATACAAAGCTTTCTCCCTTTCCCACCTCCCTTTCCACAGACAAAAGTGAAGCGATTAATATATTTTAGTGCTTTTATGAAGATTCCAAGTCCTTGCCCATTATTAAACGAACCTTCATTTAGGACAGGGAACACAGAAAGAGGGAAAAGAATTCTTTCCCGTTGTAGGGGTAGGAAAAGCCCGATAAGGGGGGAGGTAGCATACTATGTGACAATTAAAAGTTATGACTAAATCAGGAGAACTGACTGTGATGTATTTTGCACAGTGTAAATGATCCCAGTCAAATGGTGAGCTGGAGGTTGCTACATGGAGAAAACATTTAGTCATTAGCAGTTTGATTTCTCTCTTGCTTACTAGTTGCATGAGTATAAACCATCTGTAAACCTGATTGACCAGCATATTTCATGCCATTTTCTTACATTATTATGCCAATACATCCTAAACAAAGCTGACACCACTGCAAAGTTATAAAACAAGTGACATGAGTTAGTGAATAAGGTTAATGCATTTCAACCAGGGATGAATTTGACCCTCTGGGCTATTTCATATTTATAAGATTTACAGTTGGCACCAGATTCACTGGTGCACTATACTTTGTGACAAGGAGGCAGAGCAGCTGGGAAACATCCAGATCGGTTAAGATGGAATTTTTTTGCTCATGAATTTGACCCTGGATGCCATATGGACTGGGAAGCTCATTTGATTTTAGCAGTGCTGCTGTCATAATGTTTTTTCAAATGATGCATCTTCAAATGTCTAGGAGCAGCATTTACCTCCTAGTCATGGACTTTGAATGGCTGACGATTTTTCCATAGTATTTTATAGTATGGAAAGGCATCAAAATATAAATTATAACCAGGGTTCAGGTCCCATTTCTGATAGAGGTACCTAGCTTCACAGTTGTCTGAGATCTCCTGTGTCATGAGCAAAAAAAAACCCCATAAACACCTGCAGAGGAAAGCTGAATCTTGTTAAAATCTGAACAATCTTCTTAAGGTGTCTTTCTCTAGGGACTATTAGGGAATTTGGTGTGGCACCCGTTAATTCAGGCACTCCAGCTAACTGCTTAATGTTAAGTGTGATTCTGACAGTTAGAGCTTAATGTGATATGGAGAGACCTCTATGTCAGCTCAAGTGGCTCATCCCTCCACAATATATCATACGACAGGTAGCCAAACACCCTACATTCTGGATATAATAAAGAACCAGGATGAGCATGTTGTTGGAGAAATATTGCAAGATGTTTATGATGGTTTTATAAACACTTATCTTTGTGAGAAATTATGGTAGTTTAAATACTTAGAAAACATTTTAATTCTCAAATATTCCTGCTTTGAAAGGTTTGATTTTGTTGTAAATCCAGTCCACCCATTGCAGCAAAGTCGGTTATGTTTGCTTTGGTTTGTTCTTGAGAAAAAATTACACAGTTAACCTCCCCAAAAAAACATGTTAAACACTACTGAAGGAATGGGAAAAATGATTCTGGAGAATAGGAGAAAAACTGAGTACCAGTCCGGTACTACCTCACCCATGTTTTCTACGGTCAATAAGGCTTGTCCTCTGGCAAAATGTAACAGAAACCATAACAGAACCTTGTTTGTACAGGACACAGATTTTCCTTGAAAAAAGTGAGAGACTACAGGGTAGTCAACAGACTGTCTCAAATATTGCTATGCTTTCCGTTCAGACCAGGTGCATCTTACCTTGATTTCCTTAACAACATGTTGCATGCACCCATCTGGCACTACCAAAACAAAATGTTCTATGGCAATCATTTGCCTCCCTCTGGGAAAAGGGTGCGATCGAGAATGAATTACATGCAACACATTAATTACACATACATTGCACAATTGGAAATGAAAGAAATTTAAGAAACTACACTGAATACGAGAAAGAACCTAAAGGTGTTCTATAGATCGAGTGATAGAGAGGTAGATTTGGCTGATAAAGTACAGGCTTTAAAAATACCAGGTCAATACTAGCTGCAACATGGTGAACCAAGTATTTTGAATAACCTCTGGGATAGTTTCTCCTTATGACTAATAACGTTACTAAAATTCCCTAGAGGAATTTTGACAGGACTATGTGCAATTAGGAGGATATAAATGATATATATTTTGTCACGTCTGCTAACACTGCCCTAGTTCAACTAGCCAATCAGTTTTAAATTGGGTTGATATAATGAAATCAATGCCAAATTTGTGTCAAGGATGGGAGGAACAAATGTCATTTTGTAAGAAATTTTCTAAATATTTTAGTAGGTCATGCACATCCTGCACCGGTGCAGCACCCAGAGTTGTTTTTTGCTTTCTTTCTTTTTTTGGAAAAGACCATGAAAAAGTCTTGGTTTGTTCCCAGGTCTTATAATACTTCTTCAAAGAGTTTGCATTAATGCCAGATATAGGACATCTTCATTTGAATCATTTGGGTCCCAGATGAGTCAGGCAAATATGATTAGTTTCCTGTAACTCACAACAGTAAGGACTGAGAATAGTGGAATTCAGTCATTTTTTCATTTCGAATACCGCTGTATTTTGATGCATAGAATGCATTTGTGTTTAAATTTTGAAATAATCATTTTTTGCACTTCAACCGAAAACTGAGGTGTGAAATTCCATGCACCATAACTATGACGAAAATAAACACACAGACAAATAAAGAATGGACCGCAGCATAACTCTATTCCAATCTTATTAATCTTATCAAATTCTTTACTTTTGTGAATTCTAGTTTGTTGAAGTACCCTAGTAGGTGGAAATTTCAATTTCCATTAAAACAAATAAAAAAATTACAAGTCTCTTACCCCTCTGGTTCTGGTTGCAAGTTTAAAAATGTCACAGACAATATTACCTAGTATTAGTTGTTGATTACTTCAGATATGGTGACGTTGGAAAAAATGTCAGTTTGTTGTGAGTTACATTTGAATCAGCTGGAATGTATAGTTGTAAAGAAGCGAAAAAGGCATGTAAAATGAAACAAAAATGAGCATACAAGCATGTGCCCAACTCCTGATTTGTAAGCCAGTCTTAGGGGACTTAAGATCTTATTTGCATTTTTCCATATTGCTTTCTGCAATGCTTGACATTCTGATTATAAAACCTGGCTGAGGACAATGAAAAGTGAATAGACATGGGAATGAACATGCATATTTTTGGCTTGGCTATGTTCCTATTTGGAAATACTGGTGGGATATATGAAATGTCCCACATAAATGTTCTTGCATATTTTCAAGATGATTGTTTGACCTGAAGTATTTATACATATGTAGGCATGTATGAGTCTATATGTTGGATAGGAAGTGTTGTGTGGATTTTACGGTACTAGACCAAGCATCAGAGGCTTTACTTTCTACTTTGGGTCCGCTACAGATAACGGCATTACTGGAAAAGCAATGTAACTCCTCTGTGCTCACATGCATTTATAAAGTAGCAATGTCCATTCTTCTGTCTTTATCATAAGCATTTACAGAGGAATATTTGTGTTGTTTTTTCCCTTATGGAAGTACACTGACTGTTTTCTAAAATGTCTAAAGAATGTTTGTTTCTTTAGGTAGAAGTAAACAAATGAACGAAAAATGTATTGTTCATTCATTTTTTTCCTCTTGAATTCTCCACCAGGAAGAAGATACAGAGCAGTAGGCCCAGGAACATCTACACACTGCATTATGATTTTTCCACTCCTAGTAATTAATATTTTGTGTAACACATAATGTACACTCTAGCTAAAGTTCTTCGTGACATGAAAGACTACTTAAAATGCCACCAAGTCTGAACAGACATAGCAATTTCTGTCTGTGCTGTTTCTTTCCAAGTCTTTGATCTCACCTTAGCTTTAAAGCACAACGTTAAAGAGGTCTTCTACACCTTAATTCAGAAAGGTGGTCAAGCACTTGTTTAACTTAAATCTGCTGTTACCAATACAGTTTTCCAGACTGGAGGTGGAGTCATGTTAAACAGGTTAATCAACTGATTCTTAATGAATGTATCTGCCACAGAAAACCTCAGGCTCATAGAAATAAAGATTTTAAATTTGGAAAGGACCATGCGATGATGTAACTCAACTTCCTCTAAAACAAATGTTATCGTATTTCATCTAGTTGCTCGTGTACTGAACCCAGATGTTTGATCAACAAGTGCTTAGTAAGGGGACAAATGACTGCTACCGTTCTTTAAAGATCTGTATGATAGTCACAGATATCTGATTTTTAACATCTTTTTAAGCTGGGGAGAATTAATTGAAACTCTTGCCAAAAGTCAAGTTAATTTGTCACAGATTCTCCCACACTTGTCTATTAGCAGTCTTACTGACTCATTTCCAGTTATCTTCCTCTTTTATGTATTATTTTTCTTTGTTTAGTTCTTCAATTCCCTCTGCTACTTTTTGCCTTCTTTGGTAAGTTTTTTATGACTCTTCATTTCTGTGTACTGACCTTTTATTAATCCTTCCTCCCTTCACCACCCCCAGCCCACCCCGACCTCTATCTTTCATAGTCCCAATTTGCCACTTTATTTTCCTTGTGAAATCTGGGAACCAAAGTAAAAGAAGGAAAGCAGCACTAATATGTGGGGTGCACATGGGACAGAAGTCATTATCTTATTTTGAAAGCAAAGCTGTTGTAATGATGCTGTTTTGCCTTAGAAGCTTAATCACCTCAGTACTTGTCCGTTTTTGAGTTTCTAGCCCAGTTTTGAAGAAAAGCTACTGAGACTATAGGAATGAGTAGTGGTTCTCAGAGAATTTGGACAATTAGAAATAACTTCACTAATGAAGTCACTGTGGTATCAAAAACAGTGGTGTAAACCACTGGATAACATAACATAAGAAATGGAGTATACTGGGAGAGGGGTTTAAAAGCATATTAGAGAGTGAGGTGTGCACTGCTCCTGGACTTGAAATGAAAAGAAAATGTGTCTCTTAATCCTCTAAGAGCTTTTGGAAACTTTGTCACCTTATCCTATTGAAATTCTAGTTTGAAAGACAATTAGGCAGCTTTTCAAATTAAAATTTGGCTAGGATACAATTACTCATAAAACACAACCACTGAAAAGGCTATAGTCCTTGTTTACTTATCCAAATGGAACAGTCCTGTCAAAACCACAGCCTGATGTCCACAGTACAGTTCTTTCAACTCACTCTGTCTGCTTTTTTACCAGTCCAAGCAGTAAGTGTCTGTAGGAAGGGAGGAGATGAGTTGGAGGCATAGGGTTTCTGGCTGCTCTTCCTAGCATCTGTAAGGCTAGTTGCTTCCAACCTCACATGGCAGGATGGACTCCTGAAGGGAGGCCTGATCTCTAAACCTGCTCTCCTGGGCAGCTGAATTGGAACCAGGATGCAATCAGCAACTTAAACCAGGTCCTCACAAACAAACTCCTCTTGAGTTGTTCAGAGGTATGCTTTTCATTGCTGTTGTTTAGGTCTTTATCTGCCAGAAGGATCTGGCTATGACAAGCAGTACTGTGTGGAAATTCCGTAACTAACACTGGGGCTAGCTCAGGACCCCAAAGCAGTGGAACCACATTGTCATGAAATACCACCAGAGAAACAGGTTAACTAGCCCAGGAACTAGCCACAGTGATGTAATCCAACTACTTGTAGGACCCAATCTGTGTTGTCACACCTGTTTCTTTACAGGTAATTTGGGTACCTTTAAAAGCCTTGCATAGTGTAGTTACCTGAGAAGCTTGATGGTAGGAGACAGCACATTTAATTTTGGCCATCAGTTATTCTTGTGGTCAGTGAAGGAAACCAGAAACCCTAGAGAAAACTGAACCCATCATAAAGCTGATATTAAATGTAAGCGGGAAATATCCTCTTCTGGGAATACCTATCTCTTTCTGTTGACTATAGAGTGGCCTAGATGGGACCAGACAAGTAGGTAGATAAGGTTAAGGGAGGTAAGTCCCATTTCCAGGGTAGATGTTAAATCAGAAAAATACTGGTTTTCCTTTCCTAGCTCATTGCACTTGTTGAGCCAATATAAGCCATTCCAGCAAAAAGTGAATTTTGCCAGTATAAGCAGCACCCACATAAAAAAAGTTTTGTTAGTACAGCTCTCCCTATAAAACTGTTAAGTGTAGATGAGACTTTATTTATTTTATTTGGTTTTGCAGCCTTCTTTATGGCTTATATTATATATATATACTTATATTATAAACAAACTGGAGATTTTGCCACAGTCTATGAATTTGCAATAGGTTGTTTTTAGTGGTATCAAGGCATGTAATCACCTTGACAACAGAAGCCAAATATACATGTTTAACAAAACCAGTATACAGCAAGTATTTCCTATATTAGTCTCTCCAAATTCAGCAACTGGGTCATTTTTTCCTAACTCCAACTTCTCTGTTTAGTTTGTTCTTGAGCTTTTGAGCTTATGATCTTTGTGTATCCCCTACCTCTGAAGGGGAGGGAAGGTATTCAATCATGCCGCTTCAGTGCTTAATCACAACTTTAATATGGTTTCCTTCCTGTGGGTCGTGGCACATATTGAATTAGGAAGCAATCCTGTCCCAGATCCACAAACATACTGCCAACCTTATTTCCTCCACTTAATGTAATCCAGTCTAGGCCTGGATAATTGAAGGCTTTTGTTACTCCACCATGCCCTTTTCACATGCTTCTTATGTGTACAGTATATAAGTAATTTCTTAGCCCAGTTGTTCTCTCAAAACAGGTGGTCTATATTATATGCCTTTGGGGTCTGACTCTGCTTTCATTTACCTCATCATAAATCAGGAGTAGCTCTACCAAACTGAATGGTTTATGTCAGTGTAAAACTGATGTAAATGAAAGAAAAGAATTTAACATTATTTCCTGCTACTGTTCTTTCTGTGGGAGGTGGACTCAAAAGGAATCCCTAATATGTGGTATAGCCTTTATCTCACTTCTATGCTCCTTTTGGGGCCCTCCATTTTATAAATTATCTCCACTGCTGAGTGAACCAATTTTAAATGCCTGAAGGGTCTGTTCAGCAGTAAAAGCTTAGTCTATCTTCTGAATGGAGTATGCCTATGGGATTCAGGAGCCCTACTCCTACCTGCTGCATAGAAAAGTTGATGCACAGTCATACTTCTATTATTTAATGTCTACAGTCATTCCTCTTTCTATTTTTATGAAATGGAGAATATGATTGCTAGAGACAGAAAACTGAAGCACTTGAGTAAATCACTGAGGCTGACATTGATTTTAATGGGTTCAAGATTCAACCATCAACACTTATTACAGAACGATGAATCACCTCATTGAACCAGGTCCAGTCTTGTTGCCAGCTTCTTCACACTTTAATTTCCTGTACTAACCATAATCTGGAAGGGGGGATATTTGGTGATGCTTAAAAGAAAGGCAGAGATAAAAAAAAATTACCCAGACTCTTTCTGTGTTCACTTTGGTTCCATTTTTCATTTTATCAGGTTGATCCATCCTTTCATTCAGCAATGGAAGTCCCATAGAAATCTTCACTGCAGTGTGGTAAAACAAACAGGACTGAATAACATCTGGAACATTTTTTTCCCCATTGGCAATTACTCAGAACAGAATCAGAATACATTTTTTCTGAAGTGTAGAGTGTGTGGATAACAAGGAAATTGTAAATGACAGATTCTAAACAGCATTATTGTCTTTTTTCTATTTTTTTTTTTAATAAGCTAATTTAATCAGTGTCAAGGTTGGGGCGGGGTAAAAGGAGGCAGAGGTCAGTTCATTGGAAAAAACTCTTAAATCAGTGTAAAAAGTGTTAAATTTGCCACCTAACTTTTTTTCTTTTTCTTTTCAATTTGTGGACAGGTACAAAAGAGTATTGTCATAAATGCTTCTTTTCCAAAATTTATGGAGAATGTTACTGTAAATGCAGTATTTCAGATTCAATGCAAGATTTTGTAACATCATGACATCTCTCTGCTTAAAACTGACAGAAAGTATCTTTCATTTTGAAGAGCTGTTACTGTTTAATATTTAGCAAATCACAGCTTCAAAACTGAAGTGCCCTAAGACTGCATTTGATCACCAAAACTAGAAAAAAAAAATACTGATAAAATTTTAATACCATGGTATATCAAGGCTAACTTTTGTTGGTAACTTTTCATCAAACCCAGACTGGTGTTCTCCATCCTCCAAAGAAAATTTTTCATTCATGACTGTGCTAAACACCTCTGTGGTTCATGCCTCAGACCTGCTAGGATCCATCATTTAAACCTTTTCCCTCTCTGTTCTCCAGGGGATCCGATACTGTAAGAGTTCTTTTACTGTTATTAGAACAAACCTACAAAATGTGGCACTGACCATCACATTGCTTAAAAAATATGGTAGCATCACCTTTCTGCTGTCATAGAACTTCTCAGAAATTGAACTCATACTAAGAAGTGGTTAACTTAGTTTAACAGACTGTTCATCACAAAAATTATTTAACCTCCAGTCTACAGGTTCCATCAATTCAGCCTCCTTTTGAAGTGGTTCCCTTTCATAGGAAATAATTGAGGAGATGCAGAGTGGTCAGGACACTTTTTTGAGGAGGTGGCATGAGTTCTGAATACTGCTCCTGCAGCTATATATGAATTTTTTGTTAAATAACTAATGGGGAAAAAATGCATTTACTCTTCTCTTTGAAGGAAATCTTGAACTTTTTTCCAACCATTTAACCAAGACAAAATAGTCTGTATGTGTGTGTTTGAACCCTCTTGGACAGAAGAAGGAACTGAACCGGTATCTCCCACATTGTGTGCATTTTCTCTAATTGCTTTCTTATTCTATGAAAACGGGAGTGAATTTTGGAGCATAAACTATAATTGCATCTCAAAAGCAAAATGCAACCCCCACTCTGCCTTTGAGAGAAATGGTTTAAGCAGAAAAGTCCAACACAGGTTTTACAGCTGAACTGGAAGTAGAACACATTTGCTTTAGACGTGTGTAGATATGTGTACATTTCTGCCTTAATAAGGTATAATGTCTTGAAATACTCTAGACTTCACCAATATATAAGTATGCACATTGTTTAGTTTTGAGATGTAATACTGTACATATAGATGGCCATTATAATATTTGACCATTTAGTCTCAATGCTGTTATCCTGTCATCCAGAGCAAAAACCCATTACTGAATGGGTGCAATGATTTAAAATGAAGTCAGTATCTGCATCACACACCTCCCTATTCTCACTTGCAACATGAAGGAGAATATTTTGTTTACCCACCACCATTACTCATAGCTAGGGAGAAACACCCTTGTGAGACCAGGAGGGCTGATTCCCATCTCATTTGCCCCAGTTCAACATCATTTCAGACTACGAGCACTACACCTAGTCAAACTGGTATAAATGAGGCAAAAGCTGTCTTTAGCTGAGCTGGAGGAACCCAAGAGGACCCCCATGACAAACATCTGTCATGAACATAAATAGCAGCAGGGTTGTACAGCTCACCCAGCTCTTTCAAGCTCTCCCAGTGGTGTGGCTTTTGTGGGTGAGATGTTCAGGTTTAGGCCCATGAGCACATTTGTTTCATCAGGGTATGAGTATGAAAACAAGGACATGAAAAGGAGTGGGCAAGATGGTTGGGCGTGAGCCACACCAGAAGTCCAGGCAGGTTGCTGCCGCCCAGCACATTGCTCTCTGCTTGGGTTAGGTTAACTAGTAAGTGAGGTGTGATGTGAGTCAGCCCCAGGACTTGTCCAAACAGTTCCAAAAGCCTGCGAGAAACATTTCTGAGATGGGACTGGCTTGCAGTGGGAGTGGGGGAGTTGGAAGGGAAGTGCATACATGGTACAAGCGGGTGGCAGTCACGCAAAACCTTAACTTCTCACCGGGCAGTGACCTTAGTGTGTTTTCATGTTTATCTAAAAAGATAAAAGGTATGTGATTGCTCAGGAATGAAAACATGGGTAACATTCAAACAGAGGAAAGCAGAAACAGCAGTTTAAGAGGCAGGGAAATGTAAACCAGCACTGAGAAACGTTTGACTTTGCCTTTTTTTGCTGTAGAGGTCATGGCTGCTTTATATTGAAACAAATAGGAATGACTGAGCAGAAGGTTTTGATAATGTCGAGCGGAGCTCTTCTAGGGATACTTCTCACTGTCAGAATTTGTAAGAACCCAAAGCTAACAATATAAATATGACCAGAGTGAACAGCTTCAGATTTTTGTAATTGCAAAGGAAGCATCAAGTTCAAGATTTCTCAAATGAAAGAGGCAGCAACGAGAGCTTGTGAATGTGCCTTGTTTTTTGCATAAGGCCCAAGGAACGCCATGTGTTTCTTGAGAATTTTTAGCTCTTTCAGCTTCTTTATAAACACCAGTTAAAACCATGACAGTAAATACTTTCAGGCCAACATAAAATAAATGAGATTAAGGTATAAAACTGTTAGGAGGGAGTGTTTTGTTTAAAAACATGAGGGCAGATTCAGAGTGGATGTAAATTAAGGTTGCTCCAGTGAAAAACAGCAATTTACATGAGGTGTATTGAGCCTGTGAAGTTTCTGAGGTATTGTCTTTATACATATCTGATTTGATAAAACTGCTAGCCAAGCAGACTCCCTGTACGCAGACACAGACAGCACGCTGCTCAGACAAAGGTCCTGATTCTTATCTTGCACCAGTTTCACACTGGTGCAATCCCATCGCTACCGGCCATTTTCCTCATGATCTGCTCTTGCAGTTCAGACTTGTGTCAGCCTTGGGCCCAAAGTTTCTCTGTGAAAACTGGGAGAGAGAAAAATTGCAAATAGGGGGAAAAAAGATCAATTTTTCATTTGACACCAAGTGAATCATTACTTCCTTCTGGGATGTAGTACCTTTCCCCACTGTTGGCTCCATTTCCCATAATGCCCTTGACCTCGGAGGTCACCTGTCATTGGAAGATGAAGCTCTGAATAAACAGAGAAGACCCTGTGGTGTCTCTTATCTCTCCGTTTTGCCTCAAATCTCCGGGTGGAGTTTTAAATTATTCATCCACTAGTGCTCTCTGCGAGTTACACGTCTCCGTCACCTACCCCCCCTTTGCTTGCCCATTTGTGAGTGAAGGCGGTATCCTTGGGAACCTTATCAGAGATCACAGATTCAGGCTCCAGAAATGAAATAAAAGAGGAAATTGGCTGTATTAGCATAAGAGGAGTCAGCCTGGAGTTGAATACACACATCACCCAGAAGCACCACTGGCTTCTCTTATCAGTAACGTCTGATCACCACTTCTTTATACACACACAGGCACACATGCACCACACACATGCACACACACACACTCCACTCTAATTCAACCCAGCCCATTCCTTTGTTCCAGCTCATACAAGGGAACACATGAAATAAGGTTAGGTGGCATGAGTTTCCTGAAGCAGTTTTCAACGCTCCCAAGTTCTCCTAGGTAAAATAGCAGAAAACAGAAATTTTTACAGAAATGATGATAATTCTGTAGCCTCTACTGGAGGCAAAAAAAAAGTCAGGATAAAGACTTCAGATAGGGAGGTTCTGTTATTAGTTCAAGTATGATTCCTACACCAATCTCTCTGTTTATCTCTCTCTCTCTAGTGTCTCAACAACAACTCATAACCATGGTTTATGAGTTTTTTTCAGAATATGAAAATCTGATATCCATATAACATAATTGGACATGTTTTTGAAATTAATACAATAAATAATTTTGAAATTTAGAGGTGCAGTTTTATATAATTGAAACAAATTATTTTCCCATGCTTCCTTTACATGGAGACATTATCTCTTGTACTACAGTTGTGGCAAACACTGTACATTGTTTCTTGTCAGTTAGAAAACCTGTGTTGGAAAGGAAAAGAAAACTATTGTTTTATATTCTCCAAGGCATGATGAATTGAAATTTTTAAATTCTGCCTTCCTTATGTCTGTTGGGACATTGCTGTATGTATGGCTCCACATTTTGCTATGTGTAGTTTTAGTGATGCACATTATTCTCAGAGTTGCTGTTGACAGGGTGGCATCTGCTGTCCCTGTTCCTATTGAATCTGGTAACTGGAGAAAAAAGGATCAGAGCGAATTGATGCTACAGACAGTGGAAAACAGGCCCTGTGAGATCAACTTTTCTCACAATTTAGGATGTTTTTTCTCCATCTTTTGAAAAATAACAGAAATTCATTTCCCTTCTATTGAGATTTAAGATTTTGTTAATGTCCAAATTTGGTAATTTTCATGCACGGTTTTACTCACGGCAATATCACCAAATCTCTACACATTGACACTCCTTTGTTCTCTAATGAATATTACCACCATCACACGGTAAACATGCATTGGCTTTACACAGCATAAGCGGTGGACTAAATTCTGTGGCCCTTAGTTAGCCATTTTCTTCCATTTTTGATGATGGAATATTGTGGTTCTTGATTTTTGGGTCAAAAAAATGCAAAAGAAAAAAAAATAGCAGTTGTAATGGCTCCAATCCTCCACTCAGTGTTTTTTATACTGGAGTTGTTACTTGTGTACATATAATAAAAAAAGATTTCTGTTGGCTCCATTCATGTTACCATGGATAAAAGAGGATGATGCAATAGTCCTTTCCCTATACTCAAATAGTGCCATGAATTTCTAGGAGTATCTGCATCATTGCCCCTTAGACCTATGCAAAGTCCTCCTGATGTCCTTGCCAACTAGTAAGAGATATCAACGCTTATAGGTCTTTGAATACATTCAGTGGAAGGGATTGTAGTTACATATAGAACCGACCTTAATTGGACTCTGAGTAGGAGGCATGATATATTCGTTTGTAACCATATGCAGGACTGATGCCAAATTATTCCATTAAATGACTCTGCGGATCTACTGAAGTTGTTGGCAAAACAGCCATTGACCTCAGAAAAGCCAGGCAATACACCCTTAATATCTACCTATCTGCTCTTGCAGTATTCATCAATGTAGGAGGTCATGGTATCACAAGAGGGTAGCTAGGAGGAAGATGAGGGTGATAAGAATAACAGGGTTCACTTTTAGTTGTAACATGCAAATCTTCTTCAGTTCCTTATTTTAATATATTGTGCTAATGTGACCAAGAGAAAAGCATCTGCTTGCAATGTCAACAACAGAGAATGAGAAGTGTCATCACAGCTTCTATTTGTGACACATCTGGAGGTTGAAAATTAAAACCTATGTATTAATCAAGAGGCTTTACAGATGATACATATTTAAAGCAGAAAGGAGAGCTGAAGACACGGTGACTTTTGTTAAACAAGATTAGACTTGTTTATTTACTAATTCAGCCCATCTAACTGAATGAAGCTGCTGTAGGCCTCCTGTACAGTCAATGGAGTTAAATCTCAGTTGGGTCAGTCATACCCTGGAGGTACTTGGCTATGTCCATGTACTGCAAAGAGAAATTTAGGAAAAAATGCTCTTTCTTCACTACCATTTCAGTACATTGGACAGAATGAAAATGGACCAGAGATCCTAAACAGTAAAGGTAACACAAATATCAGAATGTTATAATCTGTATCAATTGTATCAATAAAATTCGTATTAGCAAGGTGCGAACCCAGCACTTAGTAATATATAATGGGGTTTGTGTGAATAAGAGATGTTTTGCTATATTTTAATTAACTTATTTAGTTCTTTTATAAATTTACTTTTCTTTTTTTTTTTTTTCCTGTGGGAAAAAGTAATCTAAGAAGCTATTGAAACTTATGATAGAATCAAGGATATAATGTAGACAGTAAGAGCAGTTGTCCCTTTGTATGAAATGACTAGATACTAGGCTTTTCTCGGTCATCAAGATTGGAGTTTCATCATCGGGCTTAGTGAAAGCAAGATTTAAACTTTGTAGATATTCCTGAGGTCAATGGGAGCTTCCCAGATAAGAAATTCTCTCCTTCATCCAGACTCTCTAGTATTTCTTGCTGATATAGTTATGACATTGATTAACATTCTTCTAAGACATGGAAAGTCCCATAGGTTATGCAGACTGGTGAAAATCACCAGTCTTTTTAACCCAGTGTTACAGCACCATGTTGGGGAATTTACAACCCATGTCATGTAGCTGGGTTCTGTTCAAGGTGTAATATGTTAAAGATTTCACCTTCTAAGTAATTTTGGCTTATTAAATATGATTTTAATGAAAAGATATTTGCAGAACAGCTTACAGTGCTTGCGGATTTAATAGAAAAGAGCTTCCCTTCATGTGAATTAAGTGGGAGTTTTGCTGTTTAGATAATGTTTCTCTCTTAAAAGACATCACCCCTTTTAACCCTTGGAGATCCTAAATTTTTCCTTATTAGAAGTTTTCTGATTCTTCAAACACAGGTTTTTTACACACAGACATTTCTTTTTGTAGCAAATTGAGATGTTTAACAGCAGATGCACCACGTCATCTGTAATTCCACAGTACTACAGGTTCTAAGTTAGCTAGTTTTTACTTTCATTATAAATGATCCAGCCACCAAGCCAGGAGGTGTGGGGACGCTACTCTACCCTTAATTGGTTTAGTGGTGGACTTGGTAATGTTAGGTTAATGGTTGGACTGGATGATTTTAAAGGTCTTTTCTAACCTAAACAATTCTATGATTCTACCTAAAAAGAGTGTGCTGTATTCATCATGTCTGAGGCAACTTTCTTCTCCAAGCCTTCAACCTCTCTGCAAATCCAGACATTTTCCATGTACTGGCTCTATATAACTCATGTGGTTAAGCTTCCTTTCTTTTCCCAACCTGCAGAACAAGAGATAAATATATCTTTTGAACAAAAGGTGATATGCTTATGCAATCACACATTAGTTTGGGACTTGGTATTCTGGACATACACCTAAAGGTAAGCCTCAAGTCAGCCTTGAACACGGCTCTACAAAGTGTTCTTATGTCAGTCTACAATTACCTGCATGAGTCAGTACAGTATACCCCTGCTTACTGTGTAGGAAATATTTTCTTGTCTTAGCACCATCTAAGCCAAATGGCAATCTAGAGGGGCAGAAAGCTATGATCTCCCCTTTCTGCAGTGCATGTAATGTATTGTGATAAGTTGGCCATCTAGTACTTACCCCACAGCAGGAATAAGAGCCCTATTTCAAAAATTAACTGACACAGCTTCTTTATCCCAGGTTTTGGAAGCTGGTGTTTCTATAATGAAACATTACAGCATATATGCACGTGTTCTGCAGTTCATGAATTCATTACATCATCCTACTAATAACAAACCCCACTCTATGCGATTTCTAAATTCTGAACACCTGCTGTCTTTTGAAATCTCCCCCACCTCTTGGATATATTCCCATGTGAAGACATGGCCATTACCTTGGAGTCTGATTTAGAGTTTTTACATCTACAGATCTGAAAGCATGGGGCAGAAGCTGGCAGTTGAGGTTTGCATTTCTCAACATTTCACTGACAATCCATTTGTTTATATGTGTAAAAATGACAAAACATCCTTTTTTGTCTCCTATTGGTAAAAATCTATTAGCAAATACATGCAGTTTGTCACTCATGTAAGACAGTGTTACATTATACCTATTTTATATGCAAGTGAGCAGAGGCACAGAAGACATTTTGGTAACTTGGTCAAAGCCATGCTCTCTAGTCAAAGTTAAACCTCAGAGTTCCAGTTTCAACACCATTCTCATCAGCAGCTGGCTTTTGAATTTTGGTAGTGTCAGGGGATAGTATCTAAGAGCTGTCTTTTTCCAGGGGGACCAAGATCTACATCTATGCTATGAATCACACAGCAGATACGTGGATATAGAACAATGAAAGTCCATGAAGCTCTCCAGAGATGATCATCTTTATATTTCTATTTCCTAATAAATGCTTAAATGGTTTCCTTTTGCTTTGAAGAAACAGATGCCCAGTTTCTTATCTGGATCATGTCATTGTATGAGACCAAAAGACCATCAACATGTTACTTCTGGAAAGGCCCACACATTCCAATGTAACCATTACATTTCTGGGAAAAAAATGGTTTATAATTACAGCTATGCAAGGCTAATTTGGTGGTGGAGGGCTTTAGAAGGTGAACCAGAGCTCTGTTTTCATGTACAAGAACCTGCCCCAGCTGTTTTCCTTTGGACTGCAAGCAACCTGACTTTGTAGCCATAAGCAGAGTGCTTATTCTCCCTCTCTCTCAATTAAAAGCCTATATTCAGATGTGCAACTACCATTTCTTATAAGGAGCCTTTCGCCCACAAACTGCATTTCAAGAATGTTTCAGGGGCAGTCATATAAAAGAGGTTTCAGACATGGGAATTCAACAATGCATACAAATTTGGAAAACCGATATTTACCTGGGAGGCCAAATATTGCATGTTCAATAATTTGGGTAAGACATACCATCCTATACTACTTGTGATGACTTTTGAAGACAACTATATTCAAAGGACTCAAGAAAAGATAAGCTTTTCTTCTCCTACAGACCTCTGAACAGCTTTTTGGATGGCAATGGATTTCAGTTGTTATTAATTTGGACGGGATTCAGACCAATGTAGAAAGCACACTGGTCATGTCCAAACTAGTCATGGAAATTAGGTTCTGTATCTGGCCTTATTGTTCCACTAAGAAATTTAATAGGATAAAGGATATTACAGGCTTTTCTGTATTCAAATTTTATTTAGGTTACTATTTCCCTGTCATGTGCTGAAGTGGGACCTTGCAGCCCTGATTAGAGAGAGAGCTGTAAGAGCATAGTCAGGTGAATTGGACTGAGTATAGGAATACACCTCCAGCTCTCTAACATGGCCAGCTCTCTGTGAGGACAAGACTACAAAGTCCACTACACTGAAGCCAACAGTCTGACAGCTGAAAAAAAAAAAAAAAAAAAAAAAGGCCACTAATTTTTCCTTCATTCCAACATTTTACTTTTCCCAAACCTGCCAACAATGAAGCATACTTTATGCAAAGGCTTATGAGAGCATACTACGCGTACTCTTCCTTCCTGAGTGCCACCTCAGAATGCGGCTTCAGCTTTCAAGAACAAGCGTGGATTGGGATTTCATTATTTAATACTGATGGGGTGGTTTTTTGAGGGGGTTGGTTGGGTGGTTTTGGCTGCTTTTGGGGTTTTTTTACAGCAGCGGAGGCTGTCTGAAAACACACAGCCCATGAGCTCTTCATGTGCATGCACTAGGCACTGAAGTAAGGAAGCAGAATTCTTATAAAACTGTAACTGTCTGTTACCCTTGTTCCCAAAGCTCTCCATTATTTTCTTTCTGATGTGAAATGTATTATTTCTTTTATTTTTGAGCTGTCTTTGGAGAACCAGTTTTCTACACTGACTGTATGGAGAACCATAAGGAAAGGTAGACAACTAAATTTGGCCAGCTGAATTAGCATACTTCTAGCTTTCTAATGTAGACAGCTTAATTAGGTACCTTAGGCTGAGTTGTTGTGTACCCTTTCGGTACAAAAGCAGATACCAGATTAACAGAGGATGATGCATTACTGACTTCTTTTGTATGTATTTTAACACACAGATTGCCATTCAAATTAGTATAGTGATTGGTTCATCGAGTCAGATTATTTCAATTATCTAATCAGCAAGCAGTAGACACCTGAATTTTATAAATTTATGGACAAAAGGATTAAATTTGCCTACCTCAGCTTGGTATCATAAACTATAAACACAACTGATTTTAACTCCGGGTTAAAACCAGAAAAGAGTAAAAAAGAAATAAACACAAGGTTTATCTTTTAAAGTATGCAAGTATCTTCTAAAAGTATTAAATGCATAATACATTGAATAGGACATTTCAGCCAAGTCAGTAGGGTGTTTTACTGGTGATACTTCTCTACTTTTTGGCACTGCAAAATTTAATGATTAATTAGCAATACTAGCTTAGTGTTAAATGTCTGAGGTTCTGTATTAATGGAAAAAAATTTGTGCATTTGTCTTTAAGTTCAGAAACCATATCCTCAGAACCAGTCCTCATTTGCATCAGTTGTGATGCTGTCCTAAGAAAGCTATATTGACTTACATCAGGCAGTCTCCTGTGTGTGATTCTGGCTCTACAGGTAAATACAGCCCACATTGATTTTAAGGGAATGATTGGAAAACAGAAATAAAATATACAGTTATCATTGAACTTAGCAAGTCTCACAGCTATTCAAGATTTATTATATTCAACCAGAAAAATATGGGAGTGCAGATAACCAGACCACTCTGAAAAAAAAATCATTTAAAACAGGATTTTGGAACTCCTACAAAGAAAGAAAGAAAAAAAAAGGGGGGGGGGGGGGGAGAGGAAGACTTGTTTCTTTTCACCCACAATGCTGATGTCTATTCCTGCTTGCTTCTTTCACACCAATGCATAATGTCTTTGGACGCTTATCACAATAGCCCCCTTGGTAAATGAATATTTTTATTGCAGTAGCCTTTGGAACTTTAACAAAGAAGGATGGGTAGATTCCCACCCACAACATTAAAGTTTTCCTATTCACTGACACCAAACCATGTTCTAATGTTTAAACAAACCCAAACGCTTGGGAAAATTTAGATTTGACCTCTGTGTGCATGTTAAACAGTTTACATTACAGCAAACTCTAGTTTTCCCTAATGTGTATAGCACTTTGGAACTTTGTCAAAACGGAACAGTTTCAAAGCTGCATGATCTTCACCCAGGGGCCTAATTGAAGCGGCATGAAAAATATTTCTTTCTTTACTTTTTTCCTTCTTTTTTTTTTTTTGCTTATAAAGCTGCATCTGAAGCTGGGTACTCTCCAAAAAAGCTTATGAAGCTGACAAACATTTACCTCCGGGTCCTACAACCCTAAAACTTCCATCGTAGAAATTCAGAGCAAAGGTCAGACGGAGGAAAAACATATTAGAAGCAGCATGACAAGCCAAGTTCTATTCTACTTGAAAAGTCAGCTTTTTAAAGTTCTTTTCCTTTCATATTGGTTGTTTGAAAAGAGATCTGAAGAAAAGTCGAAATCCCCATGTAAATGCATATGTTTTCAAATGGGAGGATACCTATGCAGATGCACATTAAGCTGCATCTAGCTGTGGTGGGCAAGCCATGTTTGAAGAGCTTTCCCAATGCAGTTGATGCTCATGTCATTTTTGAGTCCCCATTGAAGTTCATTTGCATCAAATTGAAATGAATATATAAAAATTAGATGTTTAATTTGTGGTTGCCAGTGGCATAAGAAATATGCATATGTGTTATTTTCTTGCCAAGCAAAACACTTTTACAGTAAGTGTTCCATCTGTATAGCTCTAAAATGTATTGTATATTCCAAGGTTTATGCCACAATACTGGATCAGGTACTATAGTATATTTTACTGGATGGCTGGTGGCTTAGATCCCCAGAATATTGACAGTCCAATCAATTTACCAGAGTCACATATATATTTATGTGATTTAAATATAAACAAGAGTGTAAGTGCACAAACTTTGCAAAAACATTTTAGTGTATACTGACTTGAGCATCCTAAACCCAAGACAATCTAATAAAGGGTTAATTTAGGAAAATCATAGCTTTCTCCATGTACCTATGCATGCATGGAACATAATATACATAAATTGAGTGGTCCTATTTATACTCCCATTTATACTAACATAACTCCATTATTTTTTCAGGGTCATTCCTGTATCACTTTTAAAACTGGGCAGTGAGGGGAAGGATTGGGGAGAACAGGCCCACTGGTCCTCTACAATTTTCTGCAACCAGGTATTGCAATCTTTCTTTCATCTGATTAATTGCATGGATGGGGATATTTCAGTTCAGCTCATAAAATTAAATCCAGCAAAGATTATTGGATATGCTTGCAGAGTTAATACAAAATTTTAATCATCCAAAATATATCAGCTTTGGTGTGTTCCAACAAATCAAATGCAAATAATATACAGTTCCTTGGTCAAATCCTCAAGTGGGGAAAATCAACTAATCTGATCTGATCAACGGAGGAACGGATCTCTCGTTTAATCTGTGGCAGGATTTTCTCGAAGAACATTTTCCAAGTGTAATATTCAAGAACCTGAGAACTTATGAAAAGCTTCATAATGTGAAGATTCCCTGAAAATTTGAGAACGCATCTGAAACTGTGATTTGAGACTTGAGGGACATGAAGTTAAACTCTTTACAGAACTCTCTGAATATTTATAGGGAAAGAGAGATTTCATAACTACAGCTCCACAACATATTAAGTACTTGCAGCTACTGTTACTGTCAGAAATGAGGGTCAGGGATTTTGTTTCATGGTAGGGGATCTCATGTCATGTGTAAATGCTTCAGATAGAGGGCAAATATGATACCTTTAGCCATTAACTGAGCAGTCTGACCAGATTTTTCAGTATGTCAGATTCTTAAGACTGATTATTTAGCATTTGCCAATCCAGATGTACTGTATTACTTTCAAACAGAAAAACTCCCAGTGTCTGTGATATTCATCTTCTCTCACCCCTTAATAGAGGTTAAAGAAATGTACAGAGTCATTAGAACCCTGTCAGTTGCTGTGTATTTTTTTATCTTATCCTTGAACCAAATGAGCATTCTTTTTTAAAGATACTGTATATCAAACCTTGTGGAAAAAAATCTGATGGAATTTTACAATGATTAAATCAATAGGAACATATGTACATTTTACTGGATGCTACAAAAAAATATTTTCAAAAGCTCTTCAATCTAGCTGAGATGAACTGTCACACCAAAAAAATGTTCTCTTTAACCACTTGGCTTCTAAAAATGAAACAGTTAATTATAACAAAGACTATAATGCTTTTTGCCACTTTTCTCTTTGCACATCTTATTGGATTTACATGGTAAATGGAAACAATTTATATAGTTGTTTCTGATTCTTTAAAATGGTGGCTTCTCTGAAAGCATTTAACAACAATATGTAGTAAAAAAACCTTTCTCCCAGCAGATCCCAAATCCTAGAAATGCTTCAGCACATGGTAAGACAATGGCTCTATAATTCTGATTTCTGGGAAGAATACTGAAGAAGCACAGTTACATTTGCAATTGGATTTCCCCTTGGGACACTGGTACCACAGAAAACAGACTTTTCATTGCAGTACATGAAGAATTAGGCATGTAACTAGATAAGTAGTACACTGTTACAATGGTAAAATTTATGCACTCATGCACCTGGAGGCTTATGAAATATCAAGCACTAAATGTTTTCTATAGACCTTAGGAGAAAATTAAAGGAAAAATATTTGAATTATTTTCTTCTTTTCCCCTGTTTTTAGTTTTTATTTTTATCTTTATTTCCATCCCTCTGGATGCTTTTCTGCTACATATTAGAGGAGGATTTCTTCACTCACTGTAGCAATGATAGTAATAAGGAACCTCTGAGCATCTGATAAATAACAGAAGGGATATTTACAGTGGAATATTTAAAGCAAACTTCTGTGTGGTCAGATATTCTTCTTTCTCATAGTAACTCAGAGTTTAAGTGCATGGACAGAAGGAATCTTATTCCTCAGTTCAAGCATTCTGTTTTTCTTGACCTTTTATCTCACACAGCCTACCTACATTTTCCCACGATTTAGGATCTCAGTCATGACTATCAGATAGCCACTGTCCTTCTCACACCTACATAGTGTTTTTTGAGAGTTGCCCTTATTTACAGTTTGGGATTTCAACGCTGCAGGCTGTAAAGCAAATTATATGGGAGCAATCACTTCTTATTAGAACTTCAGCCCACAGAGCCAAGGAATTTACTGATGTGATCAGTATTAGCTGCGATTATCTCTTTTTTTAAGAGATGTTGGCCCACACTAAATGATTTTTCATTTATTATTTTTCATGCTCTGGGATTTGTCATTGTATGAAAATCATTTTTGAAGGAGGGCAGCTATCATATGTACGGCCATTACTTGATAGAGTAGCATGCTAGATAACAGAACAAAATTTACTCTGTCTGTGGAGAGTAATCCGCTGAAGAAAAACAAAATTAGCTATTTCTTTGAAGTGAATCCTAATAGTGTCATCACTCAGCTAAATATGAATATTTTGGGCCTTATTAGAATTATTATATAATGTATAAATATGGTGACCAAGTTAGTCCTTAGATGAAACAGTTGGGTTTGGTTTATTTTTATGAAAGGACTATATTTTATCTTCACTTCTATCAAGGTAATATCCCTGGAAACAACAAAATTTGATAATACCTATTTAGATTGCTAAAGTACTACACTGGCCTCCTTTCTGAAATGTAAAGTGTCAAGGAGTGCTGACTTGAACTCCTCATTATAGTGTCTTGAGCTGCTACTATGAACACTAATGCCTGGAGAGAAGGGTTATCTCAAGGTATTTCCCATCTCTCCTTTTCCCCAACTTCTGCCCAAAGGTCTTCCAAAGGAGTTTCCATCACTGTAATTAGCTGAGCTTCTCAAGAGTTCTCAGGGTTAAGAATAATTATAGCCATTTTGCTGTACATAAGCACGGTAAGTCTCACATTTATTTTGCATGTATCATTTCAGTTATGATCGAGTGGTGGCATATGAAGTTGTGGTACACTAGGAACCATGAAAATTCAAATGGAAAGGCATTTCCCTGTCCCACAGACCTTACAATCTCTGTGGAGGACTAATGGAAACAGAAAAATACTGAAGCACAGTAAGCAATGTGACTGTCCTGCTCTGTACAGTGGGGATGTAGTACACTTTCAGTACAACCAGGTGCATAACAATTCTTTGCTGTTCAAATTCTCATTATTAAAGAAAACTTATTTTCTGCTTCTCCTTTAATATGTTTTTGAAGCTCCCAGTATATTGTTTACATGTGGGCTTGAGGTAATTTTCCCAGAAAGTCCTGATCACACAGCAGAAATTGTATTGCCTCAAAGGAGATAAAGATCGTTCCAAGTCAAATCATGATCTCTCTCCTTGTTTTAATCATGCAAAGGTGAGTGAAAACACCTAAGAAACTGGCCAAATGAAGCAAATTTCATGGAACATATTATTCTTTTCCAAAGTGCACATTTTAGCATTTAAAGTGAAAAGTGGCTAACTGAACTGCTCATACTAGAAGGACAGAAAAATAACTGAGAAGAGTAGTAAGAAACTGGATCATGTTCTTGCCGTGCCCGTGGTGTCCTAATAGCTAGTACTGCTCAGCATCATTTTCAATGTCTTCATGAGGGCAGTCTTCAGAGATCTTCACCATCACCTCTTTCCTAGCTTTTGGATTTATGCTACATAAACATGGCACCATATGATTTTGTTTAGGTGCTGGTATTCTTCTGTAGTTTGTTATAGTAGTCCAATATCTTTGACTACTTCAAACATGACCTTGTCTTAGAGCCCCTGCTTTTTGACTGAAGCTCATGGACCACTTGCTTTTGTTTCTGCTGGTAATATGTACTCCTTATCCTTTTTCATGGTATCTATATGTCCACGAGCACTGAGGATCCTCTTGTTGCTTCTAACCTCTGAGGTCATCTCACATTCCCCTCCAAAAGGCAATCCTTCCTACGATAAGACAGTTGGCACTAATTAGTTTCTGGTGTGGCTATCTCTTTCTATTGATTAAAGAAGGAGCTTAAAAAGCTAGCTTTGCCTGAGCAGCTAATTTTATATAGGGTTGAATGGGATGAATGTCATTTTAGGTGCTTCATTTTAAGGAAGGAAGGAATTCCACCCATCTTGTGGAACTAATCACACTTCATTAAAATGCTGATTCCAGTGGTACATCAGATTTAAAATACAGCTCTTTATTTCCTGTTTAATATCAGAACCAAAGGGTTTTTTCTCTTTTCCTTATTTAACTCCTTTTTCTGTTACACCATTTTCTTGTGCATTTGGCTGTACAGCTAAAAAGCCAACTGTGTGCCACGTCACTGGTTCTAAATCATTTCATTTACATGAAATTTACATCAGAGAGATTGTGGAGATGGGTGATGCAATCCCATTCTTCTAGTCACCTCACACCATATGTACTGTTGCAATCTCTATTGCACTGCAATACTGGATCGACATTCCTGAATCCTCTGAGCTGAGGACTGTACGTTCTGCTGGTAAAAAAGGATGGTTTTGTTTTTTAACTCCACTAGAAGCTCGTGCAGAAATATTATTGTTTTCTCAGCTCTCTGACAAGATAGCAAAGTGATAGAATAAGAGGTGTATACAGTTTTCTTGTCAAGTTTTGTAAGCTATGCTTCACCTCTATTATTCAGGTATAACTTCAACTCTCACTTTTTATCTTCAACTTCTTTTCTCATGTGCTGGCCTGGATCAGCTGTTCTGTGGAACTCAAGAGAAAGAAATAGAAGGAAAAAGCCTACAAATTTTCTGGCAATAGTTCCTTTAAGATGGATAAAAGAAAGGATGACAATCATAAAACATGACTTATTTAGAAACTATTATCTATAGGAAGGAGTGTTGAAATATAATAGAGATAGTGTACATTTATTACCAAGGTCCAGCTAGGATCATATGCACCTTTAAAAAACATAAAAGAAAGGAACAGTCAACTTGTTAAAGTTTCTCATATTTAGGGTGCTAACATGGACCTCAGAACAACTTTCTTCATCTTCTGTTCTTTCCACAGATTTCTTGTACAGCCTCAGAAAGTGTTTCTCAAAGACTTTCCAGTAACAAAGTTTCCAAAAGTCTGGGAAACAGTGAAAATAGTGTTTTCCAACTTCACAGGGGACTTATACATGATAAGTGTGAAAGGTATGCAGGGAATGCCTTGGCAGAAAAAACCCAGTAGAACTCCAAGTCATAAAGAAAATATTTTTTCCTTGCAAAGTATTTTTCATTGAGAAAATGCCAGTTGTATGTATCACAGTCATAAGAAGCAAAAGAGCCAGTTCTAGTTTAACAGGAATCACATATTCAGCATGCTTAGAGAAATACATGTTACTAATTAATAACAGTCGGGTTGTTTTCCATCTGAGATGATCCAGTATAAAACTGAAGTTTTTTTCCATAATAAGCATTGAAAACTTGCAGAGAAAAAATATATTAATCATCTTCTAACAATCTTAAAAAAGGATTTCCAAACAGGGGCATAAATGCTTTCTTTTTCAGCAGGGAATCCCTTTTGACCCTCTTCTGACCTCTTCAGTGAAGAATTAATTGTTTCTTATTGCAAACATTATTACAGGCACCTAATTCTCCCCTTGGTGACACTGATATTGTTTCAGGAATTACTCCATGACAGGCAATGGATTTATTCCAGTATAAAACCAGTGCACATGAAAGCAAGATTGTACCTCTTTTGGTGTCTGTAGTATAATATGGAACAAATAGCCACACAGGTAAGATCTGTCTCCACTGAGCTATACCAGTTTGTACTGGTAAAGAATTTGGCTTTATATATCTTTAAGACTAATGTAGAACTGTGTGGCACGTACATAACAGTAGTAGACCCCTTGTTTTATCTACCAGTCACACATGGTGGCCTACTTACTTGCAGGATGTCTCAGATGGTACTAAATGCCAATACTGAGGCAACTAAGTCATGTCTCAGATGTCTGGGAAACTCTCAGGTCAAAGAAAGAAGCACTGAGGAACAGATTCATCCTTCCTATATATTGAGGGACTAAAAATATAAATACTTTTAATTTAGGCTCCTGAAGTACGGTACGGAGGAGTGGATGCCTTGGGGCATACACTTTCCTGAACAGGGGATTTTGAAGTTCAAATTTTGAACATCCTCAGGTGTGCTGAAAGTCTCAGTCCATTTCTTCTGGAGATCAGAGGCAGAATACATGGGAACACAGACTTTTATAGTCCTAGAGTTTTCATCATCATTACTTTTAGCTCTTTACATACTTTCTTTTTATGGGTAGAGAGATAAAGGTCATAGATTTAGAACTCCAGAAATGCTTAGACACAAATTTTACGATTTTGTGGCAGAAAAGTGAAGAGCATTCCTCAGACTAAAAAGCCCATAGAAAACAAAAGAAGAATGAATATAGTTCTTGAGAGTTGTTGGCCTCTACATTAACTGTCATGAGAAAGAAACCAAGACAAACAGCTAGAGTTATGTCCTTGGCACAGCTACTGACTTGATGGCCAGACTTTGGGTAATCTACATATTTTCTGCATTTTAATGTACCAACCCTAAAAGTGTGTATGATAGTGTTTTAAATTCCCTGGTATGGATGCTTATCCATTCAGATTTTCTCGATATACATAATGTGTAGACTGTTTACCAAACAGGAACAATGGAGTTAAAAGTTTCTTTGAAGAGAAATGAGAAATGTAAAGGATTACCTGTGGTCCTGACTAGCTGCAATTGTTTCCTTGGACAGCCTCAGTCCAAAAGTGTGTGCAAAATGTAATTTTTAGGTGGACTATGGAGAGAGGGCAAGAATGGAAGAAATACATCCTAACCTGGGAAATGCATGGAATATGTGCAGAGAAGGGATAAATTTGTATAGGATAACAGGAATGGGTGAGGAAAACGGTGAAGATGGTAGGACTTGATTGAAATGAAATGTGTAGCAAAGCTGCCAAAAATGTGCTTTGCTTGTGTTTCTTTCTCCTGCCCCTGTGAGCAGTGAGGAGTGAAGTCCTCAAAAACCCATGAGAGTCTTTCCACCTGGCATCTTCCCTGCTTTTGCAGAGATCCACAACTGCCATGTGTCATCCAAGTACCAGCAACCTTATGAGGGGCAAACTTGCTTGGAAGAGCTTTCTTGATTTACACCTGATGATCTGCCTGATGAGTTACTGCTGTTCTTTATTCTGATGACTGAGTTTGTGCATGGTATTTAGGGCTCAGACTTTATACAAGGAAAGGAACCACTGCGCTTCAGGCCTGCTAGCTGCATGCCTGGCAAAACTGGACTTGTATAGGAAGTGGTTAGGAGCTCAGATTTGCTTTCTGATCACAGACCTTTATATATTCTTGTGTTGAAAGGCAGATGATCCTTTTCTGACCACATGCAAACCCATCAGCATGGCCAAGCAAGGACATTTCAAGAGTCAGGCTGAGGACAGCTTGCCTCTTCACCTGTTACTTCCCCTACCTATAGATATGAGCTAGAAATGAGGCATAAGTGGCCAGAAAACAGAAGATTGGAGTAGGGGAGTGTTGATGCTGGCAGGCTTCCTTGTTTAAGGTCTGTGTGGTTGATTTAGCAGCAAACGCTATGAACAATGAAAAGTAGTAGGCTGGGAAGTGAACAGTTTGTAATGATCACGGGTACCAACACCCAGATGGACAACTTCGGACAGTAAAATGAGGGTTAACTGTAGAGTAGTATAGAGCATAGGAGTTTACTATAAGTAGGTAGAGCTTTGGATGATCTCCTGTCTAACAACTAACACAGAAGTAGCCTGAGAGACAGACTGATTCAAATTTCCACAGTATCGGAGTAAGTGAGAATAAGTCTACTGAGCTTGGTAGTTTGACTTCAGCAGGTACCTTGTCAGAAGAGTCAAACAGGCAGAATACAAGCAATAACAATAGAAAGTTCATAAGCTAATTGAATATGTATTTCATAGAAAAAATCCACACACCTAACGTTCTTTCCAGGAAATATACACAAGAAAAATGATCTAGATGTTAACTTATGAAATGTTGCCTACAGTAAGTTACTGTTGCATGTCTTTCTACTGTAGACAAAATGAATTGGAAGCTTTGACTTAATATAAGGAAAATCTTCTGTATTTTCCTCAGTTGAGAAGCTTCCTTGAGACTTTATATTAATGTTTCATTATATATGAGATGGGGAAGAAGTCTACCTGCTTTTCTCTGCCAAGTCTTTTATCAGATGAGAACATGTATTTCTGCAGTTGTGTGAAACAGAGAATTGCAGATGTTCAGAGCCTGTATCCAGAAGTCACCCATTTCTTGAGGAAAAAACACTAATTTTTGTCATAGCCAGCAACAGCTATTTTAATGCTAGCAGGAAGAAGTTATTAGAAGGTGTCAGAGTAATAATGTGTTGTTTCAGCTCTTGCAGTTGTTTAAGTGTGTGTGAAAAAAATCAGCTAAATATGGTTCTGTATTTCCATCACTGCAGAATCATGCTCTGAGTATTTTGAAGAGAGTAAGAATGAGGAGATGAATAAAAATATGGTAAATTAAACCTCATTTATACCTGGCAAAATCTGCCCAGTCTTATTCATATTAAGAAATATTACTGGCTCCTCGCTGGATTGAGCAATGTACCATTTCCTCTTCAGAAAAAAAAACCCCAAACCCTAAGTATTTTCAAACTCTGCAAACTACAGGCTATATGGTAGACTTCTTTCTCTCAGATTTGAAGCACAGGGTGGACAACAACTGTTTTTCTCAATGGAGCTGTCTGCATAAATGACACTAAAAACGTTTCTCATACTCAGTTTCAGCTGCCTTACCACTTTGCTGAACTATACACATACTAATGGAAAGAAACAACTTCATGTATCTAGCTTGTATTTATTACGTTTTTGTACACTTTGGAAGTAGCAGCTGATGGGACATTTTATTAATAAATAAAAACTGGGGTGGAAGAAGTCGCTCATGCTAAAGTTATTCTCACGACCACTTTGTCAAGGTATTGTCAATTTTTGTAGTGTGATTTAAAAATTGACAGAAAAATTGCTTTTATGTGAAGGATTTGTTTTTTGTTCTCCCACAAGCAGACACTTAGTTTAGGCCTCCTTGTGGTCTTCAAAACATCTGATTTGGTTTACCAAGCTGTAAATGATGAAGAGTCAGGAACAGCTTTACAAAAAGATCAGCCTTCAAGGAAGTGTTGGACACCTTGCAATCAACTCTTATCAGCTATGCTAGAAAACCCAATACCAAAAAGTTAGATACTTCAAAGTAATTTGAAACCAGGTGTTGAAGAGCTCTCAAGGGTTGTTTTGGTGTTTTATACTGAGATTTTCAAATCCAAATAACATGCAATATCAATGCAAACTCTGGAAATATTTCCCTGTATTGGGTTCATGTGGCAAGGTTTTAGTAGCAGAGAAGGCTGCAGAGGTGGATTCTGTGAGGTGACACCAGAAGCTGTGTTCAACAAAGTCAGTTCCAGCCAGCTCCAGGATGGACCCACCACTGGCTAAAGCTGAGTCAATCAGTGATGGGGGCAGCACCTCTGTGATAACATATTTAAGAAAGGGTAAAAAAGCTGTGGAACAGCAACTGGGAGAGAGGAGTGAGAAAATGTGAGAGCTACAACCCTGCAGTCACCAAGGTCAGTGAAGAAGGAGGGAAAGGAGGTGCTCCAGGTGCTGGAGCAGAGATTTTCCTGCAGGCTGTGGTGAGGACCATGGTGACACAGGTTGTCCCCCTGCAGCCCATGGAGGACCATGGCAGAGCATATTTCCACACTGCAGCCTGTGGAGGACACCACACCAGAGCAGGTGGATGTGTCCTGAAGGAAGCTGCAGCCTGTGGAGAGCCCAAGCTCTAGCAGGTTCCTGGCAGGAACTGCAGCCCATGGAGAGGAGCCCATGCAGGAGCAGGTTTTCTGGCAGGATCTGTGACCCCATGGGGGACCCATGCTGGAATAGGAAAGGACCTGTGAAAAGGACTCATGCAGGAGCAGTTTGTGAAGTTGGGGAAGGACCCACATTGGAGAAGTTCATGAAGGACTGTATCTCATAGAAGGGATCCCACGCTGGAGCCCAAGAAGATCATGAGGAGGAATATGCATCACAGATGAAGCATTATGAACTGATCAGAACCCCCATTCCCCATCCCCCTGTGCCACTCAGGAAGAGGAGGTAGAAGAGTTGGGAGTGAAGCTGAGCCTAGGAAGAAGGGAGAGATGGGGGAAAGGTATTTTTGGGTTTGTTCTTATTTCTCATTATCCTACTCTGTTTAACTGGCAAGAAATTAAATTAATTTCCTGAAGTCGAGTCTGTTTTTCCTGTGACAGTAATTGCTGAGTGATCTTCCTGTCCTTATCTTGATCCAGGAGCTTTTTCATTGTATTTTCTCCCCCTGTCTTGTTGAGAAGGGGCAGTGATAGCATGGCTTGGTGGGCACCTGGCGGTCAGTCAGGGTCAAACCCACCACATTCCCTTAGAATTCACTGAAATCCTATTCTCAGCCTTGTATCTCTCCACATATCTCCAACCACTTCACTGGTTGAGCTGAGCTAGACCCTGCTTGCCCTAGGAGACCATACAACTGCTGAGAGACAGAGGTGTGATCTTCTCCAGGGTGTGATCCAGCCTGCCCAGGACTGCTTTCCCGCAGCTGCACAAGGAATGCAAGATGACTGTGCTCCCACTTCAGGTGATTCATGTAATTGTCCAGAGTCAGTGAAGTGAAACTTAACCTCAGTGCTTTCATTTGTACCCCCTGAACTTTCACAGGACACAATGTTAGGTGCATGTCTGGCACAGTCCCACAAAAGGCACCAGCTGCTCCAGCCCCTTCAAAGACAGGGAAAAGAGTCCCATGACTGTTATCAACCTTACAATTTAGGTTGCGGGTGGTGGCGGGATAGCACCATGTATTTTATTCCACCCATGTATTTTTTGCAGTTCTTCCATTAGGTGCACTCTTAAAAGGAGAGCGAGCAACCCCTGTCCTGCCACAAATACACATTTTCTGGTTACTTATCTGCATGACATTACAGTATTTAATTACACATTCACCTACTGTATGTCAAATAAATACAATGCCCAGCATCACCAGAAGGGAAGCATAGCACATCCAAATATCACTATTCATCTACTAGACCAAAAACTGCAGTGCTTGGTTTGTCTGGTGTTTCTGCCACCAACACAACGAACATGCTGCATTAACATACTATCACTAAAAACATAAGGCATCTGATATAATAGGAATGTAACTCATAATCCTAAAACCTGTCCAAGTCTTAATATAATTAAATCATTAAATCTATCTCTGTCTTTCTCTCTCTTTCAGGAGGTACTAAGATGCATACCCACCACTGTGAATATGTTAAGTAAAGAAAAAAAAAAATTTCAAAGACCTTTAATGCTGCAAAAGAGCTGATTTTTTTTTTTTTTTACAAATGGCTGGGAGTGTTATAATGTATTTGATTTTTTTTTCCAGGGGTAATCTTAGATGTGGAGTGAATGAAGTGAAGTCTGTTATCAATCCATAACATCTGCTGCAGTGTCAAGTGATGAAATGGGTGACTCCAGAGCCCAAGACAGCTGGGATGGCTTTCTTAATGCAGTAGGGTATTGTGCAAACAAACAGGCACTGATACCGTCTATGGTTGTCACAATTATTCAAGCTGGTGATACATCTTCCTGTATTAGCTGCTTGAGAAGCCCTATTTCTTTTAAAAGTAAACTACTGTACAACAATCACCCATTCTAGTCTCTAACTCAGTTGAGTGCAAACATAATAAAACATTGGAAATAAAAATAAATTAAAATTTGCCACCAGAGCAATAAAGCATAAAATAAGTATATACGAGCTTGGTAAAAAATATTCTCACAGTTTATAGAGCTAAGAAATAATCTGTACCTTTATAGTTGAATCTCTACTGGCAAGATTATTCTGCATCTCTCTAGTGCCTCCCCGTTACTGGGAAATCTAGTACATTGTTCAGAGAAGTTAAAGATCAAGAGTTAGAAAAGAGAAAAAAAAAAAAAAAGATCACTGAGAAGATCCCTTTGCCATTGTGGGATAATTACTGAGGTCACTTAGGGGATTTTAGATCAAGGGCAATTTTAAAATGTTTCAAATATAAGGAAAGAAAATTTATTTAGATTTAAAGTCCTACACATAAACAATCATCAGCCTTAAGTCAACAAAGCATTTTCTGCTTGCAGAGTATATAGAAAAAAAAAAGCATAAAACTGCAAGAGACAGATGTTGTTAGAAAAGAGTAAGACTCAGCAACTGGTTTTCATGCAAATCTAAAAATTATGATTTGGGTTTGAATTATGTAACTTATGGACAGAATTTAATTCAATAGTCACTTTCAGTCTCCAAAACCAAGAAACATGTAAGAGAGAAATTTATAAATTCAAAGCATCTTTTTTTTAATTATTATTTTTATTTTTCCAAAATGAAATGTTTCAACCTTCAAGCAAATAAAAGCAACATTTGCTTTTGGAAATTAAGCTAAAGTTGCGATATTTGAAAGAACAAGGTCAGCAGAACTGAAAATAAAATTTTTCGTTTGCACTTAACATTTTCGTCCAAACAAATGAAATATATATATAAAAAATGGGGGGGTTTAGACAAAAATATCCCACGTTTAATATGTTTAAAAAATATGTTTATATGTTTAAAAATATACAACATGTTTTCTTTATTTTAGCTCAGGTATCAAATGTATAATAACTTAAAAAAAAAAAAAATCAAATGTTCACTGAGTACCAAGTGTGAGTTCAAGCCCAAAATTTTAGAATCAGATTTTAAGACCAAAGTTTATCTGCCTTACTTCCTTCTTTCTCAGAAAAAAAAATCCCAAACATCTGACCACTATGAACATGGCATTTAACTCCCTCTTGTACATGTGGGAGAGAGGGCACGCAGACCTGTGGAACTGGTTCCAATCTCACTGCTGCTGCTGAGGCTGCGGTGCAGAATGTACGTTGCAAAACTAAGGGCTAAAAGGTAAGCAAAAGATGAAAATAGTGTGCTCAGATGCTCTGCCCGGTATATTTGCCACTGCCTCTCTATTGCTCTGAATCAGACCTACACAGATCTTTATGATTGAGTGCCCTGTCATATCTGCAGGCATCTCAAAAAGATATGTGTTCTAAGAAAGAGGGGTGGTTTTTTTCTTGTTAACTGAAGCTGGTGAATTGTTTTGAGGTTGAAGATTCTCCCTTCTCTTTCCCAAGATGAGAATAAATTACTAAAATGCCAATTTTATGTTCTCATGCGTTCCTGACTTAATAAAAGTACCTTATTTGCCCAGATGTGTAGTATTAGTTACTGCTTACCAGGAGGCTGGAAGAACCCAAAGGAAGATGAACAGATTAATAGTGTTAATTTGGTATGATCTGATTCTATTAGATCTTCTCATCTGATTTCATTTTTCAAAACAATGAGTGAAGAGGGCAATTTTCCAACCTATGACCTTTCAACAAACCTTAAACTACTCTTGAAACACCAAGGTCATTACACCTACATAGTGTGTGTTAGTTGTCGGAAAAATTCATCGAAGGGCTACACTGTCTGCCAGGAATCAGGCTGCATGGCCCAAATCATCTTCTCCCTCTGCCAGGGAGACAGGACTTACAGTATTGGCAGTGACACTTGTAGGGATAGGGACCATACAAAGCAAATGGCAAGGATCATATTCAGGTCTGTTAGCACAGTTGCCACAAAACATTTTAACATCCCTGAGTGAATTTCAGACTATGAACTACTTTCTAGGCAGTGGCAAAATCTGAATTTTTCTTAAGCACCAACATTACACTATTGTTATAGCAATGCATTAGCAAAAAGCGGTGAAGGAAGATGCACGGAACATGCTGTCTCAGGGAGATGAAGGCATGGCTCCATGCTAGAGTCACTACAGAGAAGCACAACTTCTTCAGCTCATATGTGAGAGAGAAGAAAGTTCTCCTCCAGCAATGCAGAAACAGGAAGGAGCTAGGAGACATCTTCAAGGAGGTGAAGAATGGCTCTCCCAGATGCCCGTGAAACAGAGGAGTACAAGTCTTGCCAGCATCAGGAGAACCTGAGGATCTTCTCATGTAATAAAGACTTCTTCCATGCTGAAGGACTAACCTTTGTTGCAAGACCTGCAGATAAAAAGAATTAATACCTGTTTATTTTTCTTGTGTTCCTGAGGAAATTAACTTCAGGTGATTGCATATCTCTCTCTCTTTCTGTCACTCATCTTCTTTTCCTTTCAAAGGCTTTCAATCTTAAAAAAGTGTCAGACAAATGTGATAGGGAGAAATCTCAAGTGTGTGGAAATGTTCAAGGTTTCATTGAAACTGGCAGCATGGCAGGAGAGGCCCCATATGAGAGACGTCAATTAGGGAAAAGGAAGATGGAAAAATCAACAGCGGCAGCATGTAAAACTATTAAAATCCATTGATAATACTGTTTCTGAAACCATTTATCTGTTACAGAGACTGAGAGCTGAAACCGAGAGTGTTGCAGGTAACTTCCATTATTCACTTCATTCCGACCACTTAAAAAAGACTGAAAGCCTTAAAACCAGAGCCATAACCTGCCTCTTCTGAGTATGTTTCCTACTTCATTTTCAAAGCTTGGCTGTCCCTATGTAAAAACAATAGCCAGAGATGGAAATACATGTTTTTGCAGTACTTGTCCACTCCTCCACACGGACCCTTGTAAGCGTGTGCTCACAGCACAGCTGCTCCCGCCTTGAGAAGGTGTGCCATGGATCTTGCCTGTTTATGGTGCAAGAGACTGAAAACACGGGGTATCGGCTTGCTTGTTCTAGCTTATTCTCCAGTTCAGCTGCCTTAAAAACTAAATTAAGAGTGTCCTCAAAGGCCTTTTCAAAGAATACAAAGAAGCTGCAAACTCCCAGGGAGAATTTCACTGGTTGGAAGAAACACTGAGAATCATGACGGTCGTTCAGTAATTCAGGCTAGGGACAAAACTCATATCAATGCTAGAAGTACTCTTCAGGTTCTTCATTTCCTCACAGATGTTCTCCACAAAACGTACAATTTTGCTGCTAAAATTTTCCTGTCTATTACATAGAGAAATGTTGATCTGTATTTTCCAAGGCTGTGTATAGGTTAATTCATACTGACCATGAGAAAAAGAAAAGCATTATTATTAGCAAGCTTTTATTGTGCTTTCATCATTCACTGCTGTGGAGAATCAGATTGAGCAGATGATCAACTCAGGTAATTAGTGAAATGACTGAATAAATTTGAAGCTCATCTGTTGTGAAACCTGTATACAGAGGACTGGAGTATCTTGCATTCTGCTTTCCTCTTGTACAAGTGTAAGTGAGACAGCGTAGGACGGAACCAGGACAGTGAGAAGCAGACCAAGATATTACAGCATGGTCTCAAACTGACTCCCGTGTAAGCCCCTTGCCCAGTTGCCTACTGACCCCTCTCCCGTTGATTCAGAAGGTTGTCATCTAAGTTCTAATTTCTCTTTGTCTCTTTAAGAAGTTGCTTGGGGATTTTTTGTTTCCCCCCGTCCATCCAAAATTGAAATATGCTTGTGGTGCTTTGCAATTTTAAAAAGATTTTGAAAAGGATATAAAAATCTTTCAAGCAATTTGTCTCTCTAATGCAGGCTAATTGATACTGGCACAAGGTGAAGGGGACAGAAATTGAAAACATAAATGATACTGATACTTTACCAGTAACCAAGTGCACATCCATAGAACTTTTATATTTATTATCATGCAGATATGTGCACATACTCAGCAGTACCAGATTAAAATAAAACTGGGTTAACATTGTACAGACAGAAAAAATCTGATATCTTTTTGGTGGACAATGTAGACTTTATAGGAGGATTGATATATCAATTAAAGTCTTGTTATCTGGGCTCTCTAGTGGAGCTGAAAATAACTTTGATATGGTACCTTGCATACTTTATGTATTTAATTTTTCCTGTCTGTTAAACAGGGATGTTTGCAAGACTGGGCAATTTTTTATTTTTATTTTTTCTGTAGGAAATGTGTTTCACACAAACTGAAACTTCTAAATTAATTTTGTGAATTTATATTTATTTGTTTTGTCCAAACTCCCACCTCCAAAAAATTCCTCTAAAAGAACCAAAACGTGCATCTTAGAACTTGCAGTGTTTTTTGGTTTGAAATTTACTCGAATTTCATCCAACCTAAAGCAAAGATAATTTTTTTTTTTTTTAAGTTTAGCTTTTTGAAAAAAAGTCAGTCATTCTCATGACTTCAGAAAGCCGTTTCGCCTCAGAGGTCCAAAGGGTTAAAACTGTCAATAGGAGACCTGTGCTAATATCTCTGTTCTTCTGGTGGATCTTCTAAGATTCTGGCATTTTAACCAAGCTTCTGAGATTTCAGCTGAAACCTTTTTTTAAAATCTTTTTTATTCCAGGAGTTGAAACTAAAAGAATAAAAATACGGTTGACAGTCTGGCAATAAAAAGGTCTCAGTATTTCTTTTCACTTTACATTTTTCCTGTCTCAGATGGTATTGACTTGACTCAAAATTCAAGTACATGGTGGGCTTGGAGTTGTTCATACTCATGTAGGTCTTTTGGAAATCCCAGCTATAATACGACTCCAACTTTGCCAATCACAGCAGTTGTTGTCCGTTGAAAAGCTTGAACATCAAACTGCCATTTCAGGGACTCACACCTGAAACAGAGCTGGAGTTCACCTGCTGCCTAACTTGGGAAGCAATTTTGAAAATTTGTTTTTAAAAGAAAAATAAACACTGAGTAGCTGTTGTGCATGGGATGCTGTACATGCCCAGAAGATCTTAAATCTTGGAGTGACACATGATTAACCGCAACCCTCATATTTGTGGCAGAATCACAGACATGTTCTCTACCTTTCTGCCTTCCAGGGCATGTACCAGGATGTATTCTGAGAACATGACAATCAGATTAGGTTCCCCACAGAACAGGGCGGCCATGGTTCTCATTTTCACTCAAGACAGTGTGGGATGGAGCAACGACCTGGCACTTTCTGATTAAAATTGTTCTTTCTCAGGCATCTTTTTGGCTGTGTGCGTACAGTTCCAGTGAGTGCAAAGAAGTTCCACAGGTGTAACTGGGAAGTAGGATTTGTCTCAGGGTGGATATACTTGTAAACACAAATAATGCTTTCAGTTTGCCTTGGGATACACTTGTTTATCATAACAGAGTTAATTCCAAACTTATTTGTTCAGTTTATCCACTTACAGCCTTTGGATGCACTGATGTAGCTCACACCACTTTTGAAAGACAAGAGCTTTCCTCCATACTCTGCACACGCACCTGACCATTCTTCCACAGCTCCTCCACACAGAGCTGAACATCACTTGTGGGCTGCCAGGATAATTATGTGGGCTAGATATTAATGACCAGTGTTTTGGGTTCACATGCCTCCATGATACCACTATCATCCTCAAACACAAATGATTCATGGTGACAATTTCAGACACGTTACTAAATGCTCCCATTTAGGCAAAATACCAATTCAAGCAAGAATAGTGGATGCATTGTTAGATGCTGAAATAAGGGTTGCTTTCTTGCCAAAGGATGAATAATTTGCACAGCAGATAAGAGTTTCAGAATTTGAGCTCTTTCTCAGTAAAAGGTATATGTGGTGAGAAATTAAGCTTTCCTTTTGGAGTACAGAGAAAGAGAAACTACTTGTAAATTCAGATTAAATTTTGTGAGTGGCTTTGGCTAAATGAAAATAAAATAAAGAGTTTCAATGTGCCACAATATATGCTTTCACATTTTCCAAATGAGTTTTTTCTTTTAAAAAATGCTAACTTGTCTTGTATTAGTATTAAAAAAGTAAATTTCCTAATGTTAATTTCAAAGCACTGTATTTTGCCTAAAAACTGACATATACAGAAAGTGGAAAAATATGGATTTAAAACACCTAGAAGAAAAGTGGACTATTTCATTTGATATCAAACATAACATTATGGGTTTACCCGAAATTAATTTTTTACTATTATTTTCAGAAATTAAGACCCAACACTGAACAGCTTATAGCAGTTTGACTTTACCAGATTTCCCACATTCTATTCTGGCCATCAACATGTAAAAACTATTATGGACCCAGCTTTACTTTGGGTTTCCTATATAGTCTCCGTTTGAGACACGGCAACTTCTGTCTGTGCTCTCCAAACAGAAATCCAGTGCTGCCATTGCAAATTCCAAGTTTTACTGATGTTTGTGTCAATAGGAAGCAAGAGGTATGTAATAGGACTTTATTTGCTGCAATATTACTTGGCAACCCTAGTATAGGACAATTGTCTTTTTTTACAAGGTTGCCCCTAAAAAGAAAAGGGTATTATTAAATTTGTCCTGCATGGGCATAAATATGGCATTGTCTCAGAACAAGATCTAAACCCTATGTTTGTATGCTGAGAGAAATAAGATAAAATCCAACCAGTTTCTCCCTTTTTGCAGTATTCTTTCTCCTGCTCCAAGGCCTGCTCCTACCCCTCTCAAACCAGCTGGCAGAAAAAGCAATTCGTAAATAGAAATATTTGCCCCTACTTTATAGCAGGTGTCCGCTGATGTGCAATGACAGCTGATCATGAGAGAGAGATACCATTGTCTAGCTGTGTCTAATTGTAAATCAGCCTTCCTGAACAGTAAATCACCTTAACAAGAATTCAAATGGGCAGAATACGGCTCCCCACAGTGCGAGTAAAACAAAAAACAAAATCCTTCTCTTCCACCAGAAATATAACACTCAATGGTCACTGGTGACCAGCATTTCTCCACTCCTCCAGACCATTGTTCCTTTTTGTTCTTACTTCTGGAGCCTCACACTGAAACATTGAATAAAAACCACAATAAATAAGACCCAATTCAAGAACTATCCTCAGTGCATTTTTAGTCTAGCCAACAAAATTACAACAAAGATAGATTTGGCTGGTGGCAACGTCCAAATATCTTTAAGAACTCATCTTGCACAGCACCTAATAACTTATTGCAGTTATAAGCTTCAGCTGCATTAGTATCCAGTGCTCCTGGAAAATATCTCCTTCTGTTTTATCAGACTAGCAAGCTACCAATGAAGATGAATTCTTGTTCGAGGTAGCATCCTGGATTGAAAAAGAATGTAGGCAGAAAGCATGACATTTGTCTTCCAATCAGAAAACCAATAAACACACAACCAGGGGAGGCAGGAAGGGGAGAAATAAACGTAAACATTACTTTAAGAGATCTAATGTGCAATATTTATATACAAATAGCAACTAGTGTTACATGCAGTACTCTCAGGTTTGTGAAATATATCAAAGTACAGCAAATTGGAATGAGTCCTGAGTTTCCATTTACTTTATCTAACCAGATATATCAATTCTTTTTACTCCAGGCTGATAAAGTAGAACTGCAGCAGACAAATGAGCTAGCGGAGCTGACATAATGTGTTGTCACAAAGAAATGCTGGATTAAAAAAAAAAAAACAACCGTGACTTTGATTGCCTCTGAGGCTCCTACTTTACTCAACCCAAATTACTTGTTTACTCATTCTTTAGGGAATGTTCAATATTACTGGGAGGTAAGCAAAGCGAAAAGGAGTGTGCTTGTGAAGGGAATTTACTTCCATTTTCTCTTTGGCTTTTAAGTGGCAAAATGGACGGTGTGGCAGCCTGATGCTGGTCCTCTGTATCATTAATAACAAAAAGTGACTGGCTTCAATGGGAATAGGATCGACCGCTTAAGTTTACAGGCTTTATTCCTTGAATTCAATGATGCCTTGCATGATGCTTAGTTTAAGTAACATAAATATAAAAGGTTGAACTATAAAACAGAGGTATGAAAGATGTGCCAGATGAGAACTAGAAGACCACAGGTCTGGGCTTCACTGCCAGTGGTAAGGGTGGGAGTATCTTTGACCACTGCCTGCATGGAAATGGGAGTATAATGTTATAATCCAATTATACAAATTATCATTTTTGTGTATTTATTCCTTTTTTTTTTTTCTGAAACTGTCATTAAACCCTTTTTACACACAGGGAGTTGAGCGCCAAAGGGTCACAGTGGAAACCTGGGGCAGGGGCAGAAGTTACAACTACTTTAGGATAGCTGCACAAAATGAATGGCTGGGTCATCTTTTTTCTCTCCTTAAGTACTATATGCCACATAGACAGGTAGGTGAAAACTGATACAGTTCGACTGAGATTAGGACTTTAGAGACAGGAGATATCATTCTTTTGTCAGGTGCCCCACAAGTGAGATATAAAGTAGGTTCCTAAAAGGAGCTAGCAGGTGAATGAGAAATACAAGACAAAGAATTATGAACCATGTTCTGATTTGTTTTTCTTTTTCCCAAGCATAACATAGTTAAAATCAACAGCAGTTTTCTTCAGGGAAAGGTTATTGAATTTGGCAGCAGTCATTTAAATCAGTCTTCTGCAGTGTCTGCTGTGGAGTGGCTGTATATCTGAGCAGTCTGCTATAAACTATACCACCCATCTTAATAGTAGATGCAGAAAGCTTCCTGAGAGGTTCTGCTCTGCACTTTCAGGTATTGGTTCTCATGTATTTACATCCATACTTCAGATTTCCTTTCTTCATCTTGCAGCTTTACTGGACCTTCAGGAGAAGCTCCTGTTGAGAAGCAAACACTGCCGATTGTAAAACCGAGATCTTTGTGGTATGTTCCTTAAGCATATTGGTAAACAGCATTGAAAGAAATTTTAAAGGAGAGAGAGATTCCTGTGTTTATATGTAGCTCATCAGTGTTTATCTAGGTGCTTCTCCAGGCTGTTATTCATTTCGTGGAGTTGCTTAGAGGAATTTAGGGCTCTTGGCTCACTGAATACAATGAACAAATAGCAGAAAACACAAGAGGTTTTGTACAAGCTCTGGTCCTCCAGCACAACACTAAGATACCCAGTCCTTTCACTCAATGACTTTAACTGTCCCTTTTTAGGATTAAAACAACCAGAAATTCCAGCTTTGTATTTGGTTTGGGATTGGTTTCACCTGTTGTTAAAAATCTAAAAGCAGGTAAGCTAGAAATTCTTTTAGAGTCACTAGAGAAAATGATGGTTGAGCCTGCACTAACATATAGTAATGTAGATATGTAGCAAAACTGGAATGGCCTGCGATACCTCCCAGAGGTACAGTCTATGTTGATTGCTGAAGGAGGTGGTTTAGGAAAAAAAAAAATCACATTGGTAAAGCCCTACCTTGTCTGAAAGCAAGAGAAGGGTTTTTTTTGTTTGTCAGCTGACATTCAGTCATGCAGAGCTTTAACACGAGTCTGGGACCCTCACCAGAAGCAGAAGCTTGACATTTGAAAGAAGCTTGAAGCTTGAAGCTTGAAGCTTGAAGAAATACACCAAATACCATCAAATGCATGATAAAAATCTCAAGTTGGTGAACCTGCTAGCTGCATATCAAATTACCAATTGCCTGCTGACCAATGGCAATGAAAGACTGCCAAATAATCCCTGTATTGAAATAAGAGGTACAAACCATTTCAAAGAATAAACAGTTCCTCTAAAGAAGTCTTGTGCACAGATAACTTGCAAACATAACAGAGTCTGTGTCCTCCAGTGGATTAATGGCTACGAGTCCTTGCCATGTTCTCATCACTGTTTTGATTCTGTAGCCTTACGGAAAACAAAGCTTTCTTTTCCTGCAGTAATGTCTGAGATAGTCTGTTTGCTGGTGTAAGTAATGAAGAATTATTCCCAGAGATGTTTGCTTGAACACATGTGATTGATCGCAGATCCCTCTTAAAGTTAGCTGGATAATAAATGTACAAATCCAGATATGATATTAAATAATGGAGTCCAATAAGAAACCAATGAACCTTTGTCTTCACAAATTGCATTTTTGATTGTATCACTGCAAAAGAACAAGTGTGTTTAGATACAGATAGTCAGGACTATTGATTGTGCAGTCACACCAGGCTAAAAGGCAAATGGTTACATTATTGTTTGATCTGCAATATTTTGGTCTGAAAAGTCTCACTGGAACTAACTGGACAATGAAAGTAACACGGTACTGCAGCTTGGTTTGGATAACTGAGTACCCAACCGGTAGCAAACCATGAACTCTACTAATGTTGGTGCTTCCACTGATGAAAAATCACTGAAGCAAAGCGAAACTGAATTAAGGCAAAATCTGGTCTTCCATGTGAAAACATGAAGTCAACATGTCTACTTGGATTGCATATGTGGGTCATGACATGTTTATTACATTGAACACCAGCTACTCCACTCATTTCCACTGTTTTTGATTAAGCCATATATTTATGAATATTGGAAACCCTGATGACAAAGACTGAATTTGTCCCCCTAAATTTTCAATGACTATATTCTAAAGTAAACCCTGACGTCCTGTGGGCACAAAGAAAATGACCGTTATTTATCTACTGGTATTTAAAGAAATGTTTGCTGTCAGAGTTAACAGTATGAATAGCTCTTGGACAAATATATATATATTTAATATTTTAAAATAGGTAGCATACTAACAGGAACATAATGATTTCTCTTGAGTAGGAATCTCAGAAACTTTCCAAACAGCACTTTCATTTTTCACAGTATCCTATTTCTGTATGACAACTGTCTCATATCTTCTGTCATGTTGAGAAAGTAAGAGGATAAAATGTTGGGTTTACAGTGTTAATCTTTCGAGTTTTCTCTATAGAAGCAGGCTCAATAGCTTCATTTCTCCAGTTAAGGCAAACTCTTTAAATACTAGAATGTTTTGAGTTGCGTGTTTGACCACCTCTCATTTTTAATTAACTGAATTTCTCTTAAGGTACTCTGAATAATCATTACCAGCAAACTTACCATGACACAAACTATAGGAAACATCGACATCTTGTGGAGAAAAAAATTACTTTCCTCAACTGATGTTACTGTCAAGTACCGAGGACAGACAGCTTTAGTCAATAATTCAGTAGAGCTACAGAAACCAGAAAGTATATAATTTCATATATACATAAAATTACCTATAAGTACCTCAAATGCTTAATGTAGAATGTGTATATACATATACACCTGTATACATATGCACATACACACACTGAGAGGAAAAACAGTGCTTCTAATATTTATTCTTTGGGTTTTTACTTGTTTGTTTTGGGTTTTTTGAAACAGTTGTTACTGCAACCTGTGACTATGTTTCTGCTAACTTTATGAAATACAGTGAATGGTCTCAGTGATTTTCAATAGGGCTAATTCCGAATTTTTTTCTTTTTTTTTTCCTTCTGCTGAATAGAAAGAAATGACAGATCCTCTCTCCTTAGAACGTATAAGAAAAGCATAACATTGAGCAAAAGCAGAACTATACAACTGAAGGAGCTGGTCTGCTGAATAAATAGGGTATAAAAATGCACTAAATATTAAAAAGTACCACTAAAAAAGTGTTTCAGAGCCTGTTCAATATTTCTCTTGGTACCTCATATTTCAATCATAAAATATATAAACCAGTACACGCAGCAATTCACTGATGGCAAAGCACATGTGGTGTCTGCCCCTCCGTGGCATGGAGCAGCAGTGGCACCTACTGGCTGTAGCCATGTCCCAGCAGCTAAAAATTCTCATTTATTAAACATCCACCAGGCTGTCTTAAATGCCTATGCCCCCTGCTAGTAAATGCATGACGGTGAAAAACCTTCAGCTGTCTGCTCTTGGTGCCCGCAGAAGCATATTACAGGCATGACCTGGTGATGCAGAGGATAGGGCCATCTCAGCATATTTTATGTGTATTTCAAAAGCAATGGAAATAAGCCCTATCACTAGTCCCAGGCAAGCAATCCCAGACCCAGAGTTTACAGGCTATGCATTGCATGGAATGCAGGGTTGTCCTCTTCAAAAGGGATGGCAAAACAGAGGGTTAGCTTTTCTTATGTATGATCGGACAGGAAAGTACAGATGTATCCAAAAAAAATCAATATCCAGAAATAGCTAAACCTCTTTTGTCCCAGGAAAAAACCTTAGTCTCCAAGTCAGTCTTTCTGTTCTCTGAAGTTTGTTTCTTGAGATGTAAAAAAAAAATTGCAGCTAAAATCTGTGTATCAGGTTATCTGTCATGGAATGGTCTTGGGAGGTGCAACACAAACATTGAAACCATGGTCATTTATAAGGTTTAATTTTTTCTCTCCATGTAATCTTGGAAAGGAAAACTCACAGTCCACTACATTTTTAAGGCAATGAGAGATTCAGAGGTCTGGAGTGAAGAGAAGTGAAAGGGAAGGGCTGTCAAACTTAATGGCAAAAACACAGAGTGTTTCAGGGTATGACCCTGAGATTTATCCATTTTTTTTTTCCTTGCTCTTTTGTGAGGCAGCGTGACCGTTGTGACTGATACTCAAAATTTTTTTTTTTTTTTTAACCCATAGTGTTTCACTGAAGGATACAAAAATTTATGGCAAAATGGACTTAATTATTGGATTCAACAGGTCCACCAAGTACCCGCTCTTCAGATAAGGACAGCAGTCCACAACCCAGTGAATTTCAGACAATGCCTAAGTAATAGACTCCTATCTTAATTTATGTGACTGTTTATTTTCTTGAGATCTCCTCAGAACCCGGTCTGTGTCAGAGCTGATAATAGAGCTGTGTAATGAGAAATTCAGAAAGATCTTGGGCCAAAATTGCCTCTTGTCTCCATTAGGTGACTTTTGGAGTAATTTTAGGGTGAGCAGAGAAGCAGTGGTGCTGATTTTCCTCTGGGCTGAAACTGAGGTGCAACTAATACATGGAAATTCAGGCACATGTATCTGGAGCATAAACAGACTGCAAAGCCTCTAGTTGTCCTGCTGATTTTTCTGTGGTAGGACCATCAGGCAGGAAAAAACACAACTGAGAAATGATCCTTGTGTGGAATCCTTTCTAAAAGGTCTCTCATGTCATACAGAGCTTAAAAGGTCTCTAGTGTCATCCTTTGATGAAGGTTACCTGTAAAAATTAACAGAAATATGATGAGCCATGTCCACAGAGTGTTTTGCAATTCTGGGAAAACCAAGGGGCATTTACACAAGCAGCCTGTGAAGGTTTGCTATGTGCCTCATAGTCTCCAAACTCCTGACACATAATGTGGGATGCATACAAATTTGATGTCCCAGTTTTAGGTAAGGAACTGAGAAAATGTGAAAGTGTTTCTTATTGTTTAATGGTGGGACACTTAAAATGGTGCCTTTGTGTGAAAGGGAGTTTTCTTTGCAAAGTTTCTGGAAAGAAACTGTTTCCTACAAAGTTTGACTCAGTTCAGTTGACCCAATACCTTAGATATCTATTTTATTGTGTGGGCTAAAATATTGATACATTTCTTTTGGCTGGAAAATAGCCTAGGTATTTAGTTTTCATGTAAATATTTACACTGGAGACATCTACATTTGGTGAGATGAATCTCACTTTAGGTGTCTGGTTAACACTAGTCATTTAGGTCTTGATTCAGCCATGAGACATTTGATACCAGCTGTATCCTGTCCTGGGAGGACTCAGTTTCCCAGTTAGTTCTGGGGTTGTGTCTTCCAGCAATGTGCGGCTTTCACAGATGCCTTGCAGTATCTCCAGGGACATTAGATGTTTATGTTTAGTTAGTTGAACGGAGCCCTTAAACAACCTCCACAGTCAATAGACAGGTACTTTCAGAGGACAGTTCAGAAATTTAGCAGATAGGATGGCTCAGTCTGACATATATGATCTAACTCTGTCGTTACGCAGGTTTACACATTGAGAGTTTGAGGGACTGAGTCCCGTGCCAATTAATAATGGGAGACTTTGGATGGAAGGCAGATTTTTTGTTTGCTAAATATTAAAGAAAAAAATAAATGACTGAGCATAATGACAGTAATACTGAGTCAGACCAAAGATACTCCTAGCCAACCATCCTGTCTTCAGCGGTGGCCAAAGGCAGATAGCCACTCCTTACACAGAGGGGTTGAACTGAGTTGTTTATAACACCCACACAGTACCACACCTTGTGTTATGAGTGTATCTAGGAAGGTGGATCATAAAGACATATAAGAGGTGGGTAAGTGTATCATAATATTTTCCCAGATTACTGTCCCAGGCTCCAGTACTCTGCAGTTCTGACACTTCTTGAGCTATAGGAGATGATTTCATGCACAAAAACCCCCACCCCCCTCCAAAACCCCTAAAACTCTAAAAAATTGGATTTTTTCTTCCTTTAAATTGTCCAGGTGGTATTTGAACTAATGGGGGGAAAGAAAAAACCCACAAAAAAACAACAACCAAAAAAACCCCAACAGGGTTTCAACAGCATTTGTTCATTCAGGGTAGAATTCGGTAAATACTAAAAAACATTTCTGGCAAACTTTCATTCAGATTTCAAACAGGTGCTTTGTGGTTTTGGTTCCTCTTTGCACTGCTGCTCATGCAGAGAAATAATTGGAGAATATTATGGGAAACAGCTGCATTCACATGCAAACAAGGGTATTTGCTCATGAACCCAGGTATTCATTATCACTGTATGGTGAGCTTTCTTCTCATCCACCAAAGCGTTTCTGCATGTGTTTAGTTTACATCAAAGGGATCATTTCTGTTTTAAAGCAAAGCATGAATATATTTTGCTGGGTAATGTTGCTTGTGCAACATATCACTATGCACCAGGAATATTCTTCACATTCCGCTAACCTTACTGGGCCAGTAATGCAAAGAAAAGAAGGCAGATGAGCAACAGATAGTAACCCACTGCAGTCTTAACTGCAGGGAACAGCTTGTGAATCAATATAGCTGCTAGTTATATGACCTCTGGTAATTCAAAGAAAAAGGGAAGGGTGTCATTATAAAACAGAAATCCCCTGACCTCAGAAAATCCCCTGCTGCTTTCCTGCACAGACAACACATCAACCTTAGATGTGATTTATATTCCTCCAATATTAAATTACTAAAACTTGGTTGTATAAATCTTTGTTAGTCACCTAGGTGGTTTGTACTGTTATAAATCAACATCTTCCACAGAGGAAACAGTACGGGTTGCTTGAGGAAAAAAAAAAAAATCTTTAAGACAATAAATCAAACACCTTTCCTAGAAATATTTGATATGATAATGCCTAACAGTCCATCAGAAACTATGCCTACAATAAAATACATAACCTTACCTGCCTGTTCAGGAAGCCTAAGCAGGTCACATTAACAAGTGCCTGACTTTTTGTCTTATTTACTCTAATTGCACATTATTTTGTTTCCCCCTTTATCAACAAACTCACTTGTAAATGAAGTTGCTGTTATCATTCCCTTTTCCCAAGTGGTTAAATTAACATGTTCTTTCTCTTACGGGATGCATATGCCTTTGTGGGATGAAAATTTTGGAAAAAAATTTAAATTGTGATTTTTTCTTCAGCTCTCCCTATAACCATGGCAAGTTTTGTGTCCAGTGTCTTTCCCTAATTTACATCTCTCTCTCTTCCCAGAAGGAATTAACGTTTAAATACTTAGTCTTAAAGCTATTGGTAAGTATAACCACAAAAATAAAGGTGTGAGTTTAACTTAGTTGTCTGAACACAGGTTCTACTACCATTTGAAATAACCTAGGGAAGCCAGCATGTCTACATGGGTTTGCATGCTGAACACAAACCTATGAGAGATCAGTTTTCTTGTAGATGCCAACTAGGATACCTCAGGATACCCAGATACCTGATAGATACTACATTTATGAAATAGGATCCTAACCAATGCATGTATGCATGTGAAAGAAAAGAATGAGGAGGATAGTGTACCCCTTAAGATATCAGAAAAATGCTAAATATGCTATTTATATCCTTTGCAGGAGGGAAGGTGAGATTTTTGCAGAATTCAGGGTACTGCATGAAGTGTTGAAGGTATACCTGTTGTCAAAGCTTATAAAGAAATGTGTTCTTGGTATCCCTTCCACTGTAATCAATGGAAGGAAATAAGTATATCAAAGCATAATCTGTTTTAGGAGATTATTTGAGGTGTTCAAGATTTTTAGGAGGTATTGCCCATTAGAACTGCTCAAACTTGACTTCTAGAGTGGAGTCTAACAGGAATTTAGACTGCTACCTTACATGAATTTGGGCTCAGCTAAGGTGGGATTTAAGCCAAAATTAAGGGCTTATATCTAAGTGCCATCTGAGAAACCATAGCCGCTGATAGCATCCACAGAAATGTGACCAATGTGATAACTGACCTTTGAGAGACCAGTGCTCACCAGAGCACCAATAGCAGGCCGGGCAAAACACCCTGGAATATTTCAACTGGCACTGGATGGCCTTGTGTGGGTAACTGAATCAAGTCCTTAAGACACCTGCATTTAGAGTCTGTGTGTGGATGTTTGCTGGCTTTCTGGGTGTCCATTGTCCATTACAGCTGACGAAGATTTGGTCAATACCATCAAAGGAGCCTAGGGAGTGACTCGGTTTACCCCACTGTGTAGAAACTTGTGTAAAACACCTGTGTGTAGACACCAAGACCTCGAGTCAGTTGCTGAAACAAAAGTATATTAAAAAAACCCTGGCATGCAAAAACTCAACATGGCAGATGCCACAGGCTCTTTGCATGCAGGAACCCTGCTGGAGCAGGAACTGGGAACAGCTCACTCTCGGCCACCCTTCAACTGTGATACTTAACACCTACATTTAAGCAAAGCATTTCAATTACTTGCTTAAATTTAGACAGTGGTAATGTTCCCAAAAGACACAATAATTGTTACTGTGAGGAGGAGTGTTCTTTGATTATCATCTGTTGGGATTTTTATAGGCACTTTGAGGGAGAAGACTTGGAAGAACTCACGCGTAACAGTTAGCATCTCCACTTCTGCAAAATTTTGAGAGGAAAAATTTATTCCAATAATTCTTTCTTAAACACATTGGTCACCCCATCTCTAAAAGAAATGTATTCAGTGTAAAAAAGGCAGCAGTTTGTTTTGATGGTCAATAAAAGACATTGATGTACTACTATTGTATTGCTGTTTACTTGACCTTTCCGTCGGTTTATTATGCACAGTTATAAACTCCTCCAGCAATGCTTTTGGAATAGCCAAATGTTGTTAGTGTAATAAACTTCAGTCAATAATTGAAATATTTTCACATTGAAGTGCTCTTTAGACAATGAATTTAAAATAAACTTGTGAGCATGGAAGAGAGATCCTAAGTGCATGGGGTTTTGTGTGTGTTGGTTTGGGGGGGGGGTGGGGTTTTTTTTTGTTGTTTTAGTTTTTTTTTTTTTTAATATTGCTATTGCTTATTGAAAAATACAGTTCAGGCACAGCTGAAACTTTTTATGCATTTGTGTCAGATTTTTCACATAACTTTAGCCGTGAAAATTGCTGGCTTTGTGGAAAAGTTCTGTTGTGGTGCTGAAACTACTGTTATCTAGATTTAACTGCTATTAGATAACCAAAATGAAGAGCTGGAGAAAAATAGACTCCAGCCCTTCCTATTGCTGCTCTGCACTGGCACCTTAGCCAGTGGGTTGCTGTGGTCTGTCTCCATAAACAGAAAGTTATTTACACAATTTACAGGGAATATCCTACACCCCAAAAACCTCCCAATTTAACAGTTTGTCTGCTGTATTCTGGAATTAAGAGCCCAAGGTTCTAGACTTTCCACTGAATTAGGGAGGGAGAAGATATTATTCCCCTCAGGACAGGTCTGATTGGCTTTCTGGCATCTAGAGCTAAAGCTAATTAAACTTTCATTTCCATTCCTTGTCTTATACAAAGCAATCTTTTCAGTTAAACAACTTGTCTCTAAATCGCACCTGTGATTTTCATCTGCAGCTGTGGTGCAGAATGCTGCAGGATTTCCACGATAATGTTGACTTTGACAGATATACATGTTGAATTTGATGGATATATTTTAATTTAAGAAGCCAGCTTATGAGTTGTGCCTTAAGTCTTTGATATGACCAGTGCTTTAAAACATGACAGATTTCAATATGAATAATATCCCAGAAGAGGGACTGGAAATAATTTGAGTTATTGTCACCTTCAAAGCAGCATCAACTGTAACTATCTAGTTCTTGATAGATAATTGTTTAACCAGATCTTAAAAGCTGCCTGTGAAGGAGATTTCATAGCATCTGTCAACAACCTATTGTGATTAACTGTTCTTCTCATTAGAAAACTTTCCCCAATATGTAAGTTAGATCTTCCTTGTTTCTTGTCCTATTCCTCGTGATCAGAGAGCACAAATTGCTCCTTTTGCCTTTGAAATATTTTAAGTCACATTTTTAAGGACCTCTTTTCTCTATGAAAATAACTATACCTTGCCTTTCTCCCCATTTGGGACAAATTGTTGGTGTCCTGGTACAAAGAACAACAAGTTGTTGTCAACCAATTGTTGGTTGACAGCTGGCTGAACATGAGCCAGCAGTGTGCCCAGGTGGCCAAGAAGGCCAACAGCATCCTGGCTTGTGTCAGGAATAGTGTGGCCAGCAGAGGCAGGAAGGTGATTGTTCCCCTGTACTCGGTGCTGGTGAGGCCACACCTGGAATACTGTGCCCAGTTTTGGGCCCCTCACTACAAGAAAGACATTGAGGTGCTGGAGCGTGTTCAGAGAAGGGCAACGAAGCTGGTGAAGGGTCTGGAGCACAGGCCTTCTGAGGAGTGGCTGAGGGAACTGGGGTTGTTTAGTGTGGAGAAGAGGAGGCTGAGGGGAGACCTTATCGCTCTCTACAACTACCTGAAAGGAGGTTGTAGTGAGGCAGGTGTTGGTCTCTTCTGCCAAGTAGTTAGTGATAGAACAAGAGGAAATGGGCTTAAGCCACGTCAGGGGAGGTTTAGACTGGATATTAGGAAAAATTTCTTCACAGAAAGGTTAGTCAAGCATTGGAACAGGCTGCCCAGAGAGGTGGTGGAGTCACCATCCCTGGAAGTGTTCAAAAAATGGGTAGACATGGCACTTTGGGACGTGGTTTAGTGGGCATGGTGGCGTTGGGTTGATGGTTGGACTGATGATCTTAGAGGTCCTTTCCAACCTTAATGATTCCTAGTTTTTACTTTCATTAAAAAATAATCCAGCCACCAAGCCAGGAAACATGAAATTAATTATTACTCTCCCCTTAACTGGTTTAGTGGTGGACTTGGTAATATTAGGTTAATAGTTGGACTGGATGTTCTTAAAGGTCTTTTCCAACCTAAATGATTCTATGATTCTATACATTTTTTAGAATTTTGCCTGGCTTGGATTTTCCAAAATACTCACCTGCTATCGTTAGCACTTTGGGGAGCATCATCCATTCACAAAGATGTAACTAGCCAAGTGTTAATGAGAGCTGACAAAAATTTTCCTTTCAAAATTGAGTAATGTGCTGTTTACTGGAGTATGGAATTACTTTTGGTCACAATTAATGAAATGTTATTAATTATTTAATGCATGATATTTTTCTAGTGATATTATAATTATATTTATTATATATTATGTGTATGATATTATTTTATAATAATATATTGAAGACAATAATTAATGAAAAATAATTTTTTTTTTTAACTTTCTGGTAGTAGCAGAATAGTAACAGAACAGTAATACTGCTTTTAAAGACAAGTCATGACGAAAAGATCTAGTGTAGTTCAGATAGTTTTCAGAAACTTACTTATATCTTCAGAATAGCCAATATCTTTATTTTACTTACATCTTTCCAGAGCAATGAGACGCTCCTTCCAGCAGATGGAGATAGAGAACTTCCAAAAAAAATACAGCTGTGGGCTTTCCTTCCCTTGTCTTTGTGGTTTTGTGCACAAAAGGGGAATCTGACCCCAAATGAGGCTCGAAAAAACCAGAACATTTGTTTAGTGGTCTCATGATGGGACAGCTTGTTGGTTTGTGAACTATTTTATTCTTCCTCTAGGATTTTGGTTTTGTCCCCTAGAAGTTCGGTTTTACAAGCTGTAATTATTATTATGCTGAACAACGGTTTATGCTAGGTCCTCAACTTTGGTTTTGGGAAACATTCCAGCCTCCTCTGCTTCTTTTCCTCTGAGATGGTCGGATGATGTAGGTTAGCAATTTCTTCATTTCATTTCAGTTTGAATTCAGAGTGTGTTACAGAAATGCTGTCTTTGGCCTTAGTCCCAGTCTTCATGTAACATACTTTTAAATAACTGAAATAAACGTCTAGAAGTTTCAAATACATAAGAATGAGAGAATTAGATTTAGTTATGCAAAATTCTGTAGCCATCTCAAATAAACCATTAATGTTTTGTAAGGAAAAACATGAATTTTGGACATGTCATATTTCACAAGGGGAAAAGACAGAAAGAAAAACAAAAGAATAAAAAATTCCACTCTTTCTTCAGCAAATGCTCCAAAATGAAAATATATCTACACATAGGATGAAACTGAGTTTTGATATTTCAGCCATGTCTACCAATCTCCTTAGAATTTACAGGAAAAAAATGAGTTTATGAAATTTAGAGGAGCCATTTATGTTTTCATGAGCTCAAATTTTGATAAATGCATCCAAGATTGCCTCTTAGACACTTGACTAGGTATCTTGAAAACTGTGTGCCAGAAGTAATGTGCCTGTAGGTGACATACTCTAATGATTACAGCACTGATGAGGATGGTGGGAAAATATGGGCTGAACCTGAAAAATCTGGTGAACCCATTTCACTCATATCTTAAAGTCATGTCAGAACAAGATATAGTTGATGGCAGTGAGGATGTATGTCCTGGCCAAAGTATCAATGCTGCCCTTCTAGTCTTGTACTCACATGGAAATGATTATGTCTGTCTGCCTTTTGCTATTGGTCATAATGTTGAGAAGGTATTAGGTTCTCATAAATTTTCAAAGGCCTCTTTCTGAACTTGTATAAAATCATCACTGTGAAAGAAGGATGTAAATTGCTTTGTTCACTGTAATAGAATGAACTGAGAAACATGATGGATTTTCAGTTTGCTTTTCTGAAAAAATTAAATGAAAACTATTTCATGTTTGTGCAGATTTTCCTTAGAAATCTAGATTATTTTACTCCCATTGAAGGAACTTCAGTAACCTTATTCCAAATCGCTGTGATTTAGAAAAGATTATGGGAATACTTCAAAACAAAGATAAGATCAAAATAAGATCAAACCAAAATGTCTTAGTTTACCAGCCAAGCAAAAATAGTTTACTTAAGGTCAGTGTAACACTAATCTCACTGTGCCTGAGCTAACCTTTTAGGATTATGGGAACAGTTTTTCATTGCCCTGGCCTTCACTTCTATATTATTGGATACACTTACTAGAAAAATTATATCTCCTAGGTGCTGCTATATTGTTGTCTCTGAGGACAATGGCAGAGAATGACAGAAGAAAAAAGGTTTGATGGGAAAATGTTGACCAGTCATACTCCTGGTATACTTTTTCTTCATTTTTTTTTAAAGTCTTTTTAATTTTATTTGCCTTCAGTAGTTTGGACATGAGATTCTAATTCATGGGGTCTGTAAGGGTGAGAATATACCTACCATGACTCCAAAGCAGGCTGAGAGTTGCCAGGAAATGATTTAGCATAATTTTGAAGTGAGTACTAAATGCCAGGCTAAACTAGTTGAAAATCTTTCATGAGCAAAAACTGCACAAAATTAAAAAAAGCTCTTTTGCATACCTGAGCAGATTTGGAAAGTGCTTTCAGATTTTCACCCTGAATTATTAACTTCATATTTGTTCTGTTAAAAACCCAGCCCAAACATTCTGTTGTATTGTCCAGGGCTTTAACCACAGCTTGCCGTCTTGCAAGCTGCCCAAGTGATAGGATACCACTATTGGGGGTGAAAAATGTGATGATCTCCCTGCTCTGAACATCTTCATTCTCCTCCAAATTACCATAGGAACATTAATTTGATTGTGTACTTCCTACAGCACTGTTAATTAGTTATCTCATATTAATTATAGTAATTACATACACACCTATCTATAGGACTATTAGGCAGTTCATAGGAAAAAAACGTGAACCAAGATGTTCCTGATGCAAAGCAGCTAATCAGCTAACAGCTGCTGTTGGTCCCAGAGTTGCTAGTTAACACTTGAAATACTGTACAAAGGGATATTTTCAAAATTCCAGCTAATAAAAACCTTTTCAAGTTATTGCTAAACAAATGTGTTCTGTCTGTGTGCTTCCCTTCATCTGCTAACATAACCAGGGATCAGAATTGAATACTAATATGACTAGACAGCAGTACGAGAATTGTCAAAGGGATGTTGTGAGGACATATTACCAGGGAACAAACAGAATAAGTTTTAGCAGAGGAGATGTAGTCTTTGCAAATCTAGCTCAATAAACTTACTTTTAAAACTATAAAATATGTGTTAAGGTGGTTTATCTGCAGTCTATGAGTAGTTCTCCTCTGAGAGTAATTTCTGTCCTTGTGATTTTTTTTATACACTGGGGCCGGGGTAGGGGTGGGGGAGAGGGGGCAGGGCATGATGGGAAGACACAGTCATCCTTCCACATGAGCCATCATATGAAGTCCCCAGAACAGGATTTTCCTCAATGGGCTGGAAAGCAGAGCATCCGGTTAATGCGTGGTTCACAAGGGTGCCCCCAAACTGGCATCCAGAGGGTGACTTTCCTCCCCGCTAGCCATGAAATGCATCCTTTGTTTTAGATAAGAATCTACCAAAAATGATGGACTTTGTTCAATTTTACGTCTCTGCTCCGTGCTGTATGCAGTGGCCAAAATGACTGATCTGGCTCCTGTTCCTTCATGTATTCTACCAAGAAGGCCTGGTACAAGAATAATGCATCTACTTCTGTAAAATTCATGGTCATCAGAACTCACTGCCTGTGGTGCTTGCAATTATGAGGCACTCGATGACAGACTCACTGATTTCAAGATCAGAAGAAACCATTAGATCACCTATTCTGACTTCCTCTGAATTGCTGGCCAGCAAGTTCCAACTGCGGATTCTTGTATCGATCCCATCAATCAGCTCTCCCACAAAAGCAGTAACGCAGCATTGAAACCCATGAGGATACCACATCCATTTTTCTCTTTTTTTCCACCAAAAGCTACTCACCTCCACTGCCACAAATGTTAAGCTTCAACTTCCACTCTTTGGTTCTGGTTCCGCTCCCTCTGCTGCGTTACAGCCTCCCATCGCACCCCATCTTTTCTTCCTGTGAAAAGCATGAACCAGAGTCATTTCATCTCTATATCTTCACAGCACTGAATCTCTACTGGAAGGCTTTTTCTGTAACCCTTTTAATTTTTGTGGCTCTTTTCCTTCTTGCAAGGTAATTAAATTGTTTGTGTAAACAAATTGAATCCCCTGCTTTGCTTTCTATGCAAATCAGAGCTCTACCATGATGGAAATTATATTTATACTTATCACTAAATTCATCACACAGCTTCTAGCCTGGAAGATGCATTGCCTTCTCACTCTCAAGCAGTTGCTGCATTACCACTATTGCAGACCTTTATTTTTGTGTATTCTCTTGACAGATCTGACTAGAATTATGCATATGAAAAGAAACATGTAGTGTTTGAGGTAAAAAAAGACCAGAAAATTGTTTAAGGAAATGTGAAATTGTTTGGTCACACTCAGGTCCAAGGCCCAAGTAAATATCCTGGTCATGTTCCACTGGCTGCCAAGGAAAGTTAAGCCAACACACCTTTAGCTGGATCAAGAGTCTACAGTTATGCTGGGGTCTAAATCTGTGTCTAAACCTGCAATAAGTCTAATTTTTCCTAGAAAAAGTGCCATGAAAAAGTTCCAGAAGTAGAAAAAGTGAAGAAGTGACAAGAATGACCAGTGTTTGGCATCCAGGTTCACAACATTATTAGTTTCCCCTGAGTTTTGGAACATGTTACAACTTTCTGACTAATGGTCAGAACAATTTGTCCTCCTGACTGTATTAGTTGTTTGTTGTAATTTAAACCATTCTGGCTGCTCTTCTGAGAAGCAGAAAAATACCGTGATACCATTTGAGGGTCACTAATTTTCGAAGCAACCCATGAGCTGATATTCGGTCTTCAAAAAATACTCAGAGAATGCATCAGAGGAACAAATTTACTAAATAGCTCAGAATGGTATTGGTCAAGTTGCACACTTTGCTTTAATAACTTTTGAAAGCCTAGCCATCAGCATTATAATTTTTTTTTTTTTTTTTCAAAAAAAGTCCTTTAGGAAAAGAAAAGCCTTTAGCTTGTACTGTTTTGAAAAGCAAAAGCACTGATTACAAGGGATGTAAGAGGGAAGAACAGGGAAATTCCAACAAGAATCTATAGGGCAGACAAATGTTGTTTGATCCAGGTTTTCCACTCTTTGAAGACATCTGTTTCTCTTCTCTGAGCAGGAAGAAGTTCAGAGTGATTTCAGTCCCATTTTATGTAGATACCACAGTTATAGGCTGAAATCTGAGCGAAAATGATGCATAAGGCTGTTTACGCCCCATCAATTTCTCTCATTCCCTTTCAAAGCTGGTCCTCATTAAGAAAACTTTGTTTAAGTAAAATATGTTTAGTGGCATTATTCTGGAGCCATAACCCTTATCTTTAGCAAAGTTAATAACAACCTTAACCAGGAAATCTTTCAGAAATGTAACCAGGGGTATATGAGCCTTTTAATTGCTCATGCAGGAGAATGACTAATGCAATTGAATGAATGCAGATGTAAAGTAGGCTGTGGGCATCGTGCTTGCAGCACAGTTCATGTCATGCGAACTAACTTCCAATCAAAGAGGGATGGATTTAGGAGGCTGAATTGGAGACAAAGATAATTTCATGTCGTTCTCTGTAGGTAAAGATTAAAACCAAGCTTGTGTAGGTTACTGAACTGTAGGGAGATTAAAAGAGTGTTAGAAAACAAACTTTCAAGAAAACTGTTGTCTATCAACTTTTTCTAAGTTTATTAATTGCAACGTACTCCTGTCATATTAGGTGACTAAGGTAGGCTTAATTGACCTTGCCTCAGATATCTGTAGTAAAAGGAGGATAGTATCTACAAGGGTTAGCATCATCAATGGTCAAGGTGAAGCTGCAGACAACAAAATGATTTCTGGTTAAATACAAAAAAGTGTTAAATAGTTTAAAATTCCATATTTATTCTCACTGGAAAATTTCACTAGTATCCAATGTTGTCTGAGGATTTTGACAAAACCAGGTTTGTAGGCAGAAAGTACTTCCTCATACTACACCCGTTTACATACTTGGGAGAAACAGATGGTCTTTTGAATATAGAAGATCTGAAGAATAACATGTGTGCCCAGCAGTTATTCTATTTTCTATGAGCATGTCAGCTGGAGAAACTACAAGATAAGTTTATGACCTATATCCCCACTGGATATAAGCTTCTCCCTATAAGATTTGCATCATAAGTTTCTGCAAAGAGATCAACTATGAATTTTATCCAGAGGTATAAAAACATTGGTGGTGAAGTGGTATGAAAACCCCAGGTAATTTCAGTGTATTGCATTACACAAATACTGTTCTTAAACAGCAAAGTTTAGGTGCAGGTTGCCTCTGAATACACTAAAAAGCCGCTACAGGAGTTAATATCCCACCTAACATATTCTGAGAGTTTAACTGGTGTTTAGATGGTGCTAAACATCCGTATGTGAGTTAATTCTCACCCATAAGCAAATTTGTGGAGTTTCAATAAAGTTTTGATTGATTGAGAGCATCTGGATTCAAGGTTTATTTCTCAGAAATCTAGGATACTTTGATGATGATGAATTTAGGTAGATTTGTTAGATATTGAAATAGTCGTTACCAAAGCAAGAAGTTATAAAATCTTTTTCAACGAGCAAGTAATCTTCTGATACTCAGTGATTTTCTTCCAAGAGAGTAGTCATAGCTTTCCTACCAAAGGACAAAATTTTTCACCTTCTTATAAAAAATACAGATGGAACAGGAAAGAAATGGGTGAAAATAAATTTCTATTCTGTTCTCCCATCTATCACTGACTTCCCTTATGTTTCAAGGCAAGTCTCTTAACCACACACACCTTTTTTTCTGATAACAAAATAACCAACATACTTTGCAACAAGATATGAGGCAGCTTGATTCAAGCCAATGCCTTGTTTTCATCCTGCGATTCCCCAGTCACGCCTGACCATGACTCTTGAGTAACCTCTCATTCAGGCACCCTCCTCTACAACCTCCCTTCTCAGTCAACAAGAAACTTTTGAATGAGTAAACTGACATTATGACATTTGCCAAATTTCAATTTTGTTCAGTCAATTAGCAGTAGCTTCAATCTTGTATTTCAATTGATTAGGCTAAAATTACCATCGTGAATTTCCATCCTGGAGGGTATAAAAGCCCTCAGACACTGAGTGTATATGTATCTCGTGTATCTCTCCAGGCTGAGTTGCTGTAGCTAATATACTAAAGAGAAGGTTATGTGAGGCAAACTGAATTAAAAAAAAAAAAAAAAAATTGAAGACAGAAAAGTTAAATAGGTTGCTTTAAACTTGTTAATAGAAATGGGAGATGGTGGATTTTTTTCCTCCTTCTAATAGTAGTGAATGCCTTTCTGTAAGTGGCTTCTTGCAGATATTAAATGTAACAAATACAGCAGGGAGTGCTTTTGAAATAGCTGATGAATTGAAACAGTGGGAAGAAAAAGGAATAGGAATGGGATGGGGGATAAGATACTTCAAATTTAATATATTGCAGACAGAGAGATAATTCTATTGGCCAAAAATATCAAGCCACAGACTAGCTTTTTGCTTCGTAAAATGCAGAACTCCACCCTCAAAACAAATAAAAATGCATTCTTTGTCATTTTATGTATTTTATTTTACTTTTTCATATGAAAAGCAAACCCCACTTGCAACTTTTTTAAAAAGCAGGAGAGTCTGTAAACTATGCAAAGGGAATGTTGTCTGCTGTGGAATCCTGGACTTAAGAGAATAAACAATAACCCCAGGATGAAAGCCGCTGGACAGAAACCATTCCCAAAGCTTCATTCTTGTTTAAGCAGTATGGAACGTTTCAATTCATTGGGGAAACTTCATAGCAGAATTCCGTGTCCTTCCAACCCAACCAGAAAGAGACAAGGATGGCTAGAAATTTTTCAAACTTCCATTGTGGAATACAAAGACAGGAAGAAATTTAACTGGCTTTAAAAGTTGATGAGGTTTAAAAGATCAGCCTAGGTTTCTCTTGCTTTCAAAAGTACCCTTCATTCTTAAGAATAAATACGAGCATAGTTTAGTGTAAGAATAGGAGAGTGTTGATCTTGCCACCACCCTGCTGTTCTGGTGTAGATCCACAGTGTAAACAGTTTAAATAGAGTTTAAATTCAGTTTGAAGTTCCTTTGGGATTGATGCAAAAAGAAAGGAGAACAAACTGACAAAGACAGCAGCTTAACAAAATATTCAAAAAAGTTCAGATATCCCTATCTCCTAAAACATTTTCATGTGTTAGTGTTAGTGGTGTTTGGTTTTTTTCTGCTGACATTCTGCTGCTCATTTGTGCCTGTTGACTGTAGTGAACAACATAAATGAACTTCTCCTTACAGGGAGATTATAACAAGACCCTAAAGAAGCATTTCAGGTGTTTATGAACTGAAGAAAATTCCAGATAGTTCCAAACCTTGAAAAATTGTTTTCCCAGATTTCCACTGCAGTGAGGCTGGATGAAAATTACTTTTGAATCTAGCTACACCAGCTGTTTTTATATAATCATTCATCTCAGAAAATGATCAATACATCCTTCTCTTATGTACTTCAGAGTATGTGTGTGGTTACAAAAGATGGATTCATATGATGAGCTCAGATAGCTGAACTGCATGTGTCTGGAACCATCATCACATCATTGTGAAAAAGTGCAAATCTTGTCTTCAACCCATCGGAAACCATAAAATCAGGTAAAGGGAAGGACTAGATTTTGACACGCAACCTTCTTTACCCACTTGCCAATGCAGTGCTGGTCCCTACAGCCAAACTCTCAGCCAAATGATTTCTTGCTGTTGACTTTTACAGGTTTTTCTGACAAATAAAAGAAAAAGCATATTGTATTTTTAAGTCAAGATGTAGCACTTTCCTAGTGGTATATATTAGTTCCTAAAAAGGAAGGGATGTAATCATAGATATATTTCTGGTTTGGTTTGGACAAAGATTTTTTTCTTACAATTTTATTCAAGGTTTGCTTTCTTTTCACAAAAGGTTTTGCCTCAATGACCAAGGTAGTAAAAATCTGATGAATCTATTTCTTCTTGTGAATTATTTGGCTCAGTTTTACAAAAGTGTGGAGGAACAAAAGTATTAACTGAGATCTTAATATGATTAAACATAATCACATAACTACAATGAAAAATACCATTTCTGAAACTCTTGGAGAAGAGCACATCTTCAGACCAACAGTACCCTTTGACAGTGCAGGTCCAGACTTTCAACTTACATATAATGGGGTCATTCCCTTGAAGCTGATGGATCTTCTCTAATTTCCACCCATAAAAAAGAAACCCCTTTTTCCTCCTGTCTTCTTGGGTCACAGGAATAATTTCCTTTTTAGAGCATACCTTTCCTGTTTTTAAAATGGTTTCACATGCTCTGTCTCACCCATCTTAGAAATGTATCATTAGCCATTACAGGCACTTTCAGTGTGTGGGTGGGTTGTGTGCTTAATGTTCATCTGTTAATATTCACACTGTCTTCTGTGGTGTTCCTGCCATGTTGCTAAAATCTGCTTTGAATACCATTAATTCCAGCTTATATTTGGAGTTGTTTTTCAGTTGTGTCTATCCTTTATAAAAATAATGTTGTATTTCATTCTGTGGTTGCAGCACAGGCCTTTGTGCTGCAGACCATGGCAATCGAGTTTGCAGTCTATTCAGCTTCTGGATGAAAGCACTATACACTGCTTGTTTACTCAGGACCTGGCTCTTTAGGTGACATCCTGACTCCAAGGAAAGCAGATAAGATTTTTTCCATTTGCTTTAGCAGAGATGTGTTTTCTCTAGTCATTTGCTTAAGTGATGATAAAGCATTGCTCAGGCAGAGGAGAAAAATAAATCATGTGTTTAAGAAAAAGAAAATTTAAAATTTGAGGGAGAACCAAAGGTGGTGATACCACAAGATAGTTAATTTGTCATCGTCATATCACATGGTGTCATTAAAACTGTGTGATCCTTTCTAAGCAGTTCGGTTTGGAGCTCCTCTCCTCTCCTCTCCTCTCCTCTCCTCTCCTCTCCTCTCCTCTCCTCTCCTCTCCTCTCCTCTCCTCTCCTCTCCTCTCCTCTCCTCTCCTCTCCTCTCCTCTCCTCTCCTCTCCTCTCCTCTCCTCTCCTCTCCTCTCCTTCTCAGGTTCTCCATTTCATTAAGGGCATATAAATAAACAACACAAGGTTCCTTCATGTTTAGAAAAAGCTCAGAATTTGTCTTGGAAAGGGAAGAAAATGATTGTGAACAAATTGGATGTATCCTCTTCCACCACCCAGGCCAGCTACTCTCTTGCTTCTGAGAAAGGATGATACCTGTTGGATGCTGAAAAATGTGAAGAAGAGATATGCTATGTTTGATATTTCTCTAATGAAAGAATAACTAAAGAATCAAGATGGAAATAGATGGGCCATGTCATCCTGCCCTTTTTCTTTTTGAGATTTTCACAGAGAAGAAACAGAGAAGGATAGTTGTGTTATACACTGCAATGGTGAGGAATTTAATTTAATAAGGAATTATTCCTTCTGTGTTTTCCTTCTTTTCTTTCAAGCTGGCATTAATAATATATGAATTGCCTTTTTCGTATTTTCTCAATGACAGGACAACAGCTTGTGCACAAGTATCCACAACATTAAGTTGTGAAGTATCAGCCGTAGTCCTTGCTTCATCTTCTTGGCTGAGTACTTTAGTTTCCTTTCTACCTTCCAAGTTGGCTCCCCACTTCTCCAGCACAGTCACCATTGCAGCTTGGTTTCCAGAGCCTAGTATCAGTAAGCAAGCCTTAGCACTGACAGTAGGCAGTTCTGGATTGGACCTTTCCAGAAGCTGTGAAGACACACATCTGAGATCCAAAGCTATCGTGGTGTTACAGGAATCCAAGCCTGTTCTGGGTTCTGCACAGCAAAGACTTTCTTCAATCTCTGTCAGATCATGTAGGTAATCTGTAGTGTTCACCTGGCAATTGGATACAATATTTTATTCCATAAAAGATAGGTACAAACGATTGCAGGGAGAAGGGAGAATGGTGCTTTTGGTCACTGAATCTGCACTGAGATCTTTTTCCAGACTGGTCTGCACATCATTCAGAGAAACACTCAGCTTGGATTAAATACACAGTGAGCCGTATGCTTCCACTTCCAACAACATAATATGACCTTCATTTGAAAGCCAAAAAATTCTCATTCTTTGTACTTCTGGAATACCTTCTTGCAGTGTTATGGCTGTAGCTATAGGTAGATTTTCCAAGAACACTCATTGGTCTGACTCTGTTCCTAATTACATCAATGGGAAGGGATTTGGATCAGAACTGTGAATTTTCCAAAGGATAGCACATGGTTCGTGTTGGAAGACGAGATATATCCCTCTGCCCTTGACTGTGAATATATTTTTTCAGCATGCCTGTGGCTGTGTGACAAAAGGCTTATTAGGGAAGAATTGTGCCTTTTCGATATTTGTACAGAATCCTGCAAATGAATTTCCCATTAATACAACTGATATGTTGCTGTGTTATAAATATTTACCGTTAATAGTATAAAGTAATCAAGGTGCTACAGATATCTATGTTTTCTCTTCATAAGATACATTTCACATATTGATTTCCTTCAGGGGACTTTTAATATTTTTGGAAAACACTTACTTTGTTTTGGTTGCTGGTTTGCTTTTCGCATGGCAGGCCTGTGTTTTATCCTCAGCTATTCTGTGTAGCAGATGTAAAAATAAGGACAATATCTGATACATGACCTCTTCGCAGTTTGCAGTCTTCAAGTCTGTGGCTAAAAGAAATAGGTCAATCTGAGTTTAGAGTTCTGTTTTTGCCACCCTGTTCTTCATTGACTCATCAGGGTCAAGTTTTAAAATAGGTTGAACAATGGCATGGCTGTCCATGACTGGACAAGAGAAAAATATAATTCCATATTTTATGCTTGTTTGGTTTCATAAAAAGAAACCAAAATTTTCTTCCAAGATGTATTTTTCTTTAACCTTTCTAAAATTGGTATGGGAAAATGATAATGTCCCCTAGGAATTTGTTAATAACATACAATACAATATTGTTAGATTATGTATTACTTTTTTGAGAAAGAGTACTTTTGATGAGTCAAGAAATGAACACTTTCCTGTAGCGGTTTCCATCTAATCTTTCTTTCATACTTCTAGGAGCTCTCTTGAAGCAGGCTTTCCCATAACCCAAATATTGTTTCTTACCATAAACCTCCAGACTCTTGATGAGATTAAGAACCTACACAGAGAGGTTTATTGTTTATCATCAAGTCTCATGTATCAATGATGATACACATCTATTTTTAACTTTTAATGATAGACTTGTTATTCCTATCAGACTTTAAAGAATTCAGTGTTAATGAGATCTAACCAAGTGAGTTTAGGAAAATTCCAGGTCAGGTTTTGTTTATTTGGTTATTTTTGGATATCATCTACCTTGTGTCTTGACTGGAGGCCTAACCCTTTCTTAAGATCTGACCCTGTGACAAAAATTTCCTAATGAATTCACATGCTGCCAGAAAAACAAGCAGATACATGATAATTTTTCTTTCCCATCTGCAGATACGGGAAAATGAAGGGATATGGGCCTAAGTGTTCTTTAGGTGATGCTGATAAATGCAGGGAGAATGGCAAAGCCCTAAAGCAAGTATTTTGACTTGCCTTACATGGGAGGATAGAGGGGCTCCTGTCTTCCTTAGGGTTACCCACATTGCAGATGTCAATAAAGGACAGAGACCAGCTCCTGCAGAGCTTCTTGAACGGTTCTTAGTTATGTGGGCAATGACATTGCTAGCCCTCTGCCGTATGGAATCATAGAATCATAGAATCGCTTAGATTGGAAAAGACCTTTAAGATCATCCAGCCCAACCATTAACCTAACATTACCAAGTCCACCACTAAACCAATTAAGGGAAGAGTAATAATTAATTTCATGTTTCCTGGCTTGGTGGCTGGATTATTTTTTAATGAAAATAAAACTAGGAATCATTAAGATTGGAAAGGATATCTAAGATCATCATTCCAATCATCAACCCAACACAACCATGCCCACTAAACCATATCCCAGAGTGCTACATCTACCCGTTTTTTGAACACCTCCAGGCATGGTGACTCCACCACCTCTCTGGGCAGCCTGTTCCAATGCTTGACACCCCTTTTCATGGAGAAATTTTTCCTAATATCTAATCTAAACCTCCCCTGGCGCCGCTTGAGCCCATTTCCTCTCATACTATTGGTAACTACTTGGGAGAAGAGACCAACACCCACCTCACTACAACCTCCTTTCAGGTAGTTGTAGAGAGCAATAAGGTCTCCCCTCAGCCTCCTCTTCTCCAGGCTAAACAATCCCAGTTACCTCAGCGGCTCCTCATAAGACTTATAATTTACATGACCCTTGCAACTAGCCTAAATTCAGATTGCCTACAGTTCCCCATCTGTGGTAACACTGGTGCCTCCTTAGGATGGACTCCCACTACATGTCTACCCAGGGCTGGGTGGGTGAATCACCACGAGGACAGATGGGATGCCTGGAAGAGCAGAGGGCTCACACAACGCATGATAGCCCTCTGCAGGTGACTGCCCACTTGACTGTGCATTAAAGCAGAGGAAAGACTTGGAGTATTCTTCATGTTGCAGAGTGCCTTAACCTTTCTCATGCTGAGGGCTTTCCATTTCACTTGTGACCCCACTCTGCCACTCTGTCAGCTTCACTTATGCACCCTGGAGCTGCTGTGGCATTTTTACCCTTGCATACTTCACACTGTTGTTCTTGCATGTTGTTCTCATTACCTCACACTTGCAAAGCCTGAGACATATTGATTTAGACAAGTTTCTCCTCGAAGTAGTTGTCACTGATGTGAGAATAACTCTTGTCTTTATCCCCCTTTTCCTGCCCTTTGTTTTGTAGTTTTTAGTGTATAACTTTATAGTAGAAGATGACTTAATGAATGACTTCAGTACAAAATAACCATTTCAATAGCCAATAAACATTATGCAAAGATATATATATACACAAAGTTTAGTGGTTAATCGGTGTGCAATGTCTAATCAAAGATTGTTCCAGGGAGCGCTAGTAGGATCATAGACAGGAGCCATCAACTAGGAGATTGTGCAGGACATGATGGATAAGGGAATATCTGCTGCACTGGAGAGGACATCCAGGAGAGGTTGCCCACCTGGGAGACATGACTGTTTTTCTTCCTGGCTGGCCACTGGGGAGAGTTTTCACTTTTCCATTCTCTCTCTCTCTCTCTCTCTTGTTCTTTCTCTTTGTTTATCCCCTGAAAGTAACTTTGCCATTTGAGTCAATGTATGCCACCAGCTAGAGATCCCATGAATAAAACTTTGTTCATGTAGGTGTCCCTCATCTTTCTTTGTGCAATACTCCCAGCATCCCAATAGGTTCAAGCTGAGACCAAATCCAAGCAAGAGCCTGTGAAACAAAGATCCAGATAATCAGCCAATTCTGCCTCAAGCCTGGCCTGGAGATTGCATTTAAAACAGAGTGAAGAGTGAGCCAGGGGGAATCCTTGTGTGATTTTGATGCATTTGGTCCTTGTTTGAGACTGGGACAAAGCCACAATCAAATTCAATGTTAACAGCAATTTATACCTCTTTTGCATCTATCAAGTCTTAAGCCTGTATTTTTGCTTTTGACTCATGCTCTTGAGGATGTACAATTTCCAGGGCTTCTGAGTATACATCCTATGGACAAAAAAATAAAAATCTTTTCTTTTATTTTTCCTCATTTTTAAAAAGCTGTTGTTAGGATGTGTATTGCAGAGTGCCCAATAGTTGTCAACAATTTTTTTCTGCTATGCAAGTTATATTCCCAACCTCTCTGAATCTATGGAAATAGCAGTGTGTGCTCAAACTATTTATATCTCTGAACACATCATTTTTCTTATCAAGTTGTCACTGCATTTGTTGAGCTGCTTGACTGGTTATTGCAGACAGAATAAAAATATTCAGCTGCCAGGTATGTCTTAAAAAAAAAAATATATATATATACAAAACCAATAATATCAAGTTATTCTAATATTCCACACTTTTTGCCCTACTCCTGTTGATTACTGACAGTGCTGTTGTGTTTTTGAAGATATATTTAATTATATTTTTTATCTGCCAGCTGTAGTGTGATGTGTTAGAACATTTTTGCCAATGAGGTTTTTTTCTTTGCAAATATATTCTATCAATGTGATCTTGACGGTTAATCTTGTAGGGTGGTAAAAACATTCTGCACATCAAATTGGTCACCCATTCATGAGCTACACTAGATGATGCCTGAACTTTGATATAGATATTAACAATCTGTGTCAATATACTAGCCTGTGGCTAATTGGAAAGAGACTACAAATTTGCAAGTACTAAAAGATCTGTTCCACAGATATTCCTTACTGACTGTCTTTTACATTGAGTTGATCATCAGAGATAGTACAGTGAAAATTCTCTTAGACAACCATATTTGCAGTTGCTATCACCATATGCTAAGTAGTTTCTGCAAATGTTACTCCTATGCTGAATAAATTGCCTGGCTAATTATTATATTAACTGTTTATGGTCTGAATTTGCATTCTCTCTTTCATTCATTATCAGTTCATGGTTCTTAATATTTCACTGTTTGATTTGCTTCCTAGAGATTAGAACTCTTTTCCTGAGTCTGACATGGAAATCTGTGCTATGATAAAATAATCACCATTTCAAAATACATAAAAGTAGAGATTTTAGTAATCAGATATACAAAAAAGTAAAATCACACTCTTTCTTTAACTAAACTGTGTTATTTATATGTTATCAATTAGCCACCCTGTTTTTGCTGCAAAATCTTTTGTCTTGCAAAACTAAGTAAATTCTACTAGGCGTTTTAGATGCTTGGCAGTTCTGTGAGACAATGATAGCTGTAGCAATCACTGGCCACAGCTGAGTTGCACTTCAAAGGAGCCAAAAATTATTAACTGGAATGAAAATATCAAGAAATCACTTCAGATTTGTTCTCACTGATCGGCATCTAGTCCGACATTTTACCAGACTTAGCTAATTGCTTATTCCATTAAAATCAATAGAAGTTTTGCCTTTGTGGCCACCGAGATCAAGACTTGCCTATGAATTGTATTAGTCCTGCCCGGATTATAAATCTTTCCTGACAAGTGTACTACTATACAATATATCAAGGATTGGTGGAATTGTAAACAAATAGTATCTTTTATTTTATGTCCTCATTACCTTACCTGTAAGCCTTGCAACTTGATTGTTACTTTTGTCATCTTAAAGTCTATCTTCCAACAAAGCATCTGCTCTTGGTCGGGAGATAGACCATTTCCCTCGTCATTGTTTTCCAATAGTTAAACATCATTACTCTTAAAAGAAAATGTCTAACTCTTATTTGCTTTCCTCTGGTTGAAGCTTTAAACTTAGTGGTTGTATCTTTGTGAGAATGAAGAACCTTTTGGCACACAGCACAGATACTGCACATTATAAAGAGGTTGCCTCTCATTCTTGAGAAGGTAAACAAATCAAGCTCTTCAAGTTTCTTGGTATAAGATTTCTCCAGCCCTTAAATCACTGTTGTTGATTTTTTTCTAAATAACAAGATAAACAGATGCACTGTAGTAGTATTTATCTCAGTGCAGAATCCTTTACAGATCCCACAAGTCAATCTCTTGTTTACAGGTCAAAAGACGGAATTAACAGCTTAGGTCCAAGGTCGAATTACACCGACTTGCTAAATTCTTTCAGCTGTTGCTCTCCAGGACGTAGTTTGTCTTTTTATAGGTATGGTCTGTATTGCCTGTTCCTCATTGTTTAACACTGTGCTGGCTGTGTCTAAACACCTGAATACAACTAACCTGTCCTGGTTTTGGCTCGGATAGAGTTAATTTTCTTCCTAGTAGCTGGCATAGTGCTGTGTTTTGGATTTAGTACAAGAATAATGCTGATAACACACTGATGGTTTAGTTGTTGCTAAGTAGTGCTTACACTAGTCGAGGACTTTTCAGCTTCTTATGTCCTGCCAGCGAGAAGCTGGGAGGGGGCACAGCCAGGACAGCTGACCCAGACTGCCCAAAGGGCTATTCCATACCATATGACATCATGCTCAGTATAGAAACTGGGGGGAGTTGGCCAGGGGGCAGTGATCGCTGTTCAGGGACTGGCTGGGCATCGGTCGGCGGGTGGTGAGCAATTGCATTCTGCATCACTTGCTTTACATATTATTATTACTATTATATTGTTATTATTGCTACTACTGTTTTACTTTATTTTATTTCAATTATTAAACTGTTCTTATCTCAACCCATGAGTTTTCTCACTTTTACTCTTCTGATCCTCTCCGCCATCCCACCAGAGCAGGGGGAGTGAGCCAGCGGCTGTGTAGTGCTTAGTTGCTGGCTGGGACTAAACCGCGACATTATCTTAGCAGGCTATATTTCACTTGTAAACTGATCTGACTTCATCACAATTTCCCGTGCTTTCAGTCATGATGTCACATACTTTTTTTCTGATTTTCTTATGAAAATACTGAGTGGCATTAGGCCAGTCCTTGCAAATCTGTTTCATCTTTTCTTCCTCCCCAGGCTGACAGTAATTCTCCACTGAACTTCGTTCTGAGAAAAGACCATTAGCTAGTTCTCAACCCACCTAATGTGCTTTCTTGACAGTTTTAAACCAGAAGGTAGTGAAATACTAAAGCCCACACTCTTCAGAAGTCTTAGTATGTTCACAGTTAGCAAGCCTGTCATTTTAAAAAATGAGTTTTTGGTTTGATTTCATTGATATTCCTGGGGAAAAAAAAAAGTATTGACTGGCATTAGTCACCTTCCCAGCCTAATAATTTAGGAATTTATACCAGGATCAGCTTTTCCTTGAATTTTGTCTGTGACAGATACCAGGCTAATTGTGTCCATAGTATCCTAGGCCACCTTACTTGCCCTCTCTGAATTGGAGCACAGTGCTAGGATTTGTGCAACCTGCTGGTGTTTTCCCTCTATCCCTATTTATTTCTGTATCTATTAAAAATTCAGAGCATGAACTAGAGATGTCCTCCATCAACTCACACAGAATCCATCCATGCAAGCATCCTGGCCTGCTGATTTAAAATTATTTATCTCTGAGAGATGTTTAACACCCTCCACAGCTACTAATGGACTGGAAAATACTTTATCATGTTCATGCGATTCAAATACATCCTCCTGCTTCTTTCAAGATACAAAACAGAAATATTGAATAAACACATCTGTCATTAAAAGTTCTGCCACCCCTCTAAGCATCAAAATTTTATTATAGCTATTATTCAGAACTTACCTTATTCCAGCTAGTCAGAGATTTTGCTCTTTTTCTGCCTTAATTTCCTACTACCTGTAACTTCTCCTTTTAGTTGATAGCTTTGCTTCCCTTTTCTGTTTGCTAAATATTGCCTTTTAATTTCTGAGTGCTGCTTCCAGTGTTTTATTGAGCCTGGAAGGGTTGTAACTAATGTTGTCCTCTCTTTTAGATGTGTATTTATGACATTTTAGGTACTTCAGTTCTTTTTAAAGAGCTCCCAGATTTCATTTGTTTTTTTCCCTAACATTTTTCTCCTAATGTATTTGTTTTCATTTTTTTTTTTTCTCTGTAATCTGGGAAAGTAGCTTTATATATCTGTTTTAACTCATGAAATGTGCATGGATGGTGGAGAGGAGACACTGCCTGTTCTCCTGCAAGTACTTCCTAGTCTGATGTGTATTTCAGGTCTCTTCATGCTGGAGTATTTACACCACTGCTGAATGGATAAATGTGTAAATGGATCTACAGAGGAAATAGTGTGGTTTGAGGGAAGAGACTCTAAGTCCTACCGGATCCTCTCCCTCCCAGCTAGAATCTGCACATTGAGGTGCATATGGTTCCAGCCATGAAACATGCGGTAGTTGTGAAGGTATTGTACTTCTATTAGATTCAGAAATTAATTTGGGAGATGGCTTTTTTGGTTGTTTGTCCTAGTTCACAGAATGTATAACCTTGTTTCACAAGGCAACAAACAACTTGCAATACTCTGATTAATTCCTTTTTTTTCCATAAAAATAAATCAAAATTTCTTACTCCTGAAACTGGGAAAAATACTTTTGAGCACAGGTCTTTTATCATTGTTATAAAAAAAAAAGTCTATTATAGTTTAAACTCGTACATATGTTTTACTTCTGGCTACCTGAGACTTACCACATTTATTTTCAACAAAGAATTTGTCTTGCACTGAGCATGGAAGCAGTGCATTACCCACTTACTTGTTCCTTGTAAGCTTTAGATGAGGTGTCTTTGCTGTGATGTCTATGAGGAATTGGCCAACATATGATGGTTTGGTTCTGAATCAGCCGTGGACCATTAATTTCTTTTTTTTTTTTTTCTTGTAAATAGAAAAGTCATTGCCTTCAGTAGGACATCAACTTGTTCAGTAGCTACCTGTGTAATCTTCTTATATTTGCTGCTGTCATCCTTCTTTCTTACATTCCTGCTACAGTTATTTATGGTCAGCTACCATCTTATTAGTGTTAGAATAGGGGGTTTATCTTCTTTGTATTTGTATAGCACCTACAGTGACAAGAACCATGATCCTGACAAGCTGTATAAATAACAGCAGGAACCCTTGCTGTTGAGATTGTAGATACTGGTTAAGGCCTTTAAAAGGAGGCTGAGGGCCAACCTCATTGCTCTCTATAGCTTTCTGAGGTGGAGAAGTGGAGAGGGACATCCTAATCTCTTCTCCATGGTATCCAGTGATAGGACACATAGGAATGGTTCAAAGCTGCATCAGGGGAGGTTTAGAATGGATATTAGGAAGAATTTCTTTACTAAGAGGGTGGTGAAACACTGGAACAGGCTTCCTAGAGAGGTGGTCAATGTCCCAAGCCTGTCAGTGTTTAAGAGGCATTTGGACAATGCCCTTAATAACATGCTTTAACTTGGTCAGCCCTGAATTGGTCAGGCAGTTGGACTAGATGATCGTTGTAAGTCACTTCCAATTGAAATATTCTATTCTATCCTATTCTATTCTATTCTAAATATATACCAAATCTATATTGGGGCACCCTTAATATGAGTGGGTTTGTCTCCAGTTTCTTGAAATGGTGAATCCAAAGCCTACCACTGATTCGAACAAGATTTGGATCAGGTCCTGTAGAAATACACTGAACGAGGGTATTAACAAATTACAGTGCTGGTCCAGTGTGGGTCCCTTTGCTCTAGGCACTTGTTTAATGTGAGGTTGTTTCCATTAAAAGGGCTGAAGTAAGAAAAACACCTAACAGTCATCAGAGACTTTTTCAGATTTCTTTGCAGAGGTGGCAGAAAACATGCCATTTAAATTTTTTAATCTCTCTACAATGTGGCCTTGAGAACAAACTCTTGTAAGGGTCTTTGCACAGGGTCTGACCCTACATCTCCCAACAATGCCAGGAGCTCTCTTCCTACTTGTTCTCCAGCAGCTCAATACCTGATACCTGGCCATCCATTCCTTTGCCATCAGGCATTTTGTCAGGAGAAAAATAACAACTCACAGCAGCACCTGTCTTACAAGGCACTAAATCTCTGTAACTGAGATGTCTCTGAGTCTGTGATCTATGAAAAACTGAACACACATTGTTAAAAACGAACCAATTTTGGTTTAAACTACTAGTATGATATTCAGCTGATTTCAGGAGTATGTTATTGAAGTTGGAAGGTCTATGCATTTTGCAAATCTCACAAAGTATTTCTGAGTCCCACAGCATGCTTACATATCTCAAAGAAGTTTCACCAATTAAGTCAACCAATCCCAGATGAAAAACTCCAACACTTTCACTTGCAAATCCTGACTCTATTCCACGATACAGGGATAAGGAAGGATTTACAAAGCCTGTACTGTCAAGTACTGAAGCAATTTTGATTCTCAGTATGCCTTGTGGCTATGTTTGAAAGAATGAGCAAGCACAAACTTACTGACATGATCTCAAAAATCCAAAGAGTAAAATACTTCCAGTAGAAAGGAAAAGGAACAGAGGAGGAAGCTGAATACTGCCCCTGAGCATTTTTCCTCCCAATGATGAGCATAATTATTTGTCCACTCATTGGTTAGGGCAGGATCGAAAACTAATGGTATAGATCTCCTTAAAGCTGTTAAAACTGATGTTGTTATTCCCCACAAATAAGGATAAAACAGAACAGAACAGAACAGAACCGAATAGAACAGAATAGAGTAGAATAGCTGCAGTTGGAAGGGACCTACGACAATCATCTAGTCCAACTGCCTGACCACTTCAGGGCTGACTGAAAGTTAAAGCATATTATTGTCAAGGGCATTGTCCAAGTGCCTCTTAAACTTAACAGAAGGGATGTTAAGCACCATAGTTTTGGGTGTATTTGTTTCTGGATCTGTGAAACATATAGTCTCAAAGGATCTCTAAATCAGAATTCTGAATTGCAGAAAAAGTCTTTTCCCCAAGTTATCTCCAATTTGAATGACAGTAGTATGCAACATTCAATTTACTTTTAGATTTGATGATTATTGTTATGTATTTCAGTAAATGTACATTAAATTGTGCATACTCTTGATCCTTGACCTATTTCAAACCTTTTTATTTTCTATTTCCCAGGAAATTTTCTTAAACATTCAATTAGTAGACATAGTTCATAAAAGGTGAAGCAAATTTTATATTTGTTCACTTGACTTTGCATGAAAGCCATGAAAAGAATGTATGTCTGCCTAATTTTATGAGTTTCTAGTGCAGCTATCCATATATTTTCAGGTATATTCAGTACAGATATGTACTACTCATCTTAAAGCATCTGTGTAATAATGATGCCACAGATTCCATAGACCCTGCTCAGACCACTACACAAATGCACCTAGCACCATTCAAGATGCCCCAGATATCCTGCCTGACTTCCCACTTCTGCTGCAGAAGGACACAGGGCTCCTGTAAGACAATTGTCATATCTGCCAGATCAGTGTGGATGTTTCAGATACTCTGAGCATCTCTGCTGCTGTAAGACGCCTGTGTGGGGACAGCTGAGCTGAACCTCTGATCTCAAACCCTATAATGGGAGTGAAGATATCCATCTGACACAGAGGCATTACACTGAGGACCCATAGGTTAGGTGATCAATCTGTAACTCAGCTGACCCTATATGTTTCCACTTATTTAGATTAATTCCATCAAAATTTGAATTTAACTAGAAAAAATTAGGGAATCCTAAAACAAAAGATCATCAGTAGGACTTATTCTGAGTACATCTAGTCAACCAGCATAGCTCGAATGCTGGATTTCAATGGAAAATTTTAGAAGCATGCATGAAAACCATATCAAAATATTACCAGATATTGAAGAAATTATTTTTTCACAGACACACCCCCAAATTATTCTTCACATGCTTTACACATTGTTTTGAAAACTTCAGTCCTTAAGCCAGTGGGTTCTGGCATATTATGAATACTTTATATGGAATCTATACTGTATTTTCCAGAATCTCAATTTATACATAGGTTTATTTTGTTATAGCCATGACACTGAATCCTTACCAATGTACATAAAATTTGACTGGTGTGGAGATGATTCCATTAAGATCCATGACAAATGTTAAGTCACTTGCTCATCCTTGTGGTGGAGATGCCAGGTGATGATCATTTTAATGTTAATATTGTGAATCATTCTTCCATATTGTGATAACATATGGGATGAACCACTTCCAGAAAGCCAAGCCAAAGGGGTCCAGCACTGCTGGTGAAGCTTAAGGACTTTATAGCTATTCAGAGAATACATGTTAGCATACATCAAAATCTGCACTCTATTAGACAGTAGTGTTTCATATTGGTAGTGCAGAGGGGTAGGTCTTAACATTGAATTGGTCTACCTTCAAGTGTGGAGCAGGTCAAGAGATCCCTGAATGTTTAATTCTGTCAGTAGTTTCAGAATAGCTTGCCTACACCTTTTGCTTGTGAAGGTCAGTGTACAAGGAAAGTTTAAAGTAAGGCAAAAATGCCCTCATAGGCAACCAGTGCAATTCCTGATACATGGAATTGACACAGTATAATATACAAATAGCAGTCTGGAGCATAAGCTCAACAAAGAAATACATTTCGTTTCCTTATACACTATCACCTACCATTTTGATAAATCTTGAAGTATTCCTTTAGGAAAAGAGGTATAATTTACTCTTGTAAAAGCATTTCTTCCCTTGTATTGTACAATAATCTTCAGACATTCTCAGCAAGATTAAATAAATGTTATTTTTAATAATGAATGACTAAGTACTAATGTGGTAAAAATCAAGGTAACTGATGCATTATTCAAGTACATGATCCACAGCTATTTGAAACCAATCAGCTTGTTGATCTTATCTAGTTCAATGGCTTTGTATCAAACTCTTAGTATTTACAGGAGCTTTTATTTGCAAGGCATTTAGAAACAAGTTCAGATAAGAATTTGCAAGTGGCATGAATGTTCAGCCTAGTGATAAATTTAAGTGAACAGACAATGCATAAATAATCATTTATAGGTCAATGTTTATCATATTACATAATGCAACTTCATAGAATTTTCTGTTAATAGATTTTTCATCACAGCTATATCATTTAAAAAATGTTTTTACTTATTGCCTAATATCCAAACCGGCAGGGAATTAAACAGCAGTAGCAAAACAAGATGTTGTTATTTGATTAAAGAAAATTATCTTCTAAGAATTTTTTTATGTTGCTGCAGAGTTCCTACTGGTGCTATATTATCCCAAAAATATAAGACTGAACTAAGAATTTTACTGAACAGCATTAGATGGCAGTCTTGGATGTATTGTACAATGAGCACTGATTGTACCAAAATTCAGAAAAATGGTACACTGGATTAAAAGCTGCTTCCACAGTTGTACTTGGCATCTTGTATAAATGGGTTTAGATCCCATAACTTCTGTCATCTGTCACAATAATAAAGCTCTGGTCTGAATAGCACAAAAGGAAACATTAGAACAGAATTTTTCAGACCCATTGGAAAAATATTCTTTAGAATAATGAGGATACTTCTTTTTTTATTGTTATTTGAGTAAATGACTGTAGGTATTTTTCATGGGCTTTTCTCCAGCTTTCTTTGCTTTTGTAAATAGCAATATATTCTTTTAAAGCCTTCAGAGACTTCTCTGCTACAGCCCCCTAGAAAATTCTATAAATGTCAGTAGTGTTTCATCAGCCTGTTGGAACTGGCTGTTTCCTTTGAAACTGTTTTCCTCAAAGTTGTTCATGGTCCCCAATCCTGAGATACAACAAAAGGACATTCAGAGTACAGATGAAGAGAGAAAAGGCAGCCTCCTATCACATTTTTGTGTGTGTGTAGGCTCCTCCAATTATAGCAGCTGCCAATGTCTGTTCTAGCATCTGGTCATCACATATGGTTTCTGGCCATAGTTCCTTTCCTTGGCTGGTGTCCTTGCAATAGCAAATCTGAAAACTAGTGGACTGTCAAGCTTGGATCCTGGAGGTTGCTTATACATCCAATTCATTCAGGACTGGAAGTAGTGATGTTTATCTGCTCTGCTCATGCTTTGATACAGTTCAAGCTTGGTGTGTGGACCATTCATTCCTTCCCCATATTTTTCAGGTAGTTAAGTTCCTGCAGGAAGTTTCTAGAAAACATTATCAGCTGGAATACAATTTTGTGACGTGGTTGCTGAGGTCAGATTTAGAGGTGTATAGGATGGAAATAGGCACCAGATTGCCACCACAAGTTAGTGACTTAACACGTAGAGCAATACAAGTCAGGAGTAAGGTTTTAAAGTAAATCTCATCATCCATGCAGACTTCAGCTCTCACTGGGGAGTGGTGTTGGACTGTATGACCTGGACTTCTTGTGGATGAAACTCAACTGGAGAATGAGCTCCAGCTCACATCTGATGTGCACAGACTGCCTGAACGTATTCAGTCCTTTGGAGCAGGCTAAATACTCATAGTATAGAGGTGACTCTGCAAGCAAAATAAGATGAAGAAAAAAATTGCAAATTTATCACAATGAGCTTGGTTATTTTTTTTTTAAAAAATGGCTAGCTATCTATATTTCATACAAAAGAGTTTATTTATTTTTTTTATAATTTTATTAGCATTAATACTGTTAGTAATAATACCTCCTAACTCCTGTGTAGAGCTCAGTAGATTTCATGGTGTTTTACAAAGCAGGATCCTGTCATTATTCCTACTGTACAGCTACCAAAAACAGGCACAGAAAAAATTAAGTGACTTCAGAAAGGTGTCCTTGCAGGCTTTTATTGGAGCCAAAAATAAAACCAAGACCCATGCAATTACAATCCAGTACACTATCTACTAGCATGTAATTTCTTTTGGCGTAACTCCTTTGCCTGGTCTACACAATATAAAAATATTAGGATTTATTACTTTTACTTGTTAGTGGAGCAAATATTATTTGCATGGGGAAAACTGTGTTGTTATAAAGCACAATGTAATGTTGTATAAAGAAAGTCAAATCTGACTGCATCCTGGAAGCACAGAATCATAGAATCATGGAAAAGCTTGGGTTGGAAGGGATCTTTAGAGGTCATCTAGTCCAAGCCCCCTGCAATAAGCAGGGACATCTTCAACTACATCAGGTTGCTCACAGCCCCATCCAGTCTGACCTTGAATGTCTCCAGGGATGGGGCATCTACCACCTCTCTGGGAAACCTGTGCCAGTGTTTCACCACCCTCATTGTAAAACATTTCTTCCTTATAGCTAGTCTAAATCTACCCTCTTGTAGTTTAAAACCATTACCTGTTGTCCTATTGCAACAGCCCCTGCTAAAAAGTTTGTCCCCGTCTTTCTTATAAGACCCCTTTAAGCACTGAAAGGCTGCAATAATGTCTCCCTTCACCCTTTTCTTCTCCAGGCTGAACAACCCCAACTCTCTCAGCCTTTCTTCATAGCAGAGGTCTTCCAGCCCCCGACCATTTTTGTGGCCTTCTTTGGACCTTCTCTAAGAGGTGCATGTCCTTCTTGTGCTGAGGGCTCCAGAGCTGGATGCAATACTGCAGGTGGGGTCTCATAAGAGCAGAGTAGAGGGGCAGAATCATCTCCATTGACCTGCTGACCACACTTCTTTTGGTGCAGCCCATGATAAAATTGGCTTTCTGGGCTGCAAGCGCACATTGTTGGCTCATGTGCAGCTTTTCATCCACCAGTACCACCAAGTCCTTCTCTGCAGGGCTGCTCTCAATCCTGTCATCCCCCAGCCTGTATTCATACTGGGGGTTGCCCTGAGCCGGGTGCAGGACCCTGCACTTGGCCTTGTTGAACCTCACAAGGTTCACACAGGCCCACTTCTCTACTCGTCCAGGTCCCTCTGGGTAGCATCCCGTCTCTCAGGTGTGTCAAGTGCACCACTCAGCTTGGTGTTGTCTGCAAACTTGCTGAGGGTGCATTCAATCCCACTGTCTATGTCATTGATGAAGATATGAAACAGTGCAGGTCCCCATATGGACCCCTGAGGGACACCACTTGCCACTGATCTCCATCTGCACATTGAGCCATTGACCACTACCCTCTGAATGCAACCATCCAACCAGTTCCTCACCCACCAAACAGTCCACCCATCAAATCTATATCTCCCCAATTTAGAGAGAAGGATGTTGTGGGGCACCGTGTCAAAGGCCTTACAGAAGTCCTGATAGATGACATCCATAGCTTTTTGCTTGTCCACTGATGTACTCACTCCATCACAGAAAGCCATTAGGTTGGTCAGGCAGGACTTGCTGTTGGTGAAGCCGTGCTCGCTGTCTCAAATCACCTCCCTGTCCTCCGTGTGCCTTAGCATAGCTTCTAGGAGGATCTGTTCCATGATCTTCCCAGGCACAGAGGTGAGGCTGACAGGTCGGTAGTTCCCAGGGTCCTCCTTTTGACCCTTTTTAAAAATGGGTGCAATGTTTCCCTTTTTACAGGCCCCAGGGACTTCACCTCACTGCCAAGGCTTTTCAGCTACCATGGAGAGTGGCTTGGCAGCTATATCAGCCAATTCCCTCAGGACTCTGGGGTGCATCTCATCAGGTCCCATAGACTTATGCAAGTTCAGGTTCCTCAGGTGGTCATGAGCAGGTGATCTTCTCTTACAGTGGGAGGGACTTTGCTCCCCCAGTCATTGCCTTGCAGTCCATCTACTTGAGAGGTGTGGGAAGAGAGGTTGCCAGTGAAGACTGAGGTAAAGAAGTTGCTGAGTACCTCAGCCTTCTCCTCGTCCATTGTTAGCAGTTTGCCAGTCTTGCTCATCGGGGGGGTATGCTTTCTTTGACCTTCCTTTTCTGCCTGACATACCTATAGAAGCTCTTATTATTATTCTTTGCGTCCCTTGCCAAGTTCAGCTCCAGCTGCACCTTGGCCTTCCTGACCCCATCCTTTACACAACCGGGCAGCATCCCTATACTCTTCCCAGGATACCTGCCCCTGCTTCCACTGCCTGTGTATTTCCTTCTTGCCCTTTAGTTTGACCAGCAGGTCTTAACTCATCCATGCTGGTCTCTTGCCTTCCTTTCGCATTTCTTACACCTGGGTATCAAGAGCTCTTGCACTCTATGGAAAGAGTCCTTAAAGATCTGCCAGCTCTGTTTTGCTCCCTTGGCCCTGAGGGCACTTTCCCAGGGGGTCCTATTGACTAACTCCTTCAACAGCTAGAAGTTTGCTTCCCTAAAATTCAAGGTCCTGACTTTTCACCTGACCCATATCCCTCAGGACTGTGAACTCCACCAGTGCATGACCACTGCAGCCCAGTCTGCCTCCAATCTTGACATCACCAACTAGCTCACTTGTGTTGGTGGCCAACAGGTCCAGTATCACATCCCCTCTGGTAGGGCTGTCTATTACCTGGCTTAAGAAGTTATCCTCAATGCATTCCAGCAGTGTCCTGGATCATCTATAGCTTGCCGTGCTACTTTTCCAGCAGATGGGTTGAAGCCCCCCAACAGGACGAGAGCCTGCGAGTGTGATGCCTCCTGTAGCTGGAGTAAGAAGGCTTCATTGATAGGCTCCCGTTGATCTGGCAGCCTGTAGCAAACACCAGCCATGAGGTTCCCTTTGTTGCTTCGGTCTCTAATTCTTACCTATAAGCTTTCAACCTGCTCGTGGCTATTCTTCAGAGACTGCTCTTCACAATCTATCCATTTCTTGATGTAGAAGGCAACGCCTCCACCCCTCCTTCCTTGCCTGTCCCTTCTGAACAGCCTGTAGCCATTGATAGCCACACTCCATTCCTGGGATTTGTCCCACCATGTTTCAGTAATGGCAACCAGGTCCTAGATTTTTAGCAGCGTGGTGGCTTCCAAATTCTCATCAGCAATGCTTTCTGGCTGACTCTATATATCCTATCTTGTGAACAAGGTTAGATTAGATATATTTGCACAGTACAAGGTAGATATAATGGAAAGGTTAATCCTGAAGCCCATTGATTTTTGAAGGAAGTAAAACTGATCCCAAGTGCCCACATACGTGCTTGCAGCTTGACTTGGGTATTTCATTGACTGGTATATAATTGACTGGTGTTTTGGGTTTCTTGATGAGGCAATACCTTACACAGTTATAAAATAAAACAAACACAGTACACAGAAAATCCAGATTATAAGTACCCAGAGAGATTAAAAAGTTAATAGTCCAGATAGCTTTATGTTTCACTTTTCCTTTCTTTTAAAAGGGGAACAATAACTCTTATCTTTATAAATAACTTGGAAACATTTAGCTAGAAAGTGCTGAATAACAGCTAGATACAATTTTCATAGATGAAAAATTAAATGAGCCTAAAATTTTTTTAAAATGCTGTTAATGCAGTATGTTCAAATTAAGAAACTTTAGAAACACTAAGCAGCCACTCTTTGCAAAATAAACTCTTCTTCAAGTGACTAAAAACTTGATACTCAAAATCAGATGGATGCTCAAAACTTTCAGTGACTTTGCCACATTTAGGTTCAGAAATACATGCAGAGTCTGTTCTTCTCTGGAACTGTAGTTCAGGTTTGAATGAAATATTGTAAATCTGACAAATACAGTGAATCCCTTTTTTTTCTCATACAGCCTACTTTTTTTTTTGATGGGGGGGGAGTGCTGCACGTTTTTCAAATTGAGTTTTTATTTAACTTCTCAACAGGGAGAAGGTGAAGTTCATGGTATCCCAGCACCTCTACGACTTTCTGCATTTTGTGTGTGTGGTTTTTTTGTTTTTTTTCTTTCATTCCTCCCCTTACTATATTATCAAATAGTTTCAAGTATTAGTCATCTTCCAGTGCTCTGAGATGAGTGATCCAAACCTCACTTTAGAATACTTTTGTCATGGATACAACCAGCTCTCAAATAAAGCATTCACAGGCTACCTGCTCATAATGAAAACATAGGTAAGCCTCTTTTGAGGACAGTCAACTTTTGAAATGACTGAACATCCTGGATTACATGGAAAACTACATCTAATTTTACTGGAGTAATCCTTCTATGTAATTTTAGGCATATAAATAAATAATAAGGGAAGCTGAGAAGGGAAAATCTTGGTCAGTGATATAGCAATTAGGTCGACATGAGGAGAATGGTGCAATAGAAAAGCCTATCAGCGAACATAAAAGCCTAGCAAGGTGTCAATAGACTATGCGGTAACAGTATTTTTGTGCCTACTCATGTGTTAACCAGCACAGGACAGAACAACAGTTTAAAGAAGACCAGTTAAAACAGTTAGAAGCTCAATCTTCTTCCATATATGGCTTTGCTGTCACATAAAGATTTTAGTTTCTCTGAGCTACACTGACCTTTAATAGGTTGGTTTTATTTTTTTAGATTTCTGGTTTAAACTTCTTGTAGGATTCATCTACAAAAAAAAAAAACCAAAAACATTCTTGTCTAAATTTTACACATGCAAAAAAGTTCTCAAGGAGGAAGAAGGGGAAATTATCTTCCCTTTCCTACACACAGACAAGTATCAAACTCTGGTTTCTGATAACTTTAACTACCTTCATGGATAGAAGAGTACATAAGAAAATCTTCCTATCCCTCAGTTATGGTCTGCATCTATGTAGCAGAAGCATCTGATTCAACTTCCTTATTCCCTTTTGAAAGTGGGAGAAACATAAGGTGGGAGTTACCAGTTGTAACATGTCTACATTTGCATTAGCTTTCTAAACAGCATCTATAGTCAACAGACAAAAGTAAGAATTTCTGGGTATGATTTATCTTATCCTAAAGTAGAATTCTAAAGTAGAGCAGTTGAATCAGATTCTTAAAGTGCCTATTTGTCTACCTGTATTAACAGTAAGGTTTCATTGTCTCAAACCGAAACACCTACATAATAGACAGCTGATGCTATGAGACCAGTTCCAGTCATGAGTGACCTATCCCTGAAGCTACTGTAGGATGGCATGTTATTTTTGGTCAAAAAGAAATCCATTATGTATGCCAGGTTTTTTCCTAATTGAAATTGGCATGTGCCCATGAAGGAAATTTTAGTTTTGATGAAGTAGCACTTGGCAACATAACTTTTTCCTTTAGTTGACAAAAGAAATTTGGTCTAAAAATTTACTTAACTCTCCCAACAGACATGAAAACACCGGAGGGACTCATCCTCAGTGGACTTCCCAGCTCCAGTGCATACTATACAATCTAATTTTGTGAATTACTGTATTCTGTGTAGTTGTGTGGAGGATAGCATGGTCCTATATCTAGATGTTAATGAAGAACATTCAGAGATATGTACAATTTTATTAGGGCAGGTCACATATTTTACTTCCCTGATTACAAATTTTATATGCAGCAAATTAATATTTTTACAGAAATGCTCTTTTTTTTTCTTTAAAAAATCCATCATTAGCAAAAAAATAAATTATTTTCTTTTTAACAATTACTGAAAGTTTTGGTTTCTAGTTTCTGTAAGCACAAAAGGTCGTATCCTATAAATAACAAAATGTCATATCCTTAAATAACTGAAAACTTTCAGAAAAATAGAAAGATTAAAAAACAAATCTGACTCTTAAATTGTAGTTATTTTTACATCTTCTGAATTTAATTTGCAACATAATTGAGATTAAGACTAAAAATACTGGTAACACTCTTTGTAAACTCTTCCAAGACTTGATAATGCTCTGAAATTCTGTGGAAAGGTCCATAATTTACATTTTTTAAAATAGAAATTAACTGAATTCAAATTCAACTTAAAAATTACTGCAGAGGGAGACTAAAACTCTAAGGTAACTAATGTGAGCTGTACTCAGTTTAAAAATTAGATGATAGAATGTAGCAAATGGACCCTAAACTCATAAGGAACCAAACCAGGTTCAAAGAATAATCCATGAGCACCAGACAATGGAGCATCTGATATTCAAATGATGTTCAAATAGTGTGTGGTTTGTTTGATTGTTTGTTTGTTTGTCTTGTCATAGGCCAATGCTTGAGTTTATGTGTTACAGATAAGGTCTGTACAGTCCTGTTTTCACCCAGATTCTAAAATAGGTAAATCTCATACTTACTTACATATCTTAGAAAAAAAGAAAAGGGTTAGGAGAGAAGGAAAACCCAAGTAAACACAACATAAAGTTAGATAATCCCCATAGATATGCTAAAGCTTTTCAGATTCATGAACAATAGAATTTTGTAACAATTCTTCATTTGCATTGTATAAACTGCAATCTTTGCTTTGTTGGCAGAAACACTTCGTATTCATGAACTATGTTTAGTTTCGTACTGCTTAGAATTTCCTTTTTCACTCTAAATGCCAATAGAATAGAAAGACAAAGTAGTGATATTAGGCTAACATAACACACAAGCTCTTGTTTTGATTACTCATCTGTCTGCTAGCCATTATGTTTGCCCACCCAACTACTTTCTGCCTGTTTTACTTTGTACAGTCTTGTGGAGCAGCCAAAACAGCCAGTGATACTTCAAAGCGGTTCATAGTGCTGATACTGGAAAAGGAAAGCTTGTGTATAAAACAACAGCAGTGTATTTGAGAGGGGGGAAGCAGATAGTCATAGTTTCAATTCCATTCATAATGACTTTTAAGGGGTAGAATAAAAGCTCATGTCTGTAACAGGTTTGCAAAATTACAAAATCATTATCTAGTTTCATGTAGGCCAACAGCCAAATTTTTAAACTTATGTCCTGGCAGGTTTGGAGCAGGTGCTTAAATGTCTTATGACCACATTTGAAACTCTGTCATTAATTTCTCCTTTGAAAGCGCGATGCAAATGTTTGTAGGGAAAAAACTCTTACTGTCTTTTGTAGGCTCAGTATCTTCACACTGAAATTTTCTAATTTGAGTACCCCAAATTAGATATCAAATTTTGTAAGTCACATAATTAAAGAATCTGGAATATTCAGAGATGCTGAACAATTCCGGCTCTTGCTGACTTGTCTAAAAGCAGTCCCATGAGCATACACCTCACACAGGAGAGTGAGAGCCATTCAAGCATCTCCAGCTGCTAACACTGGATGTACTTCAAAAACTGAATGGTACAGAAAGGTAATGGTTAAGCTGAGGTAGCAAGACTCAAATGAAATCATACCAGCATTGACTGCCAAGCTCAAGTATTTATGCAAGGAACATATTATTATTAACTCAGTAGTATTTAAAACACTCTCGTGACAACCTGCGTTATATCAGATAAATTTGTTTCAAATTTTTTGTGTTTCTAAGGAGTACGTTAGGAAGACTGTCCTGTGTTACTCTTGTCTTGTTTGAAATGTGTATTCCACTGAAGAGCACAGATCCATTACAGATGACGCTAAGCAGAGAAGTGTGAAGAGATTATTATTTCTGCTAATAGAAACATCTCATTCAACACAAAACACTTGGCTTTGTTTTGTGGAGGTTCTTAATCCATTTTTTAAAATTAAGTAACTATGAAGATGGATACTATTCATGTCCCTTTTTTTGGTTGAAATTCTTTGCCAAAGTAAATTCAAATATGGAAGAAAGTAATGTTGACTTTTTTTTGGCAAATAAATTGTTTGCTAAACATGTATTGGTTCATTCCTGTCCTTTTTGGAAATTGCCTTCCATCACCTACTTTGAACACATTTTAATTCACCTCTAAATAATCCATTTACTCTTACGAAACTAAGGGCATTGAAAGTATTAAGAAGGATGACTGAGTAATGCCCACATATGTAACTGCAAAATAATTAAGCTGTATTTGCGTCAGAGGTATATTTATGTAATGAAAAAAACCCCTCACATTGCATGTAAGTCTGTGACAGAGGACACTCAATGAACCTAATGACTTGGAAAATTTGTCTACAAATCTTTTGAGTCTGTTGCAAATAATGTTATGTCAAAGGTGATTGTTACCTGTGAGGATGAAAAGTAACCAATAATAGAGATGGTAAGATGATGTTTTATGAAATGTTTTTCATACATAGATTTCAAAATTCTCTGCAGAAGATTATAAGTAACTTTAACTGGCTTTTAGATACAACTACCAGGAGCAGTAACTTGATTAAAGTCACATAGCAAGTTAAGGGTAGAGATGGGAATAAAACTGAAGTAATAGAATTGTAAATTGAAGTGAGAGAAAACCTCTGGTCTGATAAAGAAAAGCAGGAGGTGGTTTGAGTTTTTTTGTGTACTCTCATTTAGTTTTTGACTTTTAAGGCTTTAGGCTTAAATTTTTTAAGGTTTCCCCCTCCTCCACTCTAGCCATGCTGGCTTTCAAGGCAAAGCTAACATTCTCATGTAATTATAGTCTTCCAAGAATTTGGGCTTAATGACACTGCTAGAAGATTCATCTCTCAGACCTCAGACTTGAGGCTATAATAGTTTGTTAACTTGTCTAACAATCCCATTTCAGACCTACAGTGAAGATAACATTGTAGGTTTGATCAGCCAATAGAAACAAAAAGATCATGATGCTTCTGCAAACCTGGCTGCTGTAGCCCAGTGTTTGATTTGCAGTGAATTATTTCAGAATTTGGCAATAAATATTTTTCTTAAACTTCAGCAGGCATACCCTGATCCTATTGCCCATGCAGTTAATAAAGGTGTTAGAGCACATTTACAACTGTCTCGCATCTTCATTATTCATTTAACATTACACCTACCCCAGTACTTTTTCCCCTACAGAAAGCAAGTTCCTGTTGGAAAAATACCAAAGCGTAGATTGAGTGACATGCAGAAGCTTTTGCTGTCATGTGACCCCCTGACACTCAGTAATGAAACCAGTCTTCAGTGTTTGTATAAAAAGAACATTCAATTTGCAGGGAAATGTCAGTAAGATTTTTTTATTTTTTTTTTTTTTTTTTTTTTATTTTGCTTGGTTTTTTATCATTGTTTAGGTCCAACGTGTATTTCAGGAGCTCTATTTTTAGGTAACAATGAACAATTCTGAAAAAAATGTTCTGCAGTTTTGACATTTTTTCTTATCTTTTGAATAATTTTGCTTGTAGATAGGAACAAGAGGAAAAAAAAAGATAAAGGAAATACATGTAAACAGTAAAAATGTCTCTCTAGTAGTCATAAACTAACATTTTGCATATGCAGAATGCTAACCTATGCACTTTCAGGATAAGGAACACATCCTCGTAGCTCACAGAGGAAATCACAAATACATGGGATCTGCATTAAGGCTACATTCACACACAAACACCAAAACAAACCCAGCTGCACAAGATCCGCATAGAGTTATGAAAATGAGATTAATCCTTAGTGGTAGTGGTGACTCTGAACTGATTTCCAGTGGCTCTTTAAGCCATCTTCTGTGATGTAATCATGATGATTAGAGCCTGCTCAAATTAGTGATTCTTTGGTGTGAGTGCTGAAGTGAGAAAGGGGAGGGGAGAGGAGAAGGACTAGTAAAACCTACATTTAGTTTGGTTTTGTTCTTGCTTCTTATTGTTGAAAAATCTGAAATATATAACCACACTGCAAAAACTCCATGCTATGATAGTTACTTGTAAAAAAGAAAGCAAAGTGAAACCTAGACTGATCATAGTTTGCTAGCAAAGGCAGTCTCCCAGCTGAAAGAAGCAGTGGGTTCAAATTTCCATCAGGCAGATGAAGGATAGAGCTTGGATCTTTTGGCTGAGTGTCCACCATGGTGTATTTTATCCACTTGTGGGAAGATTTTACCCTTTTTGGTTTCATCCATGGATGGTGTCCTACTGTCTGCAAGTTAAATATTCATTAGCATTGAAACTATAAAACAGGTGCCCCACTTCTAGAGCATACATCCTGATTACCCTAATAAGGAGCAATTCTCTTTGTCTCAAAAGATTTCTAAGCATTTAATGTAAAGTAGAACAGCACTAGTGGGAAGAACTGAGGAAGAACGACCTCGGAGCATCCTTGTGTCAGGTTCATTCTCCTGAGAAGTCAGATACCTGCATTCTAGCCTATTTTCCAGGGGAATATGAAGATTTTAATAAAATGGAGCAATGTCAACAGGAGACTCTGAGCATATCACTCCTTAGAACAGTCTTTTACGTAAGACCCACAGGATATGTTCATTGAAGTGTCTTCAGATGGAGGGATGTCTGAAGTGTGAGATATCACTGGACGAATTAATTCTATTTTAAAAAGAGTACCCTATCACACTTGAATTTGAAAAGAGCTTCAGGACATTCAGGACTGTCTTTTTTGAGGAGAGGAAAGATGTTATGTGAAAAGCAAATCCTCTGGATCTAATGATTGTAATATGAGTCGTTTTTATTACAGATATTGTTTAGAGAGTCCCTTTGCTGGTACACAGAGACATGAAGAATGGAATCCTGGTCTCACTTTACATCTAATTTTAGAAAAATAAACACTTTTATAGGTTGTCTTAGCTGACCTCTCTTAGATGTCTAAATTGCAATGACATGAACTGAGGCCTTTCATTGCCTGTCTCCCTTGGTTACTCAGAGTTGAGACTGTTAGACTAGATGTTGGGGAAGATGAATCCCTGTAGGAAATGTACACTTTTGAATCCCACAGCCACTAACTCGTCCACAGGGTTTCATCCAAACTCCCTACTCATCTTTCCTTCCAGGAGAGCCTATTCAAAGCTGACTGGAAAAACACTTCTCCCACACACCTACTTTGGAGGCCTGTCCAGTCCCTACAGATTTCTGCTACTTTGGACAGTTTCCTGTGGCTGACCAAAGATCATGCCTAAAATCTACTTAATAACCCTACATATCTGAAGTTCAGTGTAACAAGAGCTAGTGCAGAATAAAAACTTAAACTGAAACTGATGAAGACATGCTGTTTCTTGTAGTAAATTGTGTGCAAAGAGGGGATTATGCAAGGTGGACAGAGTAGCCAAAAGAAAACGTAACAAAGGAGAGTTATAATTGCTGAACGAACAACCTCACTACATTGAGTAAGGGAATAAATATGCTGCCAAAGGGGAAAATATCCTTCCCAGCTCTGTCTTAATGACACCCAAGAGCAAAAAGATAAGTATGTTCAGTATTTAACTCAATTTAAAGCTTGGCCACTGCTATAATCCTTGTGAGAAGTTTCACATTAGTTGGAGAAGATTGTAGGCTTAAAATTATGTGGATAGATGTGTTTCTGAGAAGAAATGGATTTAAAGTTGTGTGTAAGTGGATGGTAAACCAGGAACTGGTAGACAGCATACAGGAACTTCTTATTTAGTTCTCTGTATTTCAGAAATAATACAATGCATTTACAGTATGACCCTGAATCACTGGAATCAAAGTGGATGTGACTAATAACTGCAGTGCACACAGAAACTATCCATTAAGGGTTGATTAAAACTCATTCAAGTCACAAAACTCTTGTTAGCACCAAGCTTCAAGCTGTCAGCAAATTGATTAAGAAAATGCTGTTCATTTCATTCTGGTATTTCAATGTGTTTCACTGAGAGACAATCACAGAAGTACTCATGCATTCATTACACACTCAGATTGTCAGCAGTACAAAAAGTTGTGTGGTGTTCTGTGTTGATGTGAAGTACACATCACAAATATCAGTAAGCAGTACAGTTCTGTGCCACACAAATACAAATGCTATCCTTAATATTGCCACCTCAGCTTGCCTTACTGCATCTTGCTAGTCAGGCTTAAGTAAATATAAGGTGTACAGTAATGTTATTTCCTTTCGCACAGGGAAAGTAGATTCCATGCAAGACAGCATATCGCAGTTTCATAACTTTTAACGAATTACTCCCACAATCCTGAGTGCCTCAGATTTCTATTGACCCCCAGTTAAGAGGAAAAAGGCCTATTTCAGTCCTGTGAGGCACTAAATTTCAGAATTATCTACTGCAAACTGGCAATGCTTTGCTACCATTTCTTCTTATGTCTTTTCTGACAAAGTTTTTATATCTTGTAGAAGTTTCTTTTTGTACCTTACTTGTTCTTCACTAAATGATTCCCATCAACAGCAATGTATTTCTTAAATGACCTTCATTGTGAGAGAAATTTCTTCCTTGTCTTAAAAGGAAATCTAGCGAACCATGGTGGAACCACTCAAGATATATTGTTAAAGTGCATGGAGAGGTGTCTAAAAGATCACGGAAGAGCTTTATGTATGTGGTCATCTAGACTGACCCCAGCAGAGCCTCCAAAAACCATGGTATGGAAGGTTTTATGTCCAAGCTCATGGGCTCCTCAAGCAAGAAACATGATTTACAGTTTCCTTCCAGCTTGGTACCTTCCATACTACTCTTTATTTAGAAGTCCAGACTCACAAGTCACACATTTAAATGAGACAGATGCGGATGTAAAAATTCTCTTACTTTCTAACCCAGCCAGATCGAGGAACTACAGTGGGAATTCAAACAGTGCTACAAATTCTGGTGGCGTCTTTACACGTGTACACACACACACACACATACAGAGATACTGCCCCCTGCCCTGTGTAATGAATATATACAATGAACATGTCCCTTCCAACCCAAAGCATTCTATGATTCTATGATTCTATGACATAGGATTCATTGTCAGACACTGCACCCCAAAAGTGCTTATAGGTTTGTTCATGTTTATTGTTGAAATATCTCAGCATTGTGGAAGATTGCAAGGTCACTACAGCACCTAAGAAATGCTTTTCTTCATCCCTAAATGCTTGATTAAATTCTGAAGCTCAAGGTAGAATTAGCTGCAAATTTGGGCCAGGATGCTCCAAGAGATCAGATTGAGATTTAATTGAAAGCTACTGGCACAGCACAAATTATAGGCATTCTCCTCTCGAAGTAACTCTTCTGGTGTATAATTATTTAAAATAAATTTGACAGTACTTATTTTTTAACCATTGTCAAACTAGTCAAAGCTACCTAGAGATCTAGGGAGAGAAATGGCACACTGTGAATTTAATATCGCTCAGATTTATATTGGTTTTCTCCTGGCCTCACAGATAATAAGGAAACACTGCTGTGAAAGAGCAAGCAGTCAAAATAATAATAATAATAAAAAATCCCTCCCTGTTGCAGCTGTATACAGAGACCTTCATAGGATTTTGGGTACTGACTCTTATCTTCCAGTGGGAGAGAGGAAGGAGAAAGTGGGCAATAGGCAGGAAATGCAATTCTGTTCTTTTTTTTCCTTTGTTCCAAGAATTACTTGATGCTCTGACATACCCTATGCTAGTACGTACAGACGACTTCACAATACAGTGTTCTCAATATAGGAATTAACATCCTCTAAATCAAGACATGGTTCCTACTAAATGTATTGTTGCCTCCTATACTTCTGCAAGTAGAGAGATGCCTCACAAAGCCATTACAGAAACTCTGATGGAAAAAAGTTATTTTATAATGTTCTTAGCATACTACCCACAATGTCTTAATATCCCCTGTGGTTAAGATCATTGTTTTTTCTTCCAAAGTTTAAAAAATCCATTAGGTTTTTATCATAAAATATTGAAAAAGCTGAATTTGTTGGTACAATTGTGCCCTAAATTATACCACACATGAATCCTAAAATGAAAGAAACCATAGATAAATAAGATTAAAAAAAAAGGTAAATCTGTTCTTTTTTTATAAATTTGTTCCTGCACATCTATCCTATTAAACAAAATGTTTTAGAATTGGGCTTAATATTTGTAGCATATTGGACTAAAAGAGTCCTCAACTCAAAGTCTGTGTGCTTTATCGAGCTATCTGTCACTCTGCTTATCATATGCAGACTAGCCTTTGAATAAGGTTGCTACACAGCAGCCAGTGACCACCTTCATGCAGTGAATTATGAGGTGGTGATTTGGGATCTTTTACAGCTACTGGACCTGTTTTATTTAGTAAAGAAATTTCTATTTCAACCCTTAAGTATAAAATGGCATCTGTACCACTTCATACTATCCTGGAAGAAGACAAAGGATCCAGGCTCTGCCATCAAGCTGGAGTTCATAATTCAAAATTATGTGGTGAAAAAAGGATGGAAGAAAGAGTAGAAGATTGCCTGAGAGAACAAAAATTTGAGATGCATACACAATATATTGGTTTCAGCAGCAATGTCACACACCACACCTGACCAGGAGAGAAGCTAAAAGGAAACTAAAGATGTGCTCTTTCCCTACGACCTCAGAAACCTTAGAAAACACAATATCACAGAGAAATGCATCATTATACTCACATAAAAGCCTGAAAAGCTTCTGAATGTGAAATCCCAGGTGGATTACATGCCTTTAGAAAGCATGAATTACATATTTGTTGAGCACACAAACCCTCAGCCGTTGCTAAAACAGCTGGATATAGACAGAGGGCAGCAGAAGTGCCAGGGAACTGCCATGATTTCAGCAAGTCTCTTCTGCCCCTTAGAACAGCAATTTGGTGTTAAATCAGGAAAAGCCACCCAGCCTACACAGGGAGAAGTGGGAGAGACCTGCAATACCCACATTAGAAATGGGTAAACACCACTGATTTGTGTTTACCCTCAATTACACCACTGCTGAGGAGATGAGCAGGATATTTATGAGAGTGCCTACCCAGGCCATTACTGCTGTACATGAAGCATGTGGCAGCCCGTAATGGAGATGTGAGGTGAATGCAAAGAGATGTTCTCTAATGAAAAAGGGATTGGATTCCGTTAAGCCTCTGCTAGAACCAGTCTTGAAAATATTAAGAGAAATAATGAAATATAATTAAAAAATAATTTTCTTCTAATGAAACAAAATTAAACGCTACACTGGCACTGCTGTGTAGGAAAATAAAGCGTAGGAGTATCAGCACCAGGATGGCTTAGTGCTTAAGGGAGGAACAGGGTCAGTCATTAAGTCCAGTCATGCCGCTCACCTCCAGAGCTCCAGGAAGGATGCAAAGGTGAGAGGATGGACCTGACCCCGTGAGGAGAGGCTGCAAAGTGCAGAGCACAGGGTTGGACACCCACCAGCTCCAGCATTCTGCTTCAGCTTTACTCCTGACCATTCCCTGTGATGTTAAGTAAACCTCTCCTTCCCCGCCTTTCCATCCTATATCTGCCTAGAGAGTATAGACTGCTGGATCAGACCACTGGAGTGTGTGTAGCCTTTGGCTCTGCAGATGCACACAGAAGTCAGAAAAATGTAATTTCTGTGAGGATTTGGAGCATGTGATATCCTTTAAGAATTAGCAGCAACGAGCAGAACAATCATGGTGGTTCCCTTATGTCCTCACTCTGTGAAGAGCTGAGCTGCTCCAGTTTTTTGTCCTATTTATTGGGTTTGTCACTTAGGATATAGAGATGGTGAACAGTAATTTTGTAACAGTAATATCTGGAAAACAAGCACTCTTACTCTGTCCTTACAGCACTGTCATGTAACATAGTCTTAATCCTATATAAATCTTTCCCTTTGATGTGCAAGCCTGACCTCTACTTAGCAGCAATAGTAGTAAATAGTCAGAAAATATATAAACTTATTTCCCAGGCAGAGCAAGGTAGCTCCCATCAGCACAAATGTGGGTTTTTTTTAAATTTTGTTTAATTTTTCTGGTTCAGATGACCTGCTTCCCTTTGTAATGCATGAGTACTTCTGTGATTGTCTCTCAGTGAAACACATTGAAATTAACTTTCAGTGGTAAAACGATGAGCTCAAGAGAGTTGAAGTCCACAAAAAATACAAAGCTGTTTCACTGTCCACCTCTATATGTTCAAAAAACTGTGCATAAGTTGGAAGACAGCTGGCTTTCCCTGTGTCCTTTTCACGTCCCAGCTGCTAGACCTATGGGACCCTTCCAGCTTCAACAAAGTTTTAAGTTCCAAAAGGCATCACTGAGTCGTGATTATTTTTACAAACCAAACTAATAACACATTCTATTGTACCAATAATAGAAAGGTCAGGCCACCCAGGCAAAAGCTACTCAGTGTCACTTCTGAGGCCAAAATTTGGAAGCAAAGCTCCCTGTGCAATGTGCTGTAATGCAAACAGTTACCTTTGGGGCACCATAATCCTCTGGATGTGGTTTCCAGCTCCCACATGCTGTATGATCAGGGGAATAAGGGTAGAATTTCAGCCTTAAGTGGGAATTGACTTTCATTTCTGTTCACACAGTTGTTTATTGTATTTGCCAAGACATAAATATACAGATATGTATACAATATATTTAATTATTGCAGGCTCCAGCTCTCTGAGCTTTCTTTTTAAATGTTGCTTGTTTGCAGAATTCCACTGTGTTGGGCTGGTTCCATGATGTCAAAGCAACCTACTTTTGTTGAAGAGTTTAACATAATAAGCCAGCAAATCACTCAAACTCTTTATATGACATGGAAACATCAGAGTGAATGATGATGCAGACAGTTATTAAAAATATTGTAACAGATGAGAAGTTACCATTCTAAGTACAGAAAAAAAACCTACCCAGATGTCATGAACCAAGCTGAGAAGTATTACCTAGTTTGTTTTTTTTTTTTTTAAATGCTTCACATTTCCTGTTAATTGTCCTCAAGGAAAACTGTATCAGTGATTTCAACATGAATCTGATTAAATGCATTTAATGATACCTAACTTTGGACTGATGGCTCCTTAGGGGGAAACCCATCAATTCAATAGTATTTGAATCAGATTCCAGATGGGAATTAGCAAGCAGTCCATGGCTCTTGCTTACTGACGCAGGCTTGAAGCTGTGCAGAAAGGCTTTAAGTAGAGACTACAACTCCCACTGAGTTCAGTGATGTAGGATAAGGCCCTCACACAGTATTTCTGGGACCAAGTTAAAACACCCCCACATGTCCAAATCACATTCACAAATCCTTGCCTGAATCTCCAACTTTCCTAAATATGTGAGGAATGCATCTAAAAATTCGTATTCTTTTATAGCAAGTGATGATATAAAGGATATATTCACACAGAAAGAAATGTTTTGGTAGGGCAACTTATTACCAGAAGTTCTACAATAGTATATATCTCTGTCTTGAAACACTGACCATGGCAGCAGAAAATAAATATCAGTAAAGACTCAAATTCTGGTGAGAACATTGATAGCTCCTACTGTCAAGAATGATTATACAAGGATAATACAAGACTTACATTTTTCAGTTGTTTTAGTTTTAGTGTAAATAGATTGATGAGAAAATGAAAGTGTGCTCTACAGCTGTGGAGATAATACAGTCCTGATCCCAGAAGCCTCTGATTTCTCATTTAAATTAAACCAGTCTGGTCTTGGATGTCATTGCATTGTTTGTTTCCAGCATAATAGGAAATGGTCCCCACGGCTCTAGTGTGTTGCAGATCAAACTCTGGTAGACCTACGAGTGACTCCATCATCAAGATTTCTTTTGGCAGCTCTTGGAAGGTCTCAGTGGAAGCTACCCTGCTGATTATAACCACATCTATATAGCCACATTAAGTGAACATTCCAAATGAGTCACCAGTCATAGAGATTAGAGACAGAGAGGGGTTTTACATCATTTCAATATATAATTTATTATTTTCATAACAGAAGTTACAGAATTATTAACAATAAACAACAGCATTTTAACTTTAGGAAGAATTTTAGCAGGGATATATACAAGGCTTGGCCTTACTTTACTTCTTCATTAATGATCTGGAGGACACAGAAGCAATATGTTAAGGATAATCATTACCTGTGTGAAATTGGGAGATACTGTCAGCTCCAGTGAGGACAGAGGCATAGTGCAAAGGGACCAAAAGGACATGAAGATATGATGGGAAAAGATACGATTTTCATACCTGGCAAATACAAATAAGCACTGGAGACAGGAAGAGAAGAAATAATCCAAAACTGGCTGCTACACAGGAACAGATACAAAATAGGATAAAAAGTATAAAAGGACCTTTCAATATTACATGTGAGAAAAATAACAGTAATATTAGAAGTAAAAATGAGCAGAGGCATATTTTGCTTAGCTGAGGCAGAAATGCTGTCAAAATATCTGAGTGTTATTTAATAACTGGTACTTTATAAATGTTTGTGTCTAGGTAGAGATGATGTCTTCCCTCCCTCCCTTCCATCCTCTCTTCTTTCCTTCTCCTTCCTTCCTCCCTTTCTCCCACATAGCCAGCCTTTCCTTGGGCAGCTCTTTTCCTCCTCCCAACATTCGTGTATTCTCACCTTCAGCAAGAAAAGTGAGCAGTGTCCCTGCTGTCTCTAAAGTTGGGGGACCTTGAAGAGATCCTGGGATTGAGATGTCTCCCTTTTCCGGGGTGAATGCTTTCCTGACACTCCTATTGCCCAAGAAGCGTGTAGTAGTATCCCCTCAACCAGTGCTGCAAGCTGGACTTAGTGCCAGAGTTTAGGCTTCAAAGTGGTACACATAATGGATTGAATATTTCACAGGATACATGCACAAGTGGTAGGATTGAACAGCTTCAAGACAGGTGTCTAGTGTCATGTGAAGCACTGAGGGAAATCTTGCCTCATCTCCAGTGGCACCTCCAGAAAGCTGTGGGTCTCTCCTAAGTCCTGTGTCATACCTGCAACGCTGTGCAAGCTTTTCAGATACTTTGTGGCATCTCAGCTGGCTTTAGATGCCCAAGTTTCGGCAGCTGAATCCCACCCAAGAAATCCCAAATTATTTTAAGTGGCAAATATGCCTACAAATATCTCACCATGTGAGACCAGTTCCTGTGAGGGTAGACAGTGGAAGAATTTTAAACATCTGTCTGTTTTTCTGCAAGTTAAATAGAGTTTCTGCAGGTGTTTTTTCCCTTTGAACTTTAGTAACTGAATGCTGCCTAGCTTTCACTTCAAACTTTGAAGTATTATTTTGACTCTTCTAGCCTGCCTTTCCATGAACTTCAGCACGCATTGGCTCAGGTCTGTTTGTCTTTAATTAGACCTTGAATATACTGCATGGGGTAGTACACTCAGGCAGATGCTGATACTCAGATGACTATCTCTCAGTAGAACCCAACTAACTGAAGGATATATTTGACTAAAATTATAACTGCGCATAGAAGAAAGAGGCTCAAAATTAAAAAAAAAAGACATTTCTAACTCTTTATACATTTTTAAAACACCAGAAACTACCAAGTGCAGGTAAATTCAGAAAACAGTAAATACAGAAAGATGTTCCTAACACATAAAATTAAGCAGAATTTCTTAGTCATTTCTTACTGATTACATCCCATCATATAAAGCTAGAATTTTCTAGGCCAGAATGGAATTAAATTATATAGACGTGTTCTGGCATCTTTATGAGAGATAAAACCAAGAGTTGTCACTATCAAATCAAACATGAAGTGGTAGAAATTAGGAAAAAATAAACAAATACCTATACATATACAAATACATATTCACTTTTTATATTTTTTTCTTAATGGAATTCTTAAAATGTATTACTCCATATTGATAGTCCTCTAATACTATTGCAGAATGTCAAAAGATTTCATATATTAATGTACAATTACAGTGTCCCACCCAAAAAAAACCTGAAGAAAAAAATGAATTGCGTGTACTTTTCTCAGCCTGCTGAATCTACCATGTTGCACAAACATTTTATGAAATAGATTCCTCTCTTCATAAAAAAATCCTTATGACATTACAATTCACTTTTAAAGTATTAAATGTTTCATTTTTATTAAAAATGCTGGAATATCCTGGGTTAACTTCTTAATACATTTAAAGTACCATTTACTAAATTATTTTGAGCAGCTTCTGTAGATCACTGAAAGCTATTGTGTGAGACTACCTGCAAAACTGAAATGTGTTTACAATATTTGAGAAAAAGTGTGTGAGTATGTGTTATATTAAACCCAAGGCATAAATATTACCAGGTGGCTTTTGGAAATAGCATTGTTACTTTGTTTTCATTTCTTCATACAGGGAAGAGTCACTGCCATCAGGATTCCTGTTAGGTGGCCCTCCAAATTCTCCGTCCAAGAGGTCAAAAAGTCCTGTTAAATAAGAGTTTAAATAAAAAAGGTATAGTGAAAAAGAGGAGTCAAATTTGTCAGAGTTCTGTATTATTAATACTGTATAGTCTGTTAAAGTACTGTTAAATTGAACCAGACCAAAAGCTAGAGAAAAGAACAAGACCTTTGGATAGTGTAAGGACATACCAGGTGGATCTATATTAGCATTTCATTTCAGATGATGAACATGTGTCCTGATTTCGGCTGGGATAGAGTTAATTTTCTTCCTAGTAGCAGGCACAGTGCTGTGTTTTGGATTTAGTAGGAGAAGAATGTTGATAACCTGCTGATGTTTTAGTTGTTGCTGAGTACTGCTTATGCTAGTCAAGGACTTTTCAGCTTCCCATGCTCTGCCAGGTGCACAAGAAACTGGGAGGGGGCAGAGCCAGAAGAGTTGATCCCAACTGCCCAAAGGGCTATTCCATACCATATGACGTCATGCTCAGTATATAAACTGGGGAGGGTTGGCTGGGGAGCAGCGATCGCTGCTCAGGAACTGTCTGGGTATCGGTTGGTGGGTGGTGAGCAATTGCATTGTGCATCACTTGCTTTGTATATTATTATTATTATTATCATTATTATATTGTTATTATTATCATTACTATTTTACTTTATTTCAATTATTAAACTGTTCTTCTCTCAACCCAGGAGTGTTTCTCACTCTTACTCCTCCGATTCTCTCCCCCATCCCATCGGGGCAGGGGAAGTGACTGAGCGCTGCATGGTGCTGAGCTGCTGGCTGGGGCTAAACCATGACAACGTGTTTTTAAAGTGGATCTCTATTCACAAATAAAGATCTTAACATGCTTTAGTGTGCAACGCAGGCTGGTCTCAAAGCACACAAAACAGATTTCTTATTTTCTTTGATGAAATTAAGCCAGACGATTTCCTCCAGCTGCTAAATCTTGTTCAGTCCATTGGACCAGGCTAGAGCTACTCCACAGTAAAATTCCCTAAGATACAAAGTGTGAAAGTCATCTCTGCTATTCAAAAACAAGAATCCCCAATCTGAAGGCATGTCAGAGCTGTGATTGCTTAACTGTAACTTCTGAAAATAATGATGCTTGAGGAATGAGTGCTTGTTTGATACTAAAACCAAATGATGTTATTCTGCTATTCTGGCACAAGAGAGTGCTTTGCTTTTGTACGAATATTCAGGTAGCATTTTTCAAACCTTCTTTCTGGCAAAACCACAATTTTGTGAATATGGACAAAGAAGTGGGTACAGAAGGCTAATGTATATGACAAAACAAACTCAGTTAGAACCTTATATGAGTGTTTGCCAGAAAGACAAGCTGTATCTCCAGCCCTCCTAGTTTGCATAACATTTACTTTCTCTATGTTATAAGAAGAATTAATTCTTCAACTATATTCATACACTTAGGTGCCTCAGTTGGTGTAAATACACTCATTGTTACACAGATTTCATTCACTCATTCCCTCAGACCTATTTGCTCACAAGGACCAAGGCATGCGTGTCCAGATGGGTCTGGCCATGATCACTTGTGTGACACCGGCTATCAGGTCCCCATCTTATCTCTTGCGTTGTCCTTGGCTGGCAACGACAAACTGATTTTTAGATCTGCCTTTTATTTGGGACCTTTGACATTATTATTTTATCTGACTACTCATAAGTCTTAAGCAAAATTCCCAAATTTCACTGCTCTGTTGTTTTCCTTCTGGAGCAGTTTATGGTTCCAAACCTCCTCTTGTCACCACAGCTTTGGATCAGCTTGCTCTCCCTCTTCTTATCTGGTCATTTGAATGACACGGCAGACAGAGTGCTCTATATCAGTTAAGGGATACTATTTCTTTAACATTTTTTTTTTCTGCTGCTGCTGGTGCTTTCACACATCTACACATTTCTATTCATACATCACCCAGATCAGTCTTAATATTCCTGCTACTAATGTCTACGTCTATATGCCACCTGTCACCTTTCATGTGCTACCAAAATGTTTCAAGACTTTGCTGTCAGAGCTGCTGACTTTTTTGTTCCCCTGTTACATCCTTGATTTCTTGGTCCCCTCTTCCATGCCACCCTTCACATTTGACAGAGACTACAATGTAATCCACAAAGCTGCCTCACTGCACTTCCAGTGCCTAAAAATACCCCAGTGCCTAAAAATCCTTACCAACAGCTGTGCTGCTGTGGGGAATGCTATTACTATTACAGCTATCACTGGCTTATTTTTTCCCATGTGTCTTCTACCTCTGCTTCACAGATTGAGATTTTTAGCTCATTGGGGCAAGAGCATCTTTCTAAAACTGTAATGGGTACTGTTTTCAGAGCCAAACAGAGCTCTCCTCTGCTGTTTGTTGATAGCACTCCTGGGGGACTTTTTAATGAATACTACTACATTTTTAAGGCTCAGTCTGAAGCTTCATATCTGTGAACAGCTGAAATTAATTGGGCACTTGAAATTGAGCTGTTTTTAAGGAAAACATCAGTGTCTAAACCATACTTTTAGTTTTGACTGGCCTAATTTAAATAAGTCTTAATTAGATTTGTGTTAAGCTGCAAAAGTATGACTTGGTTCTTAAACAGGTTTCCTAATTTTCTTGGCATTTCATATAATACAGAGGGGTGTTCCTTTTTCTTTTTTTCTTTTTTCATTTTCATTTTCCTTTTCCCTTTTTTCCTTTTTTTTTTTCCTAAATTTGTTATGAAATGTTTACTCTTGAAATATACGTCTTGAATAATATAAGGTAAATTCTGCATCATGTTAATACCCTCAGTGTGCAAACTGCATCACAATTCAAACAAGGACATACTGCAGAACCCACAGTTTCAGTCTATGGAATCATCCTTATTTTCTATGCCAGGCTGCTTCTACAACCAAGAAAACCAAAATCCTTCCACTAGGCTTTATTAATCCATCAGAAGTCTATGTCTGAAGGAAGTAGCATTATTTCCTGAACATATTTTTTTTTTCTTTTGCTTAAAGTTCTTGTTCATGAATGTTTAGGTCTTATAGGTGTAAAACTTCCCAATAACTTCCTTAAATCCTTAAGAATTAAAATCCATCTGCCACAGCTGAGACGTCTTAAGCATATGTTGTATACCTGAGTTTGTCCCTAAAAGGAAAGGATGTAATGGAGAGAAAAAGGGAATAATAAAGGGTATTCTTGCATTCTAAAACTGGTGATAAGACAGATTTTGTGAATCACCCTCTGAAAATGCCTGGTTTTCACTACTGACTATCAAAAGAGCCCACAGTGACCCGCTCAGATGTAGCTATTTAACTTTTAGATTTACTTTTAAGATTAACGCTACATGACTAACACGGAACAGCATTTTTTGGATTGACAGAATTCTAAAAATAAGAGTTTTGAATATAAATGCAGCTTTAACAAATTTCCTGCAAACTTGTTACTGCAAAGTCTGAATAAAATCAACACTTCTGATAATAATAAAGTTATTCACTTGAATTCACACTCTTGATAAGGATCACTACATCCTATGCAAAACCTGGAAGTAACCTAGAATAGCAGATTGTTGAGAGAATTTGTAGTGCTGATTAGTTATTACATACAAACAGTCATTGGTAAAATATGAGCTGTTATTTTGTTGATTTTTTATCATGTTTGATTCATTTTTTCAGCAGATTAGACAACTGCTTTACAAACACTGAAAACATGGAGGTTAAAACAAATGTTAAATATGCTCCTTTAAGAGTAACAGAAAAGAAGGAGGAATTATATTTGCCCTGAAGTAGTGGATTAGGCTGTGTTAGCTCTGAGGTCAAGATTTAGCTTTCAATATTTACTTGAAATTCTTTCCTTATATTAGTCTGGTACATGCTGAATAAGACACCAGTGCAGTTGTGACATTTAACAGATTGTTTAAGGCAACGAATTGGCTCTTTTTAGCCATCCTAATCTAGATGATAGCTCAAATTTTAAAAGCAGTTTTATAAAGCCTCCTCCTGCATTAAAGCCACAGATGCAGATAATCAAGTCATCTTTAAATCACTACATCTGAGCTACTTTGAAGGTTCTCTTGTGACACACATCTAACATAAATTTCTTGCCTTTACTTGTGCAAGAAAACCACAGTTCCCTTACTTCTTCCATTCCACTTTGTGCTGCCAACAAACAGATCTCCTCTAGCAAACAACTCCATGCTTCTTTCCATATTAATCTTTTTACTTGGAAAAAGATCCTCCAAAAATGAATTTATCGAGTCAACTCTCTGGTGACAAAATTTATCATGAAGTCTCACTTTTCTTGAGAAGCATACGGGGAAGGATGAGGAGTGAATGCAAAAGTGATGGGTTGTATTCGTACAGCCATATCATTCTCAGCAAGCAAATGCTGATCTTCTCTTTTGATGGCCTGAAATTGTGCAAGGCATTTCACAAAAGTAACTGGCATTTTTGTCTTTAGTTGTAATTCAAACTAAATTCAATACGACACAGTAAATGTCTAAACACAGACAAAAGTAAAGGCAAAGAAAAAAGGTGGATGAAAATGACAGTAATAAATCACAGATATGATCAAGGAGTTAAGAGGTGCAAGATGTAGTCTGTCTGCATAGCTGAACTTGTGTACTGATTGTAGATAGCAGGACTAACATTTAAGTAGATGTTAAATAAGATTGATACGACATCGGCCCCTGTGGAGAACTTTCACTCTGAGTTACTGGCCTTGTCATTGATGCATACCCAAAAAATTTTGATTAGAGATCAGCATACCAACCTTTGGTGCTATTCAGAGTGACAGCAGTTCTGATATTTTCATCAAAACTCTTACGTGACATGTAGTCTCACATGCAACTCCTGGTTCAATAAAAATCTGCTCTAGTCTCCAGTTGTGATTGAAAGCCATTCTCTGTGTGAGTTGTTATTGTGAAAACCTGTTCAGTGGTACTGGGGTGGAGAAACAGACTTGGTGAAGGGTAAATGAGCTGTTCATTATCAAGTGGATTTGATTCATTATTAGTCATTCAAAAAACTCATACTCTGAAGACAGGTGAATGTCTAATGTGACAGATTGGCTCCCTTTTTCACTTTGGGTAGAGAAATCATTCTTAGCTCTCATCGTGACTTTGGCACAAACATTCTTGCTGGGAAAGGTGTCTTTAAAAGAAATATTCCTTCACTTTGCAAAGAAATCCACAACAGCCAATAACCACACATCCATCTTCAGGTACCCTCCTAAGGAATCCCCTTTTACCTTAAACCAATAAATTGACACATTCAATGACATTTTTACATATCTGCTGGGGATCTGCTTACCTAAAGAGCTATTTCAGCACGCTGTTAGGGGCTCTGTGTTTCCAGAAGTGTCATGCTCCTGTTGAAGTACAAAACCCTCAGCATCTGTACTCCTAGCAGAAACAGAAGCACGCAGACTGCTATCCAGCCATTTTTTCTCTATGTAAATGTCATACACACATGCATTCAGTGTCATCTGAAGTGCTCTGAGGTAGCCAAAACCAATTCAGAAGGCTGACAGAAATAACACAGGACCTCTGGGACACCCATGCCTTACCAGAACAGCGAGTCATTGCTAAATATCTAATATTCAGGCAACTGAAGTGAAACAGTGGCATGGAGATCAGCTTGAGATCAAGACACTCATGTTTTGGTGTCCATGTGCAGATATCTAGAGGTCTCCTTTTAGTCAGAAGAGATCTAGTCAAGGTAGTGAACAAATCCTAGTGAACAATTCAGCTCACTCTAAGATGGACACTTAGAGCTGGGTTCAGTTGACTTCTAGTGCCCTTTGAGATACTTGACATTGCCCAAGACAACATAGGATTGAAGCTGTGACATAGGACCCACGGTATACCATCTCCTTCTGGAGCAGTGGCTGAAAATTGAGAGGAAAGGTAATGGAGGAAGAGTAATTAAATGTAAGTGCCTGAAGCAGAATCTCATCCATACTGGGTCACAGTGAACACAGTTTGCATTCTGAGCTGAAGATACAGGTCTTAATTTGCACTGTGGGATGCTTTACAGAGTCACAAATACTAGAAAAAGAAAGTGAGCTCCAGTCAGTCAAGAAAAACTTGTGAATAGTCAAATAATTCCAGATTTTTGCCTGTCATTCATTGCAAAAGCAATACCCTGGGAGAGGTTACAGTGTCATTTCATTCATTTTCGTTTCTATCCCCTCACAGTTTTTTGTCTGTTTCAATCAAGAGACCAAAGAAGTTATCTTTCAGGATCTTTCCTGCTTTCTTATGGCAAAGAATTCAAACCAGAATTTAGTGCCTTCCTCACTCTCTGTTTCCTGAATCCTCAATCTCAACCCCATGCTCAACTCTTTGACCCCGCTATCTTCCCAGACTTCTCTCTCATCTTTCCAAACTTGACAGAATATCTTTCTTACCCACAATATCCTATAGACATCCTTATCCACATAGACAACTTACAACAGTCTTCAGTCCATTACCTTGATGGCAGCAGCACCTGAACATCATAAGCCAAATCCAACTCCAACACCACAATGGCCCTGCAGAGGGAACTGGACAGGCTGGATCGATGGGCCGAGGCCAACTGTATGAGGTTCAACAAGGCCAAGTGCCAGGTCCTGCACTTCGGGCACAACAACCCCATGCAACGCTACAGGCTTGGGGAAGAGTGGCTGGAAAGCTGCCTGGCTGAAAAGGACCTGGGGGTGCTGGTAGACAGGTGGCTGAACATGAGCCAGCAGTGTGCCCAGGCGGCCAAGAAGGCCAACAGTATCCTGGCTTGTATCAGGAATAGTGTGGCCAGCAGGAGCAGGGAGGTGATTGTGCCCCTGTACTCGGCGCTGTTGAGGCCACACCTGGAATACTGTGTCCAGTTTTGGGACCCTCAATACAAGAAAGACATTGAGGTGCTGGAGTGTGTTCAGAAAAGGGCAACAAGGCTAGTGAAGGGTCTGGAGCACAGGGCTGATGGGGAGCTGCTGAGGGAACTGGGGTTGTTTAGCTTAGAGAAGAGGAGGCTGAGGGGAGACCTTATCGCTCTCTACAACTACCTGAAAGGAGGTTGTAGTGAGGTGGGTGTTGGTCTCTTCTCCCAAGGAACAAGTGATAGGATGAGAGGTAATGGGCTTAAGCTGCACCAGGGGAGCTTTAGGTTGGAAATTAGGAAAAATTTCTTTACGGAAAGGGTGGTCAAGCATTGGAAGAGGCTGCCCAGAGAGGTGGTGGAGTCACCATCCCTGGAAGTGTTCAAAAAACGTGTAGATGTGGCTCTTCGGGACATGGTTTAGTGTAGTCTAGCCTTGATTGGTTTAGAGTAGACTTGGTAGTGTAGGTTAATGGTTGGACTGGATGATCTTAAAGGTCTTTTCCAACCTAAACGATTCTATTCTATTCTATTCTATACAATGGCTTCAGGCCATTTTTTGTGATCTGTCCCTCAGATATGGCTAGATCTCACACATCTGCAGTGTCATGATAATCCTTTTTTTTTTCTCTCTTTCTTTTTTTTTTTTTTTTTCTTTTTTGAAGTATGCAAGCTAGAAACAAACCATGGGTGAAGTCTAGCTCTAAGGAAGATTGATTTTAGGTGGTACATGAGGAATTTGAGGAATCCTTTATCTTTTGCCTCCTTTTTGAACTCCTCCTGAAATGGATAAAAGAACAGATTTTTAAGTTCTCTGATTGAAAAACATGAGAAGAATAAGATCCATAAATATCTGTTTTCTGTAGTCATAGGAAGCTCACCTCCACATACTGTGTCCTTAAGTCCCTTCTTGTCTTTCACAGTCACTAGAGTGATAACCTTAATCTTGAGCCCAAGAGGAAGAATCTGCCACATGTTGAATCCCCTGCGTATCTCCATACAGAAGAATCAACACCTCAGAACCTTCTCTTCTCTTGCATTCCTCTTTTGCTTTGTGTTACTCTAGATTTGACCTTTTCACAGCTTAAAGGAAGGTAAATTATTTGCAGATTTTTTTTTCAACTTCTGTAATCCTCTCAGAATTTCTTTAAAAAAAAAAAAATAAAGAAGCTTAGCCAATGAAAGGACTACTCTAATTAATACTGATGTGGTTACCTTTTACTCAGCTATCAAGTAACAATGTTTCTGAAAGATGTATGGAAAAAATATAGACAACACTAAGATGCTCCAGAAGCGTCTTGGCCATACAGCTCCCAGCTCTGCCAACTGAATCATAACAGGAACTTCTCTCTGGGGTGATTTCTATTGTTGTTGTTTTATGCCCTCTCTTTTAATTCATAACTTTTTGTTTGTTTGTTTATTTTAATTTTTTTTTATTACAGGTTTACAGGAATGTCTTAAAGCATATAGGTGTGAAAATAGTAGCTTCAGAAACCAGTTGTAGGACATGTCCCTGTTTCATAAGCTATTTTTCATTTTCATAGACAGTCATCGTATCTCCTTTCTCACCTTAACCTGGCAGTGTTGTTGATACTGCCCTGTTGAGGCACCTATTTACTTGCTGCTGGTGTAGGTTTTTAAAGCTGCAGATGTGCTAGGCTTACATCAGATTCCAAATTTGGGTCATTTTGGCTAAATGGGTTTGAAGATGCACGCATGAGTAGTTCAGACAGCATTTCCAAGGGGATGGGGAAAACAAGTTGTAGTGGAAGGATGGTAGTATGCAACTGAGACAAGATGGATGCTATAATCTTCTGTTGCCACAATTTAAGACTTTATCCACAGTTTAAAAGGCACATGAGGAAAGATAAGTACACTTTCAGGGAAAGCTCCTAAAAATCGGTTCTTTCAAGAAGTGACGGCTATACAATACACCAAAGTTGATCCTGGGTGTTGTGGCTCTGTAAAAGAAACATGGATCAGTGGCCTTAGTGTGACGAAATTTAGATCCATTCCCTTATCTTTCTGATGAAGATTAGGAAAAGCTTGAAAATACCATTTCCAATAACATTTCCAAAAAGCAGTGTAATGTTAAGACCACTCCTTGCTCCTAGAAACAACATGGGTCCACGTTCACATTGCCCAAATTCTACCAGAATCTGATGTTTCCTCGTGAAGGCACCTTCAGAAGCCTAGAGCCAGCATTCCTAGGTATGGGGGCTTGTGTGATGAAAGCCTCAATCCTAGCTGTTTTCCAGTTTACTGTTATGATTTTTTTGGACTTAATCCGAAGTGTATCGTTCAGTGATCTGGGATCATTCCTGAGAAGTAGACAGAGCATTTTAAACAACAATCTTCTGTAGCAGCAGCAGCAGCTGATGAGCTCCCAGGCTCTTTGGGACACACTGCAATATAGGTGTGATGTACCATGTGCAGCTTAGTCTCCAGAAAATGTTTCATCATATCTTAATCCCTTCTGCAACTCAGATCTCCACATGTAAAATGGGGATCAGAGTACCCTTCATCTAAGTTTTTTGGATGATGTCAGACTGTACAGAAGCAGTATGCAGTCAGGACTCAAATTTCACCTTAAATTTAAAAAGCTTTCCCTAATATCTTCTTGCAAGTTTAGTTGCTTTGTTCTTGTTCTCCTGGTACTCAACAAGGAAAACATTTGCTCACTATCTTTGTAATCACAGTAATAGCTATCTTCTAGCTATGAAAACGTTACGATAGTTCCTTTCTGTGCTCTGGCCAGTGATTCAGTTGCTCAAACACAGACACCTGGCACCATTTCAAATGCCTTAGCATTTCTGCTTGGCCTCCATCTCCCAGCCCCGAAGGTCTCAGTTCTTCCATAGGTGCTGCGTCATACCAGCTCATTGTTTGCAAATGCTCAGAGTAGCAGAAGGCATCTTCAGTTTTCCTGGGCAGCCCACTCTTCAGCAACTAAATCAAGTTTCCCTTTTCTAGATGAAGCAAATCTAGCTCCTTCACAACCTCCACAGAAGTGTTGCTTTCTAGATCTTTCATTTTCTTTCTCTTGATCTTCCCTTCCTTTTACCTGCAATGCCCTGTAAGTGAGGCTCCAGTTGAGTCTTTGCCCAGTCTGAGCATATTAGCTTAATTGTCACCTGGGGCTTACATACAGCAATCCCATCAAAACAGTCCAGAAGGGAATGCAACCTTCTTTGTTCCAGTATTACATCACTCACCCTAATCCTAGTAAAGTTTCAACTTCAATCTTTTTATTCTCATGCTAATATCTATCAAGTTATTTCTCTATTGTACTCATTAATTTTATTTCCTTCTCAGAAGTGTAATACCTTATACCTGGCGTTTTTTTTTTTAGTATTGAAATACTCCATGAATTGGGCTTCAAACCATTTCTTCAAATTTTTTGTTCAACTTTCCACTCTGGTCTCCCCAGGGCTCATAATCTCTGCCTTTTTCTTCCCACCCATTAAACCAGAATTTACAGTTCCATCATCCAAATCAACACTGAAAAAGATAACTAGGTTCAGTTTTAGCGCAGACCTATTTGCTAGTGTCCTCCCAGTATGGCAGAGAATCTCTCACTATAGTCCATTGAGACAAGTTGATCAACTGCTGAAAATTCAAGTCTGGCCAATGTAGAGGAAAAGGAGCAGAGACACATGAAACAAATTGCCTAAAAGCAAACAACAAACCTCTTGGTAGGGAAAAGTATCCAACCCAAAATTTAAGATGGAAATCAAGGTTCAGCCTTAACACTACATCAACTGTCACTGCTTCATTCTTGTATGGTTCACTGCTGTGCTGTTGCTGAGAGGAAATTATCCGAAACGGGATTTTGCAAAGAATAAAGTAGTACTTAAAGGAAGCTCCAGAACAACTGGGCATCCTTTCTAGCAAAATCTATTCAACCACTCACTTCTTCCAAGCACAGGCAGACAAAATAATAAAAATATTAAGCAAAGATAACTAGTTTGTATCCATCATGGTTTATGACTTAACAAACACAACAACCCAAATACAGTGGGCTGCTCTTTTCCAGTGTATTTTTCCTGCCTTCTACTCTGTGCTGAACCATAAATGCTGTTCTGAGATACATTATTTTTTTGGCAGTAAGTGCTGCCAGTGTTATTACAGACTCATAATATTTTGAAATTGAGAAGATCTATTAGATCAGCAAGCCCATTTTCCCTCCATGGAAAGGATAGGGTCTCCCAAGAGGGATATGTCTTATATTAAACTAAGGCTATTTACTGATTGCAGCAAATACTGCCCCTTGCTGATGTCTATGTGTGTTACAGTATGCCTTACCCCATCAAAGTCCTGATATATTTTCTCCTGTAAAGGTTTTATCATGGGCTATGGGTGTTTAACCTCTGTCATATAGACTACAGGCAGTCTAGCAGGAAAATGAACCCAGATCACAGCCACCTCCTCCTATCACCTTTTCCTGGGGTAAATCGTGAGCAGCTTCTAGACACTGAATTTTTTTGAGGGTCCATTGAATTAGACTCTTGCCTATCTCTTACAACATATGTCAAATGTGGTGGTACTGGGCATGCAGAGTATAGTCCTGCAGCACACATTCTGGATGCCTAGTAATCCTCCTCATGGCCAGATTGACCGCCTACATGCAAACTGACTTTCCCCTGAATTTATGTTCCTGCCAGGATGAATTTCTCACACTTACACAGTCAGTCTAGGGTTTTGTGAAAGTATCAGTGCAACTTCTGGGTTTGTGGTGGAGATGCAGGAAACTCATTAGTCTGAGCAGCACAGACTGAGATAGTTCCTTCCAAGGGTTCAGAGAACCCTTCAGCAAAAACCTCTGCCAGTCTGGAGATCAAGCCTGGTGTGGGAATTGCACTGATTGCACATGCGAGCCAGCAGAAACCAGCCAACTCACCTAGGGCCTTTTGATTAGGAAACGCTATGAAAGATTGGATAGGTGAGTTTAAAAGTCTCAGCCTTATAGGTTAAACCTTGGAGTCTCACATCTGGGTGAAATCAGGAGGAACAGCAGGGAGAAAGCACAACCCAATGACTTGTGTGTAAATCCTGGGCCATGAACAGAAGTTATTTGCAACGTACATTCACTTCTGCTGCGAAATGACCCTCAGGGACTCAGGTGTCACAATACAGATATACATTAGTTACCAGATGGGGAGAGAAAGTAGCTGTTCTGCAATACTCCCCATTCTGCACAATAAACATGAGATAATGCAGAAATGTCTCTGAAGTGAATTTGAAGAGGATCACAGAGAAAACTAACAACCACAGTCACTTCTATATTTCTTTATTCTGCCAGAAAGGTAAAAGTTGGTTTAAATATAAATATGAAAAACTGGAGAAAGGAAATCTGACTTATGTTTTCATGTGCCATGGTGCCAAAAGCTACTGTTGATAGTGCTAATGGACAAATAAGTTCCCTTTTAGTAGAATCAATCTCCAAAGGTAGGTGGTACATTTCAGGACAGAACTGAGATTAAAGGTGATGTGTTGGAAAGATCTCACTTGATCTGTGAAAAAGAGGATAAGATCAGAAATCAGTCTGGTAGTGGTGCTTAACAATTGTTAGTGATCAGTCAGTACAACGCAACAAGAATGTTATTTTCCACTGTGGCATCTAAATAAGGCAGCTTACAATGAATTCCAGATCTCATTGCCTTCATTTTCCCATCATCCCACATTCACCTTTTCAAGCGAGTCAGACTCCTTCATCATTTCTGTGCACGTTGCTGGTTCTCTGAAGATAATCTGTCACTTCGCTGTGTTGTCCGCTTAAATTACCATATCTCATAGGGGCTTCCTTAAATCTTTTGCTCTTTTGTCACTATCAATAGTCTGCTGTGATTTTTTTCTTATCACTCTAGCACCAAGAAATGCCGGGAAATATTATCAGTTCTGTCTGCAGGGAAAGGAAATGATAACTGTCAGTCTGCCCTATATTCTAGAGAGCTCTTCTGCACCTCAGAAACAAAGCATTTGGTGGCAGTTTGACAAGCCCTTTTCTTTTAGTTAAAAGGAAAAATAATCAAAAAGATCAATAGGAAGAGTAAACTGCATGAATTTTACTGAACTGGAATAACTTTCTTGTGTCACTGCAGGCAGGGATTGGCTACAGGCTCATGCAAGGGTTTAGTACAAGCTTTGGACATGGTAGAGTTATTCAGAGTAGTCGTCCTTGGAAGTTAGGGGTGGCAGAAGAGGGTTAAGTGACAGCTCAGATTTTGTGTCATTTTGTACACTGAAGAAGGTATTAGGCAAGAGAATTCCTCTGGCACAAGGCAGCAAATGCACAAGCACTTCTCACATTTCTATATGGAGAATGTGTAGGGTGCATTCCCATTGACCACTTTCTTCTACATCATTTTTCAAGCCCATCAAGACCATAAGTCTCATGAACCTGAGATAAAAACTCTAAGGCCATGGGTATGGCAGTTAATAGAGATGATTATTAATAATAATAATTTAAATTAAACAACATTTTTCAACAGGAAATGCAGCAGCAAATGGACTTTTAAGAGGACTGAAAACATCTGTCTGCAGTTAGAATCAGGGTATAGGTGCAGCTGGAAAAAGGAAAGAATGCGTGAGTATGGGATGAAAATCCATTTTTATCAAATAAAAGTTATGCAGAAAGGGGGCTAAGAACTCAAACACACCTACACAAGTCATTTTGTGTCAAATATGATGCTTTGCATTGATCCAAAATGCATTTTTTCTTATTCTGAAAAAAATCTTTTTTCTTCACTTCTTTTTACTTTTATGTTTTCTTTATCCAACCACTAACCTGGGCACCCTATTCAATTTTGAAACATCTTATTATAGCTACAACTACTAACTGAATGATAAAGCCTCTGTAGGTGTTATTTAAACACAGTACACATCCACTAAAGAGTTTAGTCTGAATAATGTAGGGAGAAAGGACGTAATAAACAAGCAGCATCCTATATAAATGTGATGTTTTGCATCCTTGTATTTTCTCCACATCCCTGATTGTCTGGTTCTTTATTTTTATGCTGGGCATAAGATTTCACTTTTTAGAAGTACTTTACCAGAACAGCTAATGTTACTAATTGCTTCACTGAGCATTGCAAACTCAGGAATAGTCCTTTTACTGGAGCAGAAACTCAGCATTGTCACTACTGTTAACTCTATTCTTTGCTGTTTCTTAGCATTTTATTGGGTTCTGCAAGCTTACAAATATTCTTTAACTTTCCTGCATTTATTGCCTGCAAACACGCTGCAGAAATATTCTCCTTAAAGAACAAACAATGCAAGACACAACGTTAACAGAGGTTAAAGGAAATATTCAGCTGACTGACTAATGGAAGGAAAAATCAATTGTATGGGCATCTCTTCAAAATCCAAAGCCCTTTATGCTTTTTTTTTTGTCCTTGGGGATGTTTTATCTGACGTAACATTGCTATTAAAGTACCTCAGCTCAACTGAAAATAGTATTGACTAGCATATTGTAAACTCTTCTGGGCTAGCACCACATTTCTCTTTATGTTCAAGCAACTTAATTGTTATTAGGGCCCCTGGATAGTGCTTTTAGATAAATGAAAATGCACCATTGTAAGACAGCAGGGAATTTGAACAATAAGTTTTGAGTATGGCAGGAAATAATGGTAAATCACTGTAACTTGTAATGTTTTCATATGAAAGTGGGGATGCAAAATGTGAATAAGCTCAGTGGAGGTAAGAGAGAACTGCAACAAAAAACTTCTGTATTCTCTCAGTGTTTTATATTACTGCCCAGCAATTCAGCTTCTGAACCCTGTTCTTGTAAATTCAAAACCAATAGTAAAATCATAATGGACACCATGGAATCAACAAAAGGTCCCTTTAGGGTCAAAATTCCTTTGTGGTAATTCTCAGGAGACTTATTTACATGTTTTCCCACCTTTTTCTTTTTATATTTAATCAGTTTATTCCATTGAGTTCCTGAAATTGCTCAGAACCAGTCAAAATTTTCTTTCTTAATTTTTTGTTGCCTGAAAAATGCTGAATTGTCAAAATCACCACAATCTTCCAAACAAGCTTCCTTAAAAAAAATGGTACTTACACAAAAAGCTGAAACAGAGTTTTTCAATCTCATCAAAAGGGAACATTTGAATTTTTCCTTAACATTTGTATTTTTGCTTAACTAAATCGCCAGGTTTTTGTTTTGTTTTATTTTGTTTTTTTAATTACATGTAATATAAAAGGTAAATAATGCTCCTATGGGTTTTCAGTTGGAATATTGTATACACTCTGGAACACTAGATTTCAAGAAAGAAATCTACTGGAGCTATTCAGGTGAAAAAGAACAAAATTAATAGTCTAGAAAACAGAACATATGAGGAAAGGCTGAAGAACCGAATGTATTTATCTTGGTGTCTTCAGATATGTAAAAAGATTGCTGAAAAGGGGAAAGAGACTACAATGCTTTCTATTTCAAATTTTAATGGATACTCCATTATGGACACCACAGAAAGTACAAAGTTTACAGTAAAGGAAGAGGGATTCAGGTTAAACATGAAGAAAAAAACCTTAATGTTAGAAAAGCTAATAAACCATTGAAATAGGTTACTTGGAAGGTGGGGAATCTCAGTTGCAGGTGGCTTTAAAAATTTGATCAGAAAAACAGAATGTGAGAAATGACAAATGATACTAACCTTGCATTAGAACTAAGCAATTAACAAGACTTGCCCTAGACCTTTTTTTGATCAATTTTTTATGATTTTTTCTAACATTTGTTTATTATTACAATGCATACATAACAGTCACCATTTATCACAAGCCATTGCAGTTCTTTTGATTCCATTTAAAATATCAGAATTTCCTCTGTAACAGAAGGTTCAATTTTGAACCACATCTAATGGTACTGTTAAGGATCTAAAGACAGAAGAAAGGTCAAAGGGTTATATGCATCTAAATAAATGAGGATTTCTTGAGGAGACTTTCTTGCCAGCAAGAGAATTAAAAGTCACTGCATGGAAGGTTTTAGCAACTCTTGTTATTCATTAATAATAAAGAGAATATTTATCCCATGCACAGACGGTTAAAAGGTCATGCAATAAAACTACTGGGAAAAATAATTGTGTGTATTTATATATATATCACATTCCATCTCAAAATAAATCTCTCTGCAATGGTAACAATTAGCAAATGCTTTGACTGAATTCCAAAATGTATTTATTGCCTTAGATCAGTATATCATCCCTGGGACTTCACAAAGAATTACCAAGGGAATAAAAAAGGGAAGTGGAGAATGTTCAGAAACAATTACATCAATTGTTCTCTGGAGCCCAAATATTCATTTATGCAATAAATAAAGTTAGCGCTAATTGCTCCACAAAACAGACATTCCAAATTTGGATTGTATCCAAAGAACGGGTGTCTGCCTCAGTTTGCTCTGCTGAAAACTGGTCCAGTCATCTGCCTAGATACAATGTCGCACATCAACGTTGATGTTTCATCTTCCTCTTGATCACTTGGTTTCCACTGGGGCCTGGTATTTCAGAAGTAGTTGTGGAAACGGGTATTGCATGCTGAACAAACACTGAATATTATTGATATGTCTTCATATTATGTCACACTGTCTTTAAAGTAGACAGAAAGTGACAAGGACAGACATAAAAATGGCAATATTACTCCTACTACCAATAGTAGGGTTTGAACTCGTGTGGTCAAAACAGAGAGGAGCATGTGCAAAGACAACATAAATTAGGATGTGCACATAGAATCATAGAATCACAGAATGGTTTGGGTTGGAAGGGACCTTTAGAGGTCATCCAGCCCAACCCCCCTGCAGTGAACAGGGACAGCTTTAACCAGATCAGGGTGCTCAGAGCCCCATCCAACCTGACCTGGAATGTTGCCAGCGATGGGGCCTCCACCACCTCTCTGGGCAACCTGTGCCAGTGCTTCACCACCCTCATTGTAAAAAACTTTTCTAATGTCTAGTCTAAATCTATTCTTCTTTAGTTTAAATCCATTATTCCTTGTCCTGTCACAACAGGCCTTGCTAAAAAGATTGTCCCCATCTTTCCTGTAGGCCCCCTTAACTACTGGAAGGTCGCAATAAGGTCTTCTCGCAGCCTCCTCTTCTCCAGGCTGAACAACCCCAACTCTCTCAGCCTGGCCTCATAGGAGAGGTGCTCCAGCCCTCGGATCATTTTGGTGGCCCTCCTCTGGACCCACTCCAACAGGTCCATGTCCTTCTTGTGCTGAGGGCCCCAGAGCTGGATGCAGTGCTCCAGGTGAGGTCTCACCAGAGCAGAGCAGAGGGGCAGAATCCCCTCCCTCGACCTGCTGGCCACGCTTCTTTAGCACATAGACCTTAAACTATCACTGTATGCCTCTGATTGATTTTTTTTGTGTTCAGGTGAGTCTTATCTTTCAAAATGTTCTAAGTAGAATTGAAGCAGTGAAATTAGACTAATTGCCAATTACTATTCACATTATAGTAGAAGAAAGTGACCCCATCAAGAAGAAGACTCCAATGAGACGGGAGTTCTTCAGGCACAGAACAGAAGATTCTTACTGCCCTCAAACATAGAGCAATGCTGGTATTATACAGTAGATGCTTTATAAACACATGGGATAATTTTATTTCACTATTTGCTATAAGTGGCAGATAATCCCTTTATTTTTTCATATACATCTGGAAATCAGAAAAAATAAAACCCAGCAGCTAATTTATCTTTTATGTATCACATGCGCATTGAAATTCACAATTATGACTAAATTATATTCAGATTTTATTGTAAATGTATTTAAAAGACTTTTGCTTGTCCTCAAGCCCAAGAAAGTGTTTCATTTACTTACTACATAGTTAACAAAGGCAAAAGTGCAGTTTTCCTAATATGTTCATTGTAGGGAAAAACTGCTTTCTGCAGTACTGGATTACTTTTACCAGCACTCATTAATTAATTCTCATAACACTCCTGTAAGTATTAGCATCTGTTAAACATTAGCACACATAGACAGATGAATCCTTTGTGACTTTCTTTTGCATATTTGTTTTTCCTCAAAGACACTTGAGAGTTATCAAGCTTCTTTAATACTTGGACACTAAATGTTCTGTCCAGATTTTTGCCTTACTTAATGCTGGCACTCTGAGAAAAGGTATTTTTTCTTGTGTTTGTTGAAATATGGACCACCATGATAATAAAAATAATGAAAAAACATATTTCTATGTGTAAACCTCTCTACATTGGGGCAATACCCGCTCTTGACCTTGTCTGAACTCCCCCCTCATTACATCTAGCTTATTTTCAGTTTCCTTGCATACAGGAGGCTTCAGGCTTATATTTTTTTATTACTAGCTCTTTTCTTCCACAGCCACAGCCCTTCTGTTTCTCATCTTTCACAGGAACAGACCTCACAGACCTCACTTAGGCCACCACTGCCCAAGCATCCCAGCCACATAAGCTTTTTTAAGATTTTTCTGCCTAAGTCTGCACCCTTATCTGAGTTAAATATCTGGATTTCTTTTACAGTCAATGGGAAAAAAATATTTCTACAGCATTATTTATCTCATCATAAAAGATACTTTCAATGTGAATAGGTGAATCAGGCCCTAAAATACTCATTTCCCCACTTTGAAGCTGTAGCGATTCTAGCTCACCAGCTGAGGTGGGAATGTCAACCACACCCCTTAGTCTTCACAAAGGGCTCCAAAAACCTGTTGGTTACTTTAGTTAGCTATAGACCTATACAAAATTAGATGACACAAAACACAACAAAAAATCACTTAAAGCTTTTCTTCCAGGCTCATTTTCTTTTTGACTATTCCTTGAACATTCATCAAGAATCTTATTGTTCTTCTGCACGTTTTTTTTTTTTCTAATTATGAGGATGAGCTTAAGTCATATTCTCCCCTCCTTAGACATTTTCTTTCTTCCTGAGTTGGTCAAGAAATTAGAAAAAAAAGATTCTTTTGTCATTCTGTTCTTCTTTTCTGCTTTCTTTATCTCTGAGCATGATACTCTGCCCTTCTTGACTTGACTAAAGTAAGCATTGATTACCTTATTCTTTCTTTTATGGCATTTTTCAAAGCAAAGGGATAGTAGGGAACAGATTTATTTATGTACTAAAAATTAGATATATTTTCAGAGTTTTGCTCTTCCCATGAGGGACACATTCAGGTGATTTTGATTCTCAGTGTAATCCTGTTCATAGATAACTCTCTCAGATTCAATCTTTTTTCTCCTCCATATGACCATGATGAAGTAACACATAGCAGAAGATAGCCAGAAAGCATCAGGATACATACTGTTCCAAAAATGAAACTGAAATTCCTAAACCCTCTATAAGGTTATCATAGACTTACTGAATGCAGTTTGGTAGCACAAGAGAGTTAAAGCTAGAAACAAAACTGAGTTCCAGCTGTGAAACTCATACGGCTTTGTTTTCTTTGTACCACACCTTTATACCTCCAAGACCCTCCTGTTGAGAAAAATAAGCACTTGCAGAGCCAGGCACAATGTAGGTCTTTTAAAGGACACCTTAACTTAGCTCTTCTGTTGTTTTATACTAAGATAATTCCAAGTGAAGGTAACCTGGTGTAATTCTACTTTTTTTCATGGAAACAATATAGCCCTTACCATTGCTTTAACAATGCATGGCTGGGGATATTTGTGGCTATTCTGACCAGCAAAGGCTTGCATTTAGTTTAAAGATGCAGAGATGCTTTTAGATTTCCACTGAGACAGTATGAGGAGATGTAGGGCAGCTGTGCTCCCCAAAGCTGCAGACAGGCTTTTAGACTATCTGTTGTCGGATCCCAACAGTTACGCTTTTTCTGGAGTTACAAAACTCCTAACATTTCTAAATTCACATTTTTATCTTTCCCACCACCTGAGAATGCCATCTGCTGTTTATCTCAAATATATCCAACTTTCCATAGCGTATTTCTTTGGGATGTTCTCAAATTCCATTTGGGTTGGACTTTGTTTTTCATTTTGTTTTATTTTTGGCTTATTTATTTAGTGATGGAACTGTACACAGAGCAAGACACACATGGGTTTTGCTGTATTTCTCCCTTCTGGTGTAATCTGTCAAGTAGTGCGTTTTAAAAAAAAAAAGGACAGTTCTTTCTTTGAGCTGCTGATCACCATTCTTATTAGCACCCATGAAGCAATGGTTCATGATGATTAAGTCACATTTGAAATGCTTATTCTTGACTTACGACACAGCCAGAGCACAACCAAGGATCAAGTTATCCAGAGCAGTTATTATATATTTTCTGCAGAATATACTGACTTGCCCAGCAGAATATATTGGAATGCATTTTCCTAGGAGATGGTGACTTTTTGACAACAGGGTTTGGTTTGGTTTTTGGTTTTGGTTTTTTTTTTTTTTTTCTTCAAATTCTCAGAGAAATGTGTTCATTTCAAAAGAAGTCTTGTTAAGAAGTCTTTTCAAGCGCCATGTGGAAATCCAGTCAGTGGACTCTGATTACGGCACACTTCAAATCAGAGTAAAATGCTGATAAGTGCTTATGCCCCTAAGGTATTTTGATGTGGACCCCTTCTCAATCTATTCTTTTAATGACAGCTCAATTTAATTCTTTAAAGAAGTGTGAGATTCATCTAACCTACCTATAGTTTCTAAAAAACAGCTGTCTAACCATAGTAATCAAGGCTTCAGCTACAGTCAATGGAAAGAAATAGCTGGATGGGGCAGGTACCTGTCTTTCAGGATGACACAAATCTTTCTCTGACACTGCCTCTCCTATGGCTTTAGAGGAAACTTGGACCACTTGCTTGATAAAACAGCTACATTTTAGATGGCTAGACTTAGAATATGAAAAATGAAATTAAATTGGGGCCAGTCACTAGTGGTGTGTTCCTAAGGTCAATATTGGGGCCAAAACTGTTTAACATCTTCATTTATGACCTGCATGATGGAGAAGAGTGCATCCTCAGCCAGCTTGCAAATGATACAAAAGTAGGAGGAGTGGTTGACAGACCAGATGATTATATTACCTTTTAAAGGGACCTTGATAGGCTGTAAAAATGGGCCAACAGGCAATTCATGAAGTTCAGCAAAGGGAAATGCAAAGTCCAGCATGTGGGGAGAACAATCCTATGCAACAGTACATGCTGAGGGCTCTTACTGTTGTGGGAATGCCTAATGGAGGTTGGGGGGGGGGGAAAGTAAAGAAGATGGAGCCAGACTTTTATCAGTGGCACCCAGAGACAGGCCATGAGGTAACAGGCACAAACTGGAATACATGAAACACTACTTAAATATAAGAAAAGCCTTTTTTTTTTTTACTGATCAAATACTGGCGCAGGTTGCCCACAGAGGTTGTGGAACTTCTGTCCTTGGAGATATTCAAAACCTGACTAAACATGGCACTGAGCAACCTGCTATAGCTGACCATGCTCAAGCAGGGGAGGTTGGAATCAGCAATCTCCAGAGGCCCTGTCCAACCACAGTGATGTTATGATTCTGTGAAAATCTTGTGACTTAGTAACTTGTTGATATTTTTAACCCAGGTCTTGCAAACCCTAATTAAAAGCCTACTCTCTCCCTCTCTTTCTAAAAAGACTTTAAAGATCTGAATTTCTGGATGAGGTAGAAGAAAGAGGCTGCAATATTAGCCTTCTCTCAAATCAGAAATTTTATTGTACAAACAATCGCAGTCTGGGGTTCTCACTCAAAGATACTACTTGGAGCCTGCTGCTATACTGGCTCTAGAGAAATGTTGATCTTCATTGAGCAGCCCAGACATTAGGTATCTACTGCATGTTGGGATGACCTAGTCTACCCTAGACAGCCATACAGGGTGGGGAGATGGAGACTTTTGCATTGCTGGCTTAGCAGGTAAAGGTTAGATGATACTGTATGTTTATGCAAAGGCAGCTCAGGCTGCTGGTGTTTTCTTTTGAGAAGGAACTGGTATAAAAAATAGTCTGCTACTAATTGACACTTGCAGCAGTACTGCTTGAATCATAGAACCATAGAATCATAGAATTGTTTAGGTTGGAAAAGACCTTTAAGATCATCCAGTCCAACCATTAACCTACACTACCAAGCCTACTCTAAACCAGTCAAGAGCAGACTAGACTAAACCATGTCCCAAAGTGCCACATCTACATGTTCTTTGAACACTTCCAGGGATGGTGACTCCACCACCTCTCTGGGCAGCCTCTCCCAATGCTTGACCACCCTTTCCGTAAAGAAATTTTTCCTAATTTCCAACCTAAACCTCCCCTGGCGCCGCTTGAGCCCATTTCCTCTCATCCTCTCGCTAACTACTTGGGAGAAGAGACCAACACCCACCTCACTACAACCTCCTTTCAGGTAGTTGTAGAGAGCAATAAGGTCTCCCCTCAGCCTCCTCTTCTCTAGGATAAAAAATCCCAGTTCCTTCAGCTGCTCCTCATAAGACCTGTGCTCCAGACCCTTCACCAGCTTCGTTTCCCTTCTCTGGACACGCTCCAGCACCTCAATGTCTTTCTTGTATTGAGGGTCCCAAAACTGGACACAGTATTCCAGGTGTGGCCTCAACAGCGCCGAGTACAGGGGCACAATCACCTCCCTGCTCCTGCTGGCCACACTATTCCTGATACAAGCCAGGATACTGTTGGCCTTCTTGGCCACCTGGGCACACTGCTGGCTCATGTTCAGCCACCTGTCGACCAACACCCCCAGGTCCTTTTCAGCCAGGCAGCTTTCCAGCCACTCTTCCCCAAGCCTGTAGCGTTGCATGGGGTTGTTGTGCCCGAAGTGCAGGACCCAGCACTTGGCCTCGTTGAACCTCATACAGTTGGCCTCGGCCCATCGATCCAGCCTGTCCAGGTCCCTCTGCAGGGCCATCCTACCCTCCAGCAGATCGACACTCCCACCCAGTTTGGTGTCGTCTGCAAACTTACTGAGGGTGCACTCAATTCCCTCATCCAGATCAAAAATGTTGATGTCTTTTAAAATGTACTGAATAACATAAATATTTCAGTTGACTCTGTTAGAGTCCTTCATTTCTTGTGTAGTAAGTGTATGCAGAGTGCAAAAAGTGTGAGTTTGAGCTTTTTCCTTAGAACAGGATGAATGAGTGAAGATCTTGCTTTAGTACATGTATGGTGGTTTCTTTGATAAAACATTTTTTTTTTCAGTTCAATGGAGATACACTTCAGCCAACAACTAAACTGCGCATTCCAGACAATCTTGCTTTAAAAACATGCAGAATCAATGAGAACACCAAGATTTCTGGCTTGGAGCAGGAAGGATTATCTAGTAGTTGGAACATAAGCCTGGAAATTAGGAGACTCAGGTTTTGCTTCCTTCTCTGTCACAGGTGTTTTATGTTGTCCTAGATAAGTAATTTGGCCTTTCTGTGCCTCTTACTCCCAGTTGTCAAATGATTCTTCCTTCTTTACCTCTGTGGGATATCATAAAGTATGTGAAGTGTCCAGGTTTTATAGTATTAGTTGCCATACATGTATCTTAGGCTGTCAATTTTATACTGGTGATAGTACATTTTGTTAGAGAATCTGACAGAGTTATTTTGTCATTATACTGCATAACAGAGCAGAGTCAGCTCATGATTTTGCAGAAATATAGATTTGGGGTTTGTGGAGTTTTGTTTTATTTTGTATGTTTATCACAGGGATGGGAGTGGCCAGGGCTGAGTATCTTCTGGCAAAATCAGGAGAGGATGAGGGGAAGAGCCTGGGTGGGGCATGAGGCAGTCAGCCAGGGTGTGATGTCTGCTGTTACCAAGGTATTGGAAGGACTGAGGGCAATGACTTCAGTTCCTGGCCGACATCATCCTAAAAGCCCTGATTCCTCCTTTATTAGCAGCAACAGCCACCAGCCATGGTTGTTTTGCTAACCCAAATGTTTGTTGCTCAACCCAACTATTTTTACATTCCTAAGCCCAGCTTTGTAATATAAGCAGCATTATGCTCAGGCACTTGAGGTTCAGTTTAATTTCCTAAGCAAAGGCATTCCTAGGTTACCTGAGCCATGTACTCCAAGCTGGCATATATGATACTAAACCATGCCTTCCTGGAGATGCAGTTGAAGATCAGTTACCTTAAAGTGTCTTGAATGGCCCAGTATATCAGTGGTTAGATTATTGAATGAGAGCTTTATTCTTGTGTTTCTAGAATTTATCTGAAATAAACTCAGAACACACCCATAGAGCAAATATAGAATTGTTTAGGTTGGAAAAGGCCTTTAAGATCATCAGGTCCAACGGTTAGCCTAACACTGCCAAGTCCACTACTAAAACATGTCCCTAAGCACCACATCTACACATCTTCTAAACACCTCCAGGGATGATAATTCAACCACTTCCCTAGGCAGCTTGTTCCAATGCTTGACAACCCTTTCGCTGAAGCAATTTTTCCTAGTATCCAATCTAAACCTCCCCTGGTGCAACTTGAGGCCATTTCCTCTTGTCCTATCCTTTGCAGACGACACCAAGCTGAGTGGTGCAGTAGACACACTAGGAGGATGAGATGTCATCCAAAGGGACCTGGACAAGCTGGAGAGGTGGGCCTGTGTGAACCTCATGAGGTTCAACAAGGCCAAGTGCAAGGTCCTGCACCTGGGACGGGGCAACCCTTGGTATCAATACAGGCTGGGGGATGAAGAGACTGAGAGCAGCCCTGTGGAGAAGGACTTGGGGGTACTGGTAGATGAAAAGCTGGACATGAGCTAGCAATGTGCGCTTGCAGCCCGTATCATGGGCTGCAACAAAAGAAGCGTAGCCAGCAGGTTGAGGGAGGTTATTCTACCCCTCTACTCTGCTCTGGTGAGACCTCACCTGGAGCACTGTGTCCAGCTCTGGAGCCCTCAGCACAAGAAGGACATGGACCTGTTGGAGTGGGTCTAGAAGAGGGCCACCAAAATGATCCGAGGGCTGGAGCACCTCTCCTATGAGGCCAGGCTGAGAGAGTTGGGGTTGTTCAGCCTGGAGAAGAGGAGGCTGCGGGGAGACCTTAGTGCGACCTTCCAGTACTTAAAGGGGGCCTACAGGAAAGATGGGGACAATCTTTTTAGCAAGGCCTGTTGTGACAGGACAAGGAATAATGGATTTAAGCTAAAGAAGAATAGATTTAGACTGGACATTAGAAAGAATTTTTTTACAATGAGGGTGGTGAAGCACTGGAACAAGTTGCCCAGAGAGGTGGTGGAGGCCCCATCCCTGGCAACATTCAAGGTCAGGTTGGATGGGGCTCTGAGCACCCTGATCTGGTTAAAGCTGTCCCTGTTCACTGCAGGGGGGTTGGGCTGGATGACCTCTAAAGGTCCCTTCCAACCCAAACCATTCTATGATTCTATGATTCTATTGCTTGTTGCTTGGGAGAAGACACCAACACACACCTCGCTACAACCTCCTTTCAGGTAGTTCAGATAAGGTCTCCCCTGAGCCTCCTTTTCTGCAGGCTAAACAACCCCAGTTCCTTCAGCTGCTCCTCATAAGACCTGTGCTCTAGACCCTTCACCAGCTTCATTGCTCTTCTCTGGATGCACACCAGCACCTCAATGTCTTTCTTGTATTGAGGAGCCCAAAACTGGACACAGTATTCCAGGTGCGGTCTCAACAGTGCTGAGTACAGGGAGGCAATCACCTCCCTGCTCCTGCTGGCCACGCTATTCCTGATACAAGCCAGGATGCTGTTGGCCTTCTTGGCCACCTGGGCACACTGCTGGCTCATATACAGCCAGCTATTGACCAGCACCCCCAGGTCCTTTTCAGCCAGGCAGCTTTCCAGCCACTCTTCCCCAAGCCTGTAGCGTTGCATGGGGTTGTTGTGCCCGAAGTGCAGGACCCAGCACTTGGCCTTGTTGAACCTCATAGAGTTGGCCTCGGCCCATCAGTCCAGCCTGTCCAGGTCCCTCTGCAGGGCCATCCTACCCTCGAACAGATTGACACTCCCACCCAACTTGGTGTCATCTGCAAACTTACTGAGGGCGCACTCAATCCCCTCATCCAGTTTGTTGATAAAGATATCGAACAAGACTGGCCCCAAAACAGAGGCCTGGGGAACACTGCTTGTGACCGGTTGCTAACTGGGTTTAACTCCATTTACCACAACTCTTGGAGCCTGGCCAGCCAGCGAGTTTTTTACCCAGTGACGAGCACGCCTGTCCAAACCATGAGCAGCCAGTTTCTCCAGGAGAATGCTGTGGGAAATGGTGTCAAAGGCTTTATTAAAGTCTAGGTAGATAACAACCACAGCCTCTCCCTCATCCACTAAGTGGGTTACCTTGTCACAGAAGGAGATCAGGTTAGTGAAGTAGATCTGCCTTTCATAAACCCATGCTGACTGGGCCTGATTGTCCTGTACATGCCACGTGATGGCACTCAAGATCTTCTCCATAACCTTCCACAGCACCAACGTCAGACTGACAGGCCTATAGTTGCCCACATCCTCCTTCCAGCCCTTCTTGTAGAAGTCCATCACATTTGCTAACTTCCAGTCAACTGGGATCTCCTCAGTTAGCCAGGACTGCTGATAAGTGATTGAAAGTGGCTTGGGAACACTTCTTCCATCTCCCTCAGTGCCTTTGGGTGGATCACATCCGGTCCCAAAGACTTGTGTGTATCTAAGTGGTGTAGCAGGTCACTAAGCATTTCCTCTTGGATTATGGGGGCTTCATTCTGCTCCCCATCCCTGTTTTCCAGCTCAGGGGGCTGGGTATCCTGAGAACAACTTGTCTGATTATTAAAGACTGAGGCAAGGGTGGCATTAAATACCTCAATCTTTTCCTCATCCTTTGTCACTATGTTTCCCGCTGCACCCACTAAAGGATGGATATTCTCCTTAGTCCTCCTTTTGTTGTTAATGTATTTATTGAAACTTTTTTATTGTCTTTTATGGCAGTAACCAGATTAAGTTTTAATTGGGCTTTGGCCCTTCTATTTTTCTCCCTGCATAACCTCACGACATCTTTGTAGTCCTCCTGAATTACCTGCCCCTTCTTCCAAAGGTCATAAATTCTCCTTTTTTTCCCGAGTTCCAGTCAAAGTTCTCTGTTCAGCCAGGCTGGCCGCCTTCTCCACCACCTTGTCTTTTGGCACATGGGGATGGCCTGCTTCTGTGCCTTTAAGATTTTCTTCTTGAAGAATGGACTTCTTTGGACTCCTTTGCTCTTCAGGACTGTCTCCCAAGGTTGTCTGTCAGCCAGTCAGTCTCCTAAACAGGCCAAAGTCCACCCTCTGGAAGTCCAAGGAGGCTGTTTTGCTGACCCCTGCTCCTTACTTCTCCAAGAATCAAAAACTATCATTTCATGATCGCTATGCCCAAGAGGGCCTCCAACCGTCATATCACACACAAGTTCTTCTCTGTTTGCAAACAATTGGATGTCTCTACTATTGCTACCTGCTCCTAATTAAGAAGTGTAGTCTTGCTCAGAGCATCAGTTATGATGCTCATTTCTCATTTTTTATGAGTCTTATTTTTGGCCATGGGCTGTTCTTCTGCACAATTATGCAGAACTATCAGAAAACTTCAGCTTTTAGGGATGGAATTTACAGGACATTAAATGTCTTACTCTAACTCTAGGTAGGAACCTAAACACCTTTGTAATCCTCTCCCTTATTAGTCCAGTATTATGAAGTGCACATAAGAAGAAGAAAGAGAAGAAATGAGGAAAGAAACAACTCTGTCAATCTAATAACTTGCGCCAGCCAAAAACAAACAAAAAAAAACCAACCAAAAATTCAAATTTCAGATAATCTCCAGTGGAGATTTCTAGCCTAATTTGCTCATGATAATGGATGAGCAGTTTTTACCTAATTGGTAGAGTGGGAGCATGGACTTTTTTTGTTCTCTGATTGCCTCGGACATTGTTAGAGTAATGTTTCAGTTGAAAGTCTGGCACTTCACTCCCACTTTTTTCCTCATACTACAATTTCAGAGTCATTTAAGTCATCTGATGATGCTGTTTAATTCTCTTATAAATAACAGGTTTGCAGAACGGGAGAACTGCTGCTAAGAAATTATAGCACAACAGAACAATTTGGGCATTACTTTGGATGACACACACACATCTTTTTCTTCAAAATTATTAGTATGGTGTTTTCATATAATCTTTGATTAAATTGAGAAGTTAGCTTCAGAAGAACTACAGTAACTATAACCCAGTTCTGTACAAACTGATTTAGCATTGGCAGTGTGTAATCCTATATAGTTCTGTTTCAGCTCCTCTAGTTTTTTTCTCAGATTAATAAAAACGCAAACATACATAAAACAAATTAAATTAGTTTTCAAGCAGAAAAACATTTGTATGACAAAATCACATTTTTGCAAATATCACAGTTAACTTACTCTGTGCTAAGAGCTCAGTACAAATATCTTGAAATCTCTAAATTACATGGATCAAATAACCTCTACCAATGACAGATAGTTCTCTCCCCTTACCCCAAAGGCACATTATCCCAATGACTCTTTCAGGGTTTCTTGTATCTCCTTTGAAACATGAATTACCTTGGTGATATTTTTCTATGCTAGAAATATTATTGGCCTAATGGTAAATCTGCAATGCATGCATAATTAATAGCATCAGGTTTTCCTTCAAAGGTCTTTAGAAACTCTAAGAACACTATGGGATCAGTGATTATCTCACCTACAAACCATTGTGCATCTTCTCTGAAAACTCATCAGCTAGTCTTCTCATTTTGTCTCTGTCTATCACTGTCTTTAGCAGTTTGAGATATACAGTAGGCTAAAACTGAACATGTCTTGCCCTGGTTTTGCATGTCTATACTGTCTCTTGTGGGACTCATAATTTGGGAGAGGAAGGGACCTATATTTATGCAACAAATTGTACTAAATGCCATGATGACACCCTAGAGCATCTAAGACATTCATATATATGGCCAGTAAATACAGCATCGGACCCATGGGACACCAGTGGCCTTCTGGAGCAGCATCAGGAGACCACATGGGTTTCCCTGAGACGTCGCAAATAGGACCAGGTGCCCTCATTCCAGGGAATGATTCTTCTGATCTACTTTAGATGTCTACACTGAGGTGAAATGAATCTCATCTTAGATCTTTATCAACTGTTAAAGAAAGACAGAGTAATTAACTTCCTACTAACATTGAAACTATAACTGTGGGTTTCAGTCTATAGATGAGATATCTACAGGTAGGTACATAAATTAGGTTTTCACAAATGATTAATGTGTCTAATTTTTTTTTATGAGAGTGTAAATGAAAATCTGAGGCCAGATTCAGCTCTCTCAAAAGTATCTAGTTCGGTTTCAGATGATCAAGGTTTTCCCACAAGTCATACATGACTGGCAGGTAGGACATGGGATCCAAAAGTAATCTGCCGTTTCTGAGCCAGCAGATGAAGGCCAGACAGGAGATTACGGAGTACCTAATATGACAGTAGATACCTAGATACAGACAACTGAATCCTGTCCCCTCCAGCTGTATGTATTATTGGCTCAATTCAGCTACTTAAGCATAGACATCTAGAGTCTACTTTAAGCTTCCTGTTTGGCTTTCATATAACTCTTCAGAAAGGTGAAAGTCTGCTATTCATTCTGTGTTATATCTGCTACATCATATGTATGTCTTACAAGTCCTGTTGTATCATACACAGTATTAGACACTTAAGGATGCATGACTGAATCAAACCCAGGAATCCTGCTTACTGTAACTGAGAGCAGCTTGAGGTCAGGGGTCCATTTTTTTTGCTGTAGATGATGGGGGTCTGTTGAAGAAATATGTGGCTCTCTTGTCATAATACCAGAAACGATAGAGAGACAAGCAAATGCACAACTGTGTTTCCTTTATGTATCAGCAGAAGCTTAAGTTTTTCTCACAAAGGTCAATGCAAGCCTAGATCAGAGTAGAAGGAAAGTCTGGACTTTTTTGATATGGTCTGAGATATTAGCCTTTTTTTGAAGGCCACATCTAATTTAGCATCCTGGGATTTCAGTTGATCTTCTTTTTCCGTAACAAAGGTCAGTAAAACATTAAGTATCAAAGTTCAAAAGAGGTAGAAAAGAGTTTTTCTTTGTGCTGACTGACCAGAGTCAGGATATCTGAGAGGAAGCATACATCAGAGAATAATCTGGTTGGGAGGGTTGTCTGGAGGCCTTCAGGTCCAACCTGCTGCTGAAAGCAGGCCCATCAGCCTGCAGAAGCCTACAAGCCCCATGCACAAGAGTTATGTGGAAAGGGGTAGTGGACTGCAGCATAAACATCTTTCATACCCCTTTTGGGGTGCTTTAAATGGACAGGTCTTGATAAATGGGCTCAAGCTGTGCCAGGGGAGGTTTAGATTGGATATTAGGAAAAATTTCTTCACGGAAAGGGTAGTCAAGCATTGGAACAGGCTGCCCAGAGAGGTGGTGGAGTCACCATCCCTGGAAGTGTTCAAAAAATGGGTAGACGTGTCACTTTGGGACATGGTTTAGTCTAGTCTGCCCTTGATTGGCTTAGAGTAGACTTGGTAGTGTAGGTTAATGGTTGGGCTGGATGATCTTAAAGGTCTTTTCCAACCTAAACAATTCTATGATTCTATTCTATGATTTTAAATAAGCTGTAGCTAATCTCCTTGCTTTATTTCAGGTTAAGTCCTTTCTTTATTCACTTTAAAACAAAGCTCTTTGAAGCCTGAATGAACTCCCTTTGCCATCTTACTGATTTCAGCAGGAGGTAGCCATTCCCTGTAGTGACCTTTTTTTAGAAGAGTAGATATTTTAATTTATAGTGTAGTCTTTTTAGGTGGCGGTAGGATACACTTACAATAGAATAAACTAAAGTGAAATAGTAGAAGATTTGCAGCACGCACTTCAATACACAAAGAAAGATGGATAAGTTTAGGAGCAGCAGGTGCTTCATTGCCTGCATGAGAATTCACTGAAGAGGAGCTGAGAGTATTAGGAATATCATTTGTTAATGTTTAGTCTTCTGTAGTTTTCACATTTAGGTACAAAAGCTTTTCATTCATTCAGGGAAATAATGCAAAAGGAAACTTCAGAATTTTTACAAACAAGGGGATAAAATTTTAGACACAGACTGTCAGCTGGTGTAAAACCAACTTCTTGTCTCTGTTCCTCTGTACCAATTCCCATCAGGGCTTTCCAAGTTCTGTTGTAGTCTCCAGAACTGACATCTCTGGGTGAGCATTTTTACCTATAATCTATATTGAAATTAGTTTTGAAAGGTAGAATGTTTCTTAGTATTTCTAATAAGAATTGTTTCTAATGAAAAATGTGTTGGGTTTTTTTCAAACTGACCACTTCACATGTCTGTATTTACTCTTGTGAAACATAAGTATTTAACTGAAAGACATTATAGATTTACATATACATATTTATAGATAACAGGTTTTAGCTGGAAAGCAGAAGTTTTTGATCTTCAGCCACAAAAATATTAAGTGCTTCATTTTGTAATGAAAAGTGGAAAAAAGGAATTATTCTGAGAAAAGCAAAATAAATCCATTTTCTGACCATGTCTATTAATAGCAGCTGTTTTTCTTATTTGAAATATACATAGAAATTCTCAGATGTAAAGTGCAAAAGGTTTTTTTATTCATAAGAAATTTCAGGAGACAAATGCCTTCTTTGCATTTCACCAATGCAAAGCATACCAAAACGGTGTACTTGGAAATGTAGCACTATCTGCAGTGACTAGGTGCAAAACTATTTGAAACTGCTCATTTCTTTTTCTGGCTTAGCAAAGCCTCTGATCGTCCTGTAACTATAGCAACATAACCACAAGCTGCTCAATTTTAGACACTTTTTGTGCATTTTCTATTTTTTTCTAGAATATAAAAAGATAATGGGATACAGGCACTCTGCTTTGTTTGCCTTGTTAAGCTATGATTAAATAATAAGTGATAAACAGAATGAATTAAAAATCCTCCTGTCTCTAAATGTTTTTAATGTTAATTTTATTTACTTGAAGACTTAGAGGACGTGATACATTTTCCTGAGTGTAGGCACATAGTGCCATTTGAGATGCCCTAGGGGTTCCCCCCGGTAACCAGCTGCCGCAGCAGAAGGGCAGATGTTTTCGAGCTTGTAGATGGATTAGGTGGAACTAGACACCTATGTCTAGGTGACTGAATTACACCAAAGACTGACCATTTGTTTTTCAAAAGATCCTTGATGTCTGCCAACAAGATGACTGAATATTTCCTTAATGTTAAACATCCAAGTAATGGTAAGAACCAGTCTCCTGGAACATACTGGACAGGAGTATATCAGGTCCCATAAAACCCAATAGGTTGCTTTTTGCCCCCTAAAGTTTCTTCTCTTGGAGTCTTCTTGAAATATTTCAAACCCAAAAAATTTGGAGTGGAATTTAGGTATTTGCCTGTCAGGTAGACGTTTAATTCAACTGCCTATACAGAGGCTTCTTATGCAGTTTAAGTTATTTTCCAAGCTGGAGTGATGCAGTTTTCCTGCAGGTCTTCTGTTATATTTGCCAGTCCTGTGAGGATGTCTTAGTGCAAAGCAACCTGCAGTTCTGCAGGAATAAATCAGCTGCCATGTGTTCATGCTCATCATGAAGATCCAAGCTATGTAATGAAGATCTAATCATAAGAGTGAGGAGCCTACACCTAGACACCTATATATATGACACTCGACCTGACTTGATTCAGTGTATAAAACTGAAAACTAAAGCTATTTGAGGTATCTTAGGGTACCTGATATATCCACACAGAGATGACAAATAAAACAGAATATGCAAGAGATTGTGGATTTCTGCAGTAGCAGCTGTAGGAAAAGTAGAATATCCTAGGACATTTCAAATGCCATAAACAATTTGGAAACCAAGTCAAACAATGGACACTGTAGTGGGCAGCTACAATCCAAAGAGATTTTACTCATTATTTTAATCATGTCAAAGAGATGCAAACAGCATGCAAAAGGATAGAACCTGTGAAAAATGCCTACTATTAATACTACAGTTAAAAATGCAAAGCGAAACACTTAGCAAGTATTGCACAGATCATCATATTTCTAGTACTGGCAGGAGAAATTGAACATTTTAGGAGTGTCAAGCCAAATGCTCTGGAGTTATAAGTCTTGAGTGCACAGGCAAGCCCAGTAAAAGACCTATGTCCTTCCAGTTACAGAAGTATGAGCTCTGATTATTATCTGACCATTCAACATCCAAAGGGTAAATCAGCACATGTACAGCACGCCCATTCACAGTTCATTTCTGGACTTTCTCTATAGTCATTAGAAAGAAATAGAAAAGCTTAGGGATCAATTCACCACAGCTAGTCTAGGTTTTTCAGAATAGATTGAATTACGTGTTAGAAAAATTTATTTCCTTCCATATTAATAGAAGACAGAATGATCGAGCAGAGTAGATGTCTACCCTGAGTGAGATGGACCACTTCTAAAGAAAGAAATCATTTTGCAGCATGTTTCCATATTGACCCCCAAAAGTCTAAAAGAGTAATACATGTCTGCAATTAAATGAATCTTATGTAACTACATTAGGATTCTATCTATTCATAGCACCATGCTCTAACCAACTGAGCTATTTTTTTACAAAATGTCCAAACTCAAACCAGCATGTCTTTTGCTTGTTGTAATCATTCTGATAAAGAGAAGAGTCTCACACTATGTCTTAGAACAAAGCTGGTCAAACTTTTGCTTTGTGAGATAGTGTTTTTTAGCTCAAGTGGGGTCCTGTTCTGGTTTAACCCGACAGGCAGCTAAACACCACACAGCTGTTCGCTGACTGTCCCCCTCCCCAGTGGGACGGGGGAGAGAATCGGAAAAAAAAGTAAAATTTGTGGGTTGAGATAAAGCCAGTTTACTAGGACAGAAAAGGAGGGAAAATAATAATAGTAGTAGTAATAATAATAATAATATACAAAATAGGTGATGCACAATGCAATTGCTCACCACCCGCTGACCAATACCTAGACAGGTCCCGAGCAGCAATCCCAGCCTCCCAGACAGCTTCCCCCGGTTTCTATACTGAACATGATGCCATATGGTATGGAATAGCCCTGTGGCCAGTTTGGGTCAGCTGTCCTGGCTGTGCCCCCTCCCAGATTCTTGTGCACCTGGCAGAGCACAGGAAGCTGAAAAAGTCCTTGACTGGTGTAAGCACTGCTTAGCAACAACTAAACCATCAGTGTGTTATCAGCATTATTCTCATACTAAATCCAAAACACAGCACTGTGCCAGCTACTAGGAAGAAAATTAACTCTATCCCAGCCGAAACCAGAACAGGTCCACAGCATTATTCTTGTGGAAAACTGCAAAAGCAACTTCAAATTTTCAATTTTTGAATCAAATCCTCCAGAAGACGTGCATGAAAAGATGAAAAGCTGTCCCCTCCTTTTTTCTTTTATTTCTAGATATTTTTCTGCTTATACACACACACACACACACACACACACACAAAGAAAACTTGTTACAATTCTGTCTAGTCTTTAATTTGCAAATAATAACACTTTATCCTAGTCTGATTTCCTCTCTGTGAGCATAAAAATAGGATTTCTCATATGAATGAAGTTAAACAAGAACATAATTGTTTGCAAGAACAGGATATAACGACACAAGTGTCCCTTTAAATCAAAGTTTCTCTAACTGTTTTTTTTGGTCCTTCCCATACTACTTAAGTAAATTACTAGTGTCCAAATGGAGAGGGGGAAAAACCACTTATGTTCCAGATCTCCTGAAATCAAAGAAAGAACTAGATTATTTGACTTAACAACATATCTAAACCTGTAATGACTGAATGATCATAAACAATGGCTAAATAATAATATTTCAGTCAGCCAAGGGCAAAATATATTAGTGCTGTATCATAGCACATATGCAATCATAAAATTGAATGGTTGCTCAAAGTTAATTATCAGAAGAGTCTTAAGTCAGCATTTCTAATAAGTAATACACATAATCAGTTAAGTAGCTATGAGCATTTGCAGTCAAATTCCTTACTTTTTTTCACTGGTCTTAGTGTTATTACAATATTTACCAAAAGGCATAAACAGAGATTGGCTTTCCCTCCTTGTTACAGGTCTCCAAATCATCTTAACCCAACTGCTAGTCACCAGAACGATTACTTACCTCCCTACCTTCTCCCTACCAATTCCAACCTCCACAGCTTCTCAGAATTCAGTTCTTCTTTCCTCAGACAGACAGATGAAAATACTAACTAGAAGTGTTTCCTTAGGGCAGGCAATTCTGACTAAAAGTCCACCTGGTTTTATTTCCTTCCTATATTTTTTCTGTCATGAGAATGAGAAATTGCAGATCCCCCTGAGACAGCTATATGTTCTTATTCCAGAACATGCTCACTCTCCTTTTTCTGAAGCACTTCAATCCTCATAGTAGCTCACATCCTGATGGAGAAAACCCTCACACACTTATGAGATGTGAGCTGTGTTAAGCCACCCTCACACTTTGGATATCCCGAGTACTCCCAGTCAAGGGTCTTTCCTGGTAAGCTACAGAAGAAGGAAAGGCAGAAGAGGAATTGGACACTATTTATCTGTTGTTAAAGTAATGCTGTTGAGCAATCAGGAATGTAAAATTTAGAGTGTGGGAAGGAGATATCTCAAAAAAGTACATTGTTCATGAGATATTATAGCTGTAAATTTGGTCTGTTTGAATTCATTATGAAGCCAGGGGTATCATGGGGTAGAAAGAAGGCAGGATAAGAGGAACCTGGCACAAGCTCAATTAAGTTCCTTGCTTAAAGGGAATAGTCCTGAGGCTCAGGTCTTGCTAATAAAAATATGGACTTTTTTGATGTGGAAGTTCTTACCTAAAAGAGAAAAAACTTGAATAAAACACCAATTAAACCCCAACGTAGTATAACCAATACCTCTGGTGATTGCTGGGATTTTTGGTTCAGCACTACAGACATCCAGAATGGTATATTAAGATTATTTTGTTCTGGTCTTGCTAGACTAGTTAGCAATAGCAAGTAGGAAAAAAATAATTGCCCATTCAGTGATATTGATTTTGCTAATAGTCTTGTTTCAGCATGTTAGTGTGTTTTCTATAAGCTACTTGGAACGCATTTGAAAAGTCTGGCTAATGACATGTGAAAACATATATACAGTAAAAACTATTACACACTATGAAATGTGTCCTTGCAGTGTTATTAAGTGGCCTTGCTTCATTACAAATACAGTATAATCATCATGGCTGATGGAGTTTAAACAAGAATTCACTGCAGTTTGTTTTGGTTCAGTAAAGATAGCTATGTCAAAGGTTTTGTATTTAGCTACAAATGTTTAAACTCAAGGAGAGAATCTAAGGGTAGCCAGTATTCATGTAATATTACATTTTCTTCAAACTTTAACAAGTACACCAGTGATTTAACAAATTCACCAATGATTCTGAAAACAGAACACAATGTAAAAACTGAATATAAATACTTTAGGATTCAATACAGAGACCTTTTTGTTCAAATTGCCTTTCAAACAGCTACTGTACCTTATTTATGCAGTATCAACAACCTATGAAATTACAATTTAGATTAGTCTATATTCATTCTTCTCTATACATGAAGCAGGAGAGTAGAAAAGTGTTAGCCTTTGATTTTAGGTGTACAATTCAAGTCAGGTTTTGGGCTTAAACAACATCTATATTTCAGGTGTGAGTTCTGACTGCCTATTCTTTTCTTAATAGTGATTTTTGTTGGTTGGTTGAGGGTTTTTTTCCCCCCAAGAATGGCAGTGATTAAAGCAGCACTAAGGGAAACTAAACTGATCGTGCATTTCATATATTAGGAATTGATTTAGTGTTAAGACTTCACTGTAGAAGGAAAAAAATGACTGCTGGGGGACTTACACTGGACGTTATCTCCATTATTGGATTTATACTTCATTTTATGTGTAGAGTTATTGCCACTTAGACTCTGTGATTATACATGGGGCATTACTGACTTTTAGTGTGCCACATGTTTAATTGCATTGACTAATGTTATATAAAGAAAGAACTACAGGGAAAGTTTGGATAATATTCCTTAAATTAATATCACTATTAATAAGTAAAAATGAGTCCCTTTCTCAAGAGGAAACCAGATGTTGATGCAGCACCCCTTGTCAGAAACTAACCTTAATCACTTGGATAGACTTTTATTATAGTGAAGATGGATACAAAGGGTTTTCATATATTTCACTGTGCTCATCTTTGCCTTCAGCTTCTATCTTGGTTCCTCTGGCAGAACAGGTCCATTGTGTGCAAGGGTAAAACATTTCTTATCGTCTTGTTAGATATGATCGTATACTTCACTTTGATATCACTGCAAGTAGTGTCCTAGGATGAAAGAGTGGAATTTGGTTTGCTTGATGGATAACATCTTTGACTTTTTTTTTGTTAGGAGAAAAGAGATAAAACATATAACTGCATCTTGAGTCCTTCCAGTCAAGGTCTTCCTGGCATCAGCTCTGAAATAAGTATGTTGCCTCTATATTTAGATTAAATTTAGAGTACAGGGAGTTGTTCTTTCTGAAGTCACCAGGAAATCTATGGGATCTACTGCTGCAGAAGGCCATTGAGATGCGTACACTGGATTCTTTTAAAATTACAATCACTGAGATTGGCATAAATAAGATATGTAGCAATTGAACGAGCTTCCACCTTGTTTCTGGTACGAGTGTGTCACTGTGATATGCTGTCAACAGATCATCTTGCTTATTGCTGGTGCGGTTGACTTTGAGCTCATACTTGCTACTTGCTAAAGTAACCAGGGATTTATATGAAGAATGGCAGTACCATTAAAATCAATGTGCTTATTTCTTTTTTCCTTTTCTGTTGGTCAACAATTGTGCCCTGATCTACACATAAAGGAAAACAGCAAAAAACCCAAAAGCCACCAGAGAAGAGATAAATCATTATTTAACAGTCAGGACACAGAGCTCTGCAATTTTTGAGTGATTTTCAAGGACTGCCCCAGACTTAATGCGTTAAGGTTCTCCATGCCAAAGATCATGATAAATAAAATTACAAGGTCCAGATCAAGAACAAATGGTTATAGATAAGTATAAATGAGAAACATCAGTTTCTGGACTCTGACCAGATCAGGGACAAATACCTGCAAACTGAAGAAGATCAAAGCTTTTAATAGCAGGAATCAAGCACACAGATCAGACTGCCTTTTCTAATGAAACTTGCAACCTCCTGATTTTTATCTACATACCAATTGCATCCACACACATGGAAAATTATCTGCTCTTTGTGATTAGTGCACTGATGACTGCCAGCACAAATCCCTTTACCTGCTGAGCTGCCCATCCATAGAAAGCAATTTTGCAGAATGCTGCAGGAGACCTTTACCAAGTCCACATTTACCAAACGAGGAACTGCATGTCATCATTTAGCATTTCGGAGCATGGGAAACCATTTCAGAGCTATTATGTCTCCCATGTCCCCAGAAATCATTGGTGTTGAAGGAGACTCTATACTTCTTTAAGAGAAAAAATAACATTTTTGGCCATCCATTATATATTTCCAGAAGCTGTGAACCACTGAAAGCTGTGTACTACACCTCGTCCTGAACTAGACCAAGACAGATTAAGGGAGCCTGAATACTCCAGATTCTATCTTTTTACAACTTTCTCAGTAATGTGTCACAGGAAGGAAAAGCTAGGTACAAGGCAAGAAAGTAATTATTAGGGTCTGCCAAATATTTTCTGTGAACTTTTTTTGACAGAAAATTGTGTTTTTATTAAACACATGCCTACAGTGTCTGCTCTCCTCAAACTTTCAATTTTTGTCAGATAACGAAAGCTTCAGGATTTTCATCAAAAAGGCAATTTTCCACAGGAAAGAATTCTGTTGTTTGACTGTATCTAGAAATTACCAATTTCAAAAGATAATTTGCTAAGCTGAGTCACAATGAATATGGTTATTTACAATCAACACTAGTCCTCACTGTGGAATCTGAGCAGTCTTTACTAAAAGCAGAACTGATGAGTACATGCAAGCCATAAAGTGAAAAAGTCCAACACACCTTAGCATCTTGTTACTGCATGCAGTGCTCTGTGAAATTCCCATTTCTCCTACTGCAGTATCCACCCATTGTTTCCCCCTCACTAGTGCTTGAAATACATTCTCCTCCTCTGACGTCAGTGTTCAATCAAAAGTGGTTTGCAAATGAAAAAGCAAAGTTGAACCAGAGTCTAATTTGAATAATAATCAATCCCTTAAAGTTAATTGCAACGAAAAGGTTGTTTAGTTTTGCTTTAATTCTAAAATTCTAGTGCACGTTAACCTTTTAATTGGCCATCTTGTAGGAATAATAAGGAATACAACCCATAAAGCTTTGGACATTTGCATATAAGATGCACACACAAAAAGGATATCATGGAATGGACAGTCTCTGTTTGCCTTCAAGTTTCATTTCAGTCTTAATGGGTGTGATACCACTAGTTTTTCTGCTTGGCTGAAGGCAGAACTGGAACCTTGTAAAGTGGGCATTTTTTTATTTCTTCTGTGTTTTAACTGTAATAAAAGAACCTTCCCAATTTCCTTATAATCTGCTTCATGTCAATTCCCTCAGGTTGCTAGCTTAATTCTAATTCTATTTTTGAACAAAGGTAGTTGGTTCTTGTTGTTCTTAGCTACCCTTTGCTTAACCTCTAATTTGAATCTGCCAGTCTTTCTTGTTTGTCACTTAGAAGAAATGCACTAGTAAGTAAGAAACAAGTTCTTTCTACAGAGGAAGAAAAGTCTATTTTTCCTTTATTGTCTTGTCCTATGCATCTTGCTGAATATTTCACTTTTCTATTGTATAAGTATCCTGCAATAAATCCATCAAAACCCACAAAATACAAAAATTGAGGTTGCGGGTTGAATAATACTTCAGATTCACAATGCACAGTAACACATACCAGAGTGAAATGTAGCTCTTGTATAAATCAGTGGCAAGGTTGTCATTTCCTTCACTAGGCCAGGACTTCATTTGGGTCTTTATAGGAACTAGGAGCATAAACAATCCTTTTTCTCAAATGATGCATAGTTCAATACTGTAAATTCAAAATGTTAATTAAAAAAAAAAAGCGCGCACACACTCTCCCCCAGAAGCTGCAATATCTTACATCATTACTGTATAACCATAGTCTAAGCCATTCTTTTTACTTTCCTTTTTAAGACTTTAGAGATCATTTAAGACACATATTTCAAGTAGTTTTCCTGTATTATGTATCTGAATATGGAATCTGAGATTACTTGTCTTTTGCAGTCAGGGCTGTGAGTAAAACAGCAGGTATTTCAAGATTCACTGTAACTCATGAGAGAAAGCACCCGCTACTAAAAAGATTGGAGTCAGGAATAGGACAGGCATATAATGATGAATTGTAACGAAAAGAGATTGGAATAACCCGTAGGCAAATAGTCTCTATAAAGCACCTTATATGCGCTCTTAGCAAAGAAGTAAACTTAGAATCACAGAATGCTTTGGGTTGGAAGGGACCTTTAGAGGCCATCCAGCCCAACCCCCCTGCAGTGAGCAGGGACAGCTTTAACCAGATCAGGGTGCTCAGAGCCCCGTCCAACCTGACCTGGGATGGTGCCAGGGATGGGGCCTCCACCACCTCTCTGGGCAACCTGTGCCAGTGCTTCACCACCCTCATTGTAAAAAATATCTTCCTTATATCTCATCTAAATCTATTCTTCTTTAGTTTAAATCCATTATTCCTTGTCCTGTCACAACAGGCCTTGCCAAAAAGATTGTCCCCATCTTTTCTGTAGGCCCCCTTTAAGTACTGGAAGGTCGCACTAAGGTCTCCTTGCAGCCTTCTCTTCTCCAAGCTGAACAACCCCAAACTTCCCACTGTTATCTTGTGTGGGACAGCAATTTTTATTTTTCTCTGAAGAAATAGTATCTGCCTTTTTCTTTTTAACATTACAGTTATTGAAATGAAATGTTTTATGCCATTACTGGTGTCCTAACATATTCTAAACTCTTTAACTCTTTGCCTATAGACTTTACCTGGAGCCCGTTAAAGTCAACAGAAATTGCTGCCCTGCTGCACTGTAAAGGCTTGTTTCCCCTTCTACTGAATTCCCATGGAGTTTTTAGCACTGACTTAGCTAGGAGCAGGCCCTGGTTTTAAATTCATATTCTTCAAATGCATATTTCATAAAAAGAGCTCCTTGATGCTAATAAATATTTGCATGCTGGAAGACACAGCAGTGAAGAAATTATGTTCCAGGCAACCAAAATTCAAGTGTTTTGCTAAAAAGAAACTTCATGCTTGTGCTCAAAACAAATCAGAAAAACAATGAACCCCTATAAATTAGGTGATGGTGAATCTGATCTACCTATATTTTAGAAGTATAGTCCAAGGGGTTAAACACATGATAATAGAAATGGTGAAAACCTTTCAAATAAGAATGATTGTGTCATCTAGATAATATGACCTCTGTAGAAAGAGTGAAAGAAACTGTAGCTATTTAAGCTGAAGAAACTAAGAGAAGAGATGGACATATTTGATTTCAAATATAAGAAGAATAATTCTGCAAAAAGGATGGGGAGAAACTAATTTTCCATGTTCATGATGGATGCAACACACAAATAAAAAGTTAAACTTCATCAGGGAAAAAAAAATCTAGTTCAGACAATAAGAAAAATTTCCTGTCAGGGTGATAAAGTACTAGAACAGATTATTTAACCTGTTCCAAAAGACCTCTAAGAGGAAAACAGGACTTAAAGTGACATGGTATAGCTGATCCCATTAAGGGGCAGATGGCTGCACGAACTCAGTGTTTTATGACCTCTCACAGCCTGTTTTCCTCTGGTAAGAAAACATTTTCCTTTTATAAATAACTTTTATAGAAACTGCCTTTCTTGAAAATGAAATGTTTTGCAGGAATGTGCTACGCTGGGTAGAGACCTGTTGGGATTTTGATTCCCATGATTTTGAACTGACTTTTTAAGTTATTATTCTGAAATTATAATTTCAATACACAAAACGAAAATCCAGAACAAAAGAAAATGGCTTGAAATTATTCCTGTTTGGTTTTTTTTTTTTAGATATTTTGTTTGCTGGTGTTTTTTTAATAGATCTACAGATCATTCAAATGCAATGATTAATTCAGCTTTGGAAAGTAATCAGGTTTTGTAATACCAGTATTTCCTGCAGATTTTTGTTTCTAAATCTATCACTGTATCAAAAACATATATATTTTCAATATTTCACTTTGCCAAAGGAATATGTTTGCTGGTGTTAATTTTTAATTAAAGTTCCTTTAGAGTTTAATGGTATGTGAATTTTGAAGCATTTTGGGAATATTATCAATGTACAATCTGCAAGTTCCACTGAGCTTTATGGAAATGTTGTATTATGTCAACCGTAGAGCTAGAAAAGTTTCAACTCTTTCTGGAAGAAGCAACATTGTATGTAAATGAAACTGCATAATGAAACCTAACTTCATCTTTTTCTGTGACAGACTCCACTGAAAATGTGTAATTTGATTAACAGTGTTCTTTTTTTCTATAGAGTGTCCCTCTCTGTGTGTTATCTGTGGAGAAAATAAGCTCTTCTGGGTCAGGGTTGTCTCTGTGTATACCAGCTAAACAATGGAGAAAAATTTTGATTTGGTTCTTCTAAGACTTCTTGTAGTATTTAAAAAAATCAACATAATCTTTGTTTAAACACACAGAGGAAAAAAAATATACAATTTTTTTGTGTAGTACTAATAAATTTTTTAGTTGTTAATGATAACTTCTATACACAATGATTTAAATCAATGTCCGGACTCTGTTCTTGTTTAGAAGAACACATATAACTTGCAGTGCCATAAAACTGCCATATATGAAATAAAAAATCTGTACACATGTATTTTTTTCTCAGCACATGGGGAAGGGAACAATTGACTGTGAGTTGAATTTTTAATTCATAGTTGTATTCAACAACATCCCTAAAAATTTCCATTGCAATTGAGATTACAAATTAAAAACAACTATTCTGGGTTGTATTTGTGTGGTGCTTGAAGATAATTCAAGATGTAAATTCCAGTGGTGTATGTGTCATCTTCCCGACACAAAGCCTCATTACTCAGCATTTCATCCAGAACAGGAAGGGAAGAAAAAGAAAGACCTGAAAGAATATGAAAGGCTGAGCATACAAAAGAAGTCAGATTCTGTGTAGCACACTAACATCCCCCTTTCCTCCAAACTATCAGTATACTCACACAATTTGCACCAGGGTAAGAAAGGAATGCAGCCTGTTCCTTTAAGACTGTTAGTAGCTTTGCAACTGGAAGAGAACTTGTGGCAAAACAGCTTTGGTTTCGGTGAGGACCACTGTACCTTTGCCTGTGTTTTCCATCTGTTTTGCCCTGTACTTTTTTTGCTGACTGAACACTGTAGCAAAATAAGACTAAGTTTTGGTGAAAATAGATGTTCTGCTTGTGGTAGGAGGTGTTCACAACAGTTTTCACTTAATTGCATCTTAAGGTGGGGCAGACTTTGTATAACAAAACCCTCTGAAGGCTGATACTAATGCAACCAAAATGAAAAAAAAAGAATTTTCAACAAAAACACATTTGCAAAATTGTGTCAATAAACAAGGAGAAAAAGGGAGAGAAATGTCACTACTACATGTGCACTGTTGGTACCTTGTACTTGATGTGTCTTACTCAATACAGATTGCCAGCCTTAGATAAACACCACAAGCCTTCAAGATCCATATTTCTAAATTCCACTTCCAGATATAAAGCTACTGTGAAGTGATTTATAGTCACACTTGGCCCATTAGCATCTTATAGCTTTATGCTTAATGACACCTCTAGTGATTGCCTGAAAGGCACCGCAAGTCAGCAGCAGGATAGAGAACAGAAAGATCTATAGGATGTTCAGAGGTGATGTGGGAAAGAACATGCCACCAGGTAGGGCAAGTTGGTCTGCAACATTGCGCCATATTTATTCTAAGCCTATCCAAACTAAAATTAGATTAAGCTATAACTTTTACCCTATCCCAGAATGGTTCCCTATCCCTTTTTTTCTCCTGATTGATGGCTTTTTGGTGCGTAAATCAGGACAGAAACTGAGAGACTGTGGAGCAGGGCATATGGCAGCCTCCTCTCTCAATGCATTGGTCACCTAGAGAGGGTGGTATCATCACATGGGGACATGTCACTTTACAGATACTTTGCTATGTGAATGTTCACTACAAGCAAGACTTCAGATTCTTTTTTTTTTCCCAACTTGGGTCATAAATGGAAATGCACATTAGCATAGTTCAGGCTACACTCAGTGACTGTATTAGTGTCCCTGAAAATTATGGTCCCCATAGACCAATAGGCTTACCAATTTACTATGTTTGTGCTGCATGTATACACCAGGAGTATGTCTTCTCCACCCTTTGCACAAGTGTCATATTCACTGTTGCTCTGTATGACCCCAATGGATGTGACATGTTCTGAGATGACATGAACTATTTAATGGTGAAGCCCATTGAAATGGATTCTCAAAACTTAACATGACCACAAATATTGTAACAGCTGATGGTTGTCTGAGTGGGTAAGCATAAAGCTGCAGGATCATTATTACTGTTTCACTCACATATTTGTATCTTTGAGCATAAACTTAGAGCATTTAAGACCAAATGGAAAAGAGCGGGAGACCATCTTTTCTAATTTCCTTACCACCATAGACAGTTAAATTCCATTTAATTAACAATAAGCTCAGTAACCTATGCTTGATGAAGACATCTTCCAGAACCTTAAAAGTCATCTTTAAAAGTCTTGATTTCACCTCTTTCAGAGACCACGATTCCTCAATTTCTCTTTACAGTACAGTCCAAAGCTCAATTGGTCATTATCAACAGATAAATAAATATGGTATTTTATCCACCTTGGACTTCTCCGGCTTCTGCAGTGGTCTGGTCCTGGTTCCATATCTACATGCAGGAGATTTATATATCCAGTATTTTCTCCTTGAGGAGATATTTATGGTCGAAATCAGCTCAACCCAACTTCTTGAGCTACTTACGTCTCTAGCTGTAACACATTTTATCTAACAGTCAAATAATTTATTTATCTCTTTTTCTGCACCCACTCCAGACTTTCAACATGCTTTTTTGAATTGTGAATATTAAAATGGGAACACTGCTCCATAATCAACCTCCCCTGTTCTATGTTGAGGTAAACTCATCTCCCTATTACTTCTTTGCAGGTCTGGAGTTGTACTCATAAAGATTGCATTAGCCCTGTTGCCAAAGTATCGCCATGGGAGTTCAGGGCAAATCACTAGGACCTAGGACCTTTCACAGTTACTGCTCTCCAGGGCAGAGTGCCTTAATCAATCCGATCAGCTTAAGTTTATCATTGTGACCAGTGAGCTGCTATTTGGCTGTTTAAAAATCCATTTCTATCTGAATTGTATATTCATAGGAAGAAAAAACAAGGCTCTGCATGTTTATTTATGATGCTCAAAGTATCTGGAAATGGGAGTGAAGGGGAAGAAATGGAAAAATTGGTACCAGTAGCATATAAAACTGAATAGCATTTTTTTTTTCACCTTTTTTCCTTGAGTTTGGCAGACATACTCTGATTCTCCTTTGCACAAGATAAAATTTATTGCTGAACAGTTATCTGTGGACTGGAATTTCTTCTACTGCACTCTCTGTTCTTTCTCATTTGGATGCACTCTCTTTAATTCTTTAAGTATTTTTTTGAGTATTGATGTCATGGTAGTATGCTTATAATTTTCCTGAGCACCTTTTGACACATTACTGTAAAGTAGGTATTTCTGAAGTCTTCTAGACTTCCCTGAGTATTTTCTAAATTCATTAAACAACCTTCACTGGGGGACTGAAAATCTCCTTTGAGATTGGATCCAAAACATCCTTATCTGGTGATTTTAATTTCTTGGTTTCTACTGAACTAGAAATTACTTTGTTGTGATTGGTATGATGTCATAATACAAAAAAATGCAGAACAAAAGTTTGTAATGAAAATTTCTGCCTTTTTCTGCACATCATGGTCTGCTTTGCCATCTCATCTAGCAATGGCCTTATATGAGATTGGTTTTGTTTGTCTGTTCCTAATATTCTTTCTCATTGTGTGTACCCCTTCATGACATGAATCTTTCTTTCTTCTACCATGTCTGTAGGTTATATAAATATTTCTTGAGACAAAACTACTTGTTTATTATTATTTCTACTTTCTCCTATTTCCTAAATACTACTTTTCTTAATATTGTCATAAATGCTGCCCTCACTTTGTCATTGAAATAGGAGAAGATTTTATCCAGATTTTAATTTTTTTATAATAAAGTTATAGAATCATAGAATAATTCAGACTAGATGGGACTTCTGGAGGTCTTTAATTCAACCTCCTGCTTGAACATGGGCTAACTTCAAATTTTGATGAGGTTGCTTAGTGCCTTGCCCAGTGCAGTTTAGAAACTGTTCAAACAGAGAGGTCCCACAATCTCTCAGGTACCATGTTCCGGCTTGCCCTCCTTGCAAAATCTTTTAGCTCTATCCAGTGAGAATGTCCATTCTCACAGCTTATGACTGGTTCCTTTTGGGTTTTTTGTTGTGCACATCTGTGAAGAGTCTGGCTCCATCCCCTCCATATTGTCCCTTCATATCTCCTTAAAAAAGATTAAAAAGGCCTAATATATACCGTTATTTCTAAAATATTTTTTCTTCACAATGAGTTTTGCTTTTTCATTTCAAACTATGTATAAGGTATGCATGTGGACAGAGGGAGAGAGTCTATGTTATTGTGACTGTCTACATTTTTTCCTATGAAATAAAGGCTATCACAGTAGCTCCCAAAGTAAACCCCAAGGTCTAGCCCCATGATTCATCTTTATCCGTCACAACGAGATTCAAGATAGTTATCTCATGCTGAAGGCAGTATTTAAATGCTGGACCATAGCCTCTAAATGGTAGTTTTCAGCTTGATGATATAAAAATACATTACATATTATGCAGACTTGTACACTTTATTTTAAGGGTGTGATTCTACAGCAGCCTAAATCCAAGTAAATTGAATCTCAGCTGCCCACCCTCCTTCCTGCATGGGCCCATGTAACCAGCTGGTGAGCTTGTTGAAGGAACTAACCTAGCAATAATCGAATCCTGCAAAAGACAGATGTTTAGCTGGGGACTGGTGATAAGAAGTTGATAACTGAGGCCGTTAATGATTTTTTTCCTGACTGTGGGCTGAAGTTCCAACAGCATGTGCCTTCTTAAATAAGCACCAGTGTTTGTCTCTATCTCACAAATCATTATATTTTACACAGCTTTCAGTGTTGTAAAGTAATTTCAGCTGTTGCTAATAATGAGAGGAAACTTTAATGCTCAAAACCCCTTTAAAAAGACATACACTGTGCAAGTTAGTAGAAATGTATTAAACATAATTTCCAGGGTTATTACATCTATTCAGTGCCGCTTTACCTCTTTTTGGGGAGCTTGGAAGGAAGCATTATATCAGTTGTAATTACTGCATCAAGCAAGATCTTCATAGAATGAAAAGGGAAAGGGTTAATGCTGTGCCATTATATGGAATTTACAGGCTTAGCATGATGAATGTTTTGTTCATGTTGAAGGTGTTTTTGTTGTTATCAATGGAGTAAGGCTAGCTTAATTCTCCAGTGATGAAGCTTTACTTCCATGATTAATGAACAAATTGCTATTTTCACAAGGGCTCATAAGACAGCCAGTTGTTCCTCCCTGCTTATTTAGGAGACCCTTAAGGCTTTCTTTGGGGACCTCATTATTTTCTATATGGCTAGAGAAAGAAATAAACACAGCCCTAAAGGACATTTATGTATACATAAAGCAGAATAAGTTATCCCTCTAAGGGGAACCAGGATGAAATGGAGATGAAATCAGGAACCATACAAGCACAACCCTTCAGTTCTCCAAACTATGAAGGTCCTGGGTGTTATCTTTAAGCCTACTTTCTTATCCAGCTTAAAAATTTCAGAATTATTCTCTGTCTCCAATCATATAAATCAGTCAGGATTAGACCAGAGTAAAGAGCAATTTGTTTTGATATAGGGGGGGAAAAATGTAGACATGATTTGCAGATTATGAACTCGAACATAGCTAATTAGAGCAATATTGATTTATTCCAGTTGAGCATCTGAACCCCAAAGACTTCATAAAGCACTTAACTTTGTTCTGTCCTGTGCTTAACCAGGTGAATGACAATATTTCAATTCATTATTGTTTGCTAATGTGTTGTGCTTCACATGCCAATATTCCCTTCCCTGACTACAGGCAAAGGGTACTATCTGAATTTACAAGTGATGCACAGATGTTTATTGTAGGAGTTTGTACTCAGCTCTCCTCAGCACATGTAAAGTCAATGAAGCCACCGTGATTTACAATACACTTACAATAATCTGTCCCACATTTTTTCATCTTACCTTCCAGTGAATAAAGAGGCTAATTTGATAAAGCAATACAGGAATTTAACTGGTTGTACATCTCACTTTTTGTGGGTTCATTTGTTAATTTCAGCTATATTTGATGAAGTGATGTAGGCATATGTCCTGGTTTCGGCTGGGATAGAGTTAATTTTCTTCCTAGTAGCAGGCACAGTGCTGTGTTTTGGATTTAGTAGGAGAAGAATGCTGATAACACACTGACGTTTTAGTTGTTGCTAAGTACTGCTTATGCTAGTCAAGGACTTTTCAGCTTCCCATGCTCTGCCAGGTGCTCCCTCAGCTGGGAGGGGGCACAGCCAGGACAGCTGACCCAAACTGCCCAAAGGGCTATTCCATACCATAAGATGTCATGCTCAAGATATAAACTGGGGGCAGTTGGCCGGGAAGCTGGTATTGCTGCTCAGGGACGGGCTGGGCATCAGTCAGCGGGTGGTGAGCAATTGCATCTCAACCTTTTACTTTTTTTTTTTTAATTCTCTCCCCCATCCCACTGGTGGGTCAGGGGGGAGTGAATGAAAGACTGTGTGGTGTTTAGCTGCCTACCAGGTTAAACCACAACAGCACAGAAGAAAGCAATTGGATAGCGGATGAAGAAGAGCTTATCAGTGTCTTTAAAGAGACTGTCATTCTGAATGGCCAACAAAGAGCTGGAAGTACTGCCATATGCCACTTAATGTTTGATTTGGTCCAGAAGAAAATTCATGGAAACCCAGAAAACAGGGATGGTCTCTAAGCTCATGTTCCATCTCATGTCTGCCAAGGGCAAAGATGAACACACATGTAGACTGTTGAGGAGGCATAAGTGAGAAGATTCCTGTTCCAATGGGAAGTCCATAAAGTAGGTGGAAGTGAGACATTATATTGTCCAAAGACATAAGACCAGGCCATCTCTAACAGAGCGCTGTAAAATCTAAATTTTTGTTCACTATAATTTCCTCTCCAAAATTAATCAAAAAAAAAAAGCAACATGAAGAGCATCATTCACTTCTGTTGACATAAAGCTTATCATGTAATCATCTGGATGCGTCTCATGGCTGAAAAAAAAATGCAAGATTGTTGGTAAAAGTTGTTACATAGTCAGCAGAGTCACCTTTTTTGTTAGAGGAAGAAGCTATCTACTAAATCATCTGCTTCATGGAAGGTCAAGTCTGCAGGGCAGTGTTCTCAGGTGGGCTTAACAGGCTCAAAAAGTTTCACAAACATTTTATGTTTTGTTTCAACAAGTAGCCCTGTTAGCCAAGTACAATGCTTTCAGAAGGTGGAAAGATATTTGTCTTTCAGAAAAGAAAAGATTCTGGAGAGTTCCAGCAACTCCAAAAAAAATTAAGAAGTACTTTGTTTCATTTCTTTTCCTCATAAAGAGAGGATGTTTTAATCACCTGTAACTATATATGAAAATACAGTTTACTGGACATGAGATTAACATGAAACCAGGGAGGACTGGTGGTATCTGTTCAACCTGCATACACAGTATACTGAAAAGAAATTATAATACAGCTTTTTTATAATTTATCCTTCCACTTTTTCAGATGGATTTCATGGAGAGGCAATTCCACAGAAACTGTGGTAAAGTTTTATTAAAGCTAGGTATGAGATATATAGTTTTCTTGCTCCATAAAAATCTTAAAGATTACCACTTTTAGAGCCTGCATTGGACTTAATTAACAATTTAGGAAGCTATCTTTGCCATAACAGATAGACAAGCAACCACATGGTTTGGTGACCGAGGAGTTGATAGTAGCTTGGTGTCAGTGATGTAAGTCCCTAATCTGATTTTAGGCAGAGTTAGGACTCAATTTACCATGACCTAAGCAGACTCCTCAATAAAACTTTTGGTCATTCTAGAGCTGGAAAAGAAGGCACTCTCTGTTGCTTTTGGATTTACCTCTTGTCAAAACTGGCATGTTTTCCCTAAATATTTTTATTTTTAATGAATCAAGGCATTCTGAAAAAAACCACATTTTGCTAAAACAAACCCTATATAAACCTAGAGTCTTAGAGAAAAGAAAGGCTGCAAGGACACTCAGTGAAAGACACAGTCTCAACATTTAGCAGTGATTTAAAAAAAGCAAGTGAGACCAAAGGCTAAATTAAAATTGAATGAAGAATCCTTTACAAAATATTAAGGCTACTATAGGAATCACTTGCATTCATTCACCATGTATACTGCATTAAGTTTTGATCACTTTGTCCTAAAAAGTAAATGAAAGAAATAAAAAGGTCCTGAGAAGGGCAACAAAAAAGATGAGAATTATAAGTGGTGGGGAGGAGAGCTTCTGTGAAAGAGAATTAACAGAACACAGCTGATTGAGTTTAGATAGAAGGGTAACAGGAAAGATGTTAGTAATATAAAAAATATAACAGTGGAGAGAAGATCAACCTGGAACTTTTCCAAGTGCCATTTTCTTATTCCATTTCAGAAATCAGAAATGGCAGGGGGTTTAGGCAGAGAGATGAGGGTTGTATTTTGGCATACAAATTTGTACCAGGAAATTTTTTGAGACATACACATTTGAATGTTAAAAGAAAAATTATGATGATCTGTAAAAGTCAGTCATTTTGACACACAAGCCACATCTTTCCATGAGAACTTTCTTTCATCTTTTATTCCATTTTAAAAACTAAGACATGTTCTTAATATAAAAAGCTGAGCAATTTTTTTTTAAAAAAACTGTGTTTTTTCTCATCACAGGTTTATGTTCTCAATGGGTTAACTCAAAATCTTCTCTTGTCTCAGGTGGCATTCCCTAGAGTTTATGTGCATTTTTAGACACATTTGTGTGACCTTTGTATGTTAGACAGCACTAAAACAGTTTCCTTGCAGAACCCCAAACCAGTTGGTATCATACAGGCCTGAAACTGTAATTTTACATAGCAGGTACCAGCGGCAGCTCTAGGGATAAGCAAAAAAGTTCTCTAGAGAAACAGACTTGCTGGGGAAGCAGCAAGTGCAGGAAAATCAGGTTAGATGCTGCTAATATAGGATGATAATTGCTTTTGGGGTGAGGGGGTTGAACCTACATCAGGAAATGTTGCTGTTTCCACCCTTCTCATGCTCTGGTGGCAGGAGGAGCAGAAAGATTTTTATCCCAGGTTTCTTCCTAGATACCTGCTTTAATTGTACCACTTCCTTCTGTTCTCCATTTCTTGTGGTCTAGCTTTTTCCTGAGCCCTGAGATGGCCAAATTCAATATTCCCTACAGTTGACACTGAGAAGTGTCAAGCCAGGCCCCCAGATGTTGCTTCCACACGTGTCAGAGACTGCTACTTGCATAGAACGGATGTCATTTTGTGAGGACAAAGCTGGTACAATCCCATCAAGTGAGTGCTCTTGCAATTGCCCTCTCTTTTAGAGACTGTTGATTTGTTTTCACTGGGTTCTTTTCCTTTCAATGAGGAATAACTTGAACTTAAATTAGGAGCATTTATTTTTTATTAACCTGATACAACAATCAGTAAAATAAATAGACTGTCACTAACTTCATAAACTCCAGATTGAGCCCTCCTTACGGAAAAACTCCATCAGCTAAATTAACTTGGTTTCTGCAATGTCAAAAAAGTGAGAATTCAGTGTGGTCAGTGGGTGGAGAACTGGTACTGCATCTCTCAGTAAGAAAATTTGGTGTGGGTGTAAGATGAGAAACTGGATTTTGTGTCAAACGCAGGACTTTTTTTAGAACAAGTAGACATGTAAACTGTTGAACATTGACAGCACTCCTTTATTCATTTTTAATGGCTCATAAGTTCTCAAGGTCAATGATGAAAACCTAGAGGTCAGCATATCAGCTATTTTCCTGCCAGTCATACTCCCACCTCCGAAAGCGGATGTAGTATATGTCAGTTTTTGCTGCCATCAGTTATGAACTCATATAATTGTATCAGTGTTGGTACAGAGCCACCCTGAGAAGAGAAAATGCCAAACGCAACATTTCCTTTGCTGTAGATGGAGTCTGTCCGCCTTCAGAAGGCAATATCACAACAGACTTCACTTGCAAGTTCTCTTTGTAGTTATGACAGTGAAAAGGGTTTCAAAAAATAAAGCTTCATTTTATTTAAAAAAAATAAACCTTCATAACTGATGAGCTGTCTTGGGAGACTCAACTCCCTCCACCTCCACTATAGATGAAATTAAAAGCAACAAACTTTAAATGGATATATGTGTTTATACTGTGCATGATTAACTTTCCAGGAAGGAGCCTACTGCTGCAGGAATTAATTGAGGAACCATTTAGTAAGATTTAAAAAAAAGGGTTAGATAAGTACGGTCAAAAATAGCAGTTTTATAGTTGTGTTATCTTGGTTAGGCAGAGATTATAAGGCCTGCCATATTTCTGGCATAAACCAAGCACCATCTTGATTTGAGAATTGATCTCCTGTTATCCTATGGGACATGATGCTGGGTATTTTTTGCAGGGTGCTTTTGAGACAAAACCAAAGCCTTGTGATAAAAGTCAGTGACAGAGCTGCTGACTGCAACTCTAAGTCAGGAATCACTTCACTGAAGTTGGTGGGTTCCATGCAGACACAGCCAATGTGGGATTGATCCATCCACAAGCCTGGTGTATCTAAACCAGGTAAAATATAACATGTTCCATCACGATGATATCTGGTCCCTTTGCTCATCTCCTTCTCTCATGTCCTCATATATAAGATTAGATAAGACTTTTGGACATTTCCAATAACTCATAACCTTTCTAAGTTAGAAATTTTACTTGATTTGGGAAATAAAAAGAATTTAAAATTAATTTGAAAAACAAACAAAAAAAAGTTATACTGGCCACCTGTACCAGTGCTGAAAATTCAGTTGTATATTTTCCTTTAAGAAGTTATCACCTCTGAGAGCACACTACATTGCCACAAACTATCCACAAGTCTCTTGCAGTACTTTACAAAAAACATTCATCTACTCTCTCAAATACTGAGCAGCAGCTGGGAGTGATTCAAAGCTTCTAACAGGCTTCATGACAGATATGAAGGAACTGAACAGAAAAGGAATGGAAAAAGGCACTGGCAGTTTGTGACCAACATGGGAGAAAGAGCCAGGAGGTATCCAGCGTGGTTAGGAACATTGAATTATTATGGCTCAGAAAGTCAGATTCCAGTGAATTCGCTACTTGTCAGACTTGGAGAAGAGCAAGTCAAGGAGCCGGGCAAACACAACCAAATCTTTGGGACAAGTCTTACTTTCTGAAATGCATGCTGCAAGAGAGCCTGCAACACTTCTTGTACCCAGCCTTGGTAAATAGAAAGCATAAGAAAGGTGGCTTTGATGCACAGAACAAGCTGTGATAGAGATTGGGAAAATTGTGATTATGTACGGTCTTTGAGAAGGCAGCACTTATCTTTAATATGAGTTTGTATTAGGACTAATGTGAAACAAAGGGATTGTTCCAGATTATAGTCTGTGCTGACTGATTATCTGCTCTGTGAACCTTCAGTCACAGATAATGCATCTAACAGCTCTGTAAAATGTAGTCTCCATGAATCCCATCTCCTTCTTGTTCATATTACTAGCTGTTTTCCCTCAAACAGCTCATCCTTTTTGGCTGCTGAGGTACCTTGGCACTAGCTTAGATAAATCACAATAGGTGAAAGACTGAAGATGTTACTTGACTTTTTGCTTGGCTTTTGAGAGGCTGTCGTAAGGGTAGCAAATGTCAGCTACTGAAAATGACACCTGAATGCTGAAAGAAATCCAGTTTTGTTAATTTCATTCTTCTTAAAAGCCCATGGAATAGGTTTATGCACATAAGACATGGGCGTTGGCTATTAACTGAGCTTATTAGCCCAGATGTTAAAATTGTTCTCTTAACTTGGACTAATTTAAACTAAATTTACATACTTCACTGAAACACCAACACTGGGAATCTGGTTACCTCAGTTTCCTTTACAGTTAACAGAGAAAAAACACCACAGAACTCAGATATCCTCAGCACAAGAAGGACATGGACCTGTTGGAGCAGTTCCAGAAGAGGGCTACCAAAATGATCCGAGGGCTGGAGCACCTCTCCTATGAGGAAAGGCTGAGAGAGTTGGGGTTGTTCAGCCTGGAGAAGAGGAGGCTGCGGGGAGACCTTAGTGCGACCTTCCAGTACTTAAAGGGGGCCTACAGAAAAGATGGGGACAATCTTTTTGGCAAGGCCTGTTGTGACAGGACAAGGAGTAATGGTTTTAAACTAAAGAAGAATAGATTTAGACTGGATATAAGGAAGATATTTTTTACAATGAGGGTGGTCAAGCACTGGCACAGTTGCCCAGAGAGGTGGTGGAGGCCCCATCCCTGGCAACATTCCAGGTCAGGTTGGAGGGGGCTCTGAGCACCCTGATCTGGTTAAAGCTGTCCCTGCTCACTGCAGGGGGGGTGGGCTGGGTGAGCTCTAAAGGTCCCTTCCAACCCAAAGCATTCTATGATTCTATGAAGTTCCCTGTATTTTTCTGTTAAAAGCAGAATCACAGCATGGCAAAATCAGAATGATGAGATCACACATGTATGAAGAAAGATGGTTGTGCAGTAACTATCTGTGGTTTCATCTGACTTAAATTATAAATATATGAAAGGCAACATAATATATTCTCAAGTAGTCTTTAGTTTTGACTAAAGATTCTTTTACTGGTTTGTCGATTTGGTGGCTATCTTCCTTTTTTTTCCTCCCTCTCTCTCTTTAATTCTATTTGTATCAGAAATCATGTGGCCAGCAGGACTAAGGCAGTGATTGCCCTGTACTTGCAACTGGTGAGGCCGCACCTGGAATATTGTGTCCAGTTTTGGGCCCCTCACTACAAGAAAGACATTGAGGTGCTGGAGTGTGTCCAGAGAAGGGCAACGAAGCTGGTGAAGGGTCTGGAGCACAGGCCTTATGAGGAGCGACTGAGGGAACTGGGGTTGTTTAGCCTGCAGAAAAGGAGGCTGAGGGGAGACCTTATCGCTCTCTACAACTACCTGAAAGGAGGTTGTAGTGAGGTGGGTGTTCGTCTCTTTTCCCAAGTAGTTACCAATAGGACAAGAGGAAATGGGCTCAAGTTGCACCAGGGGAGGTTTAGATTGGATATTAGAAAATATTTCCTCATGGAAAGGGTTGTCAAGCATTGGAACAGACTGCGCAGGGAAGTAGCTGAGTCACCATCCCTGGTGGTATTTAAAAGACGTGTAGATGTTGTGCTTAAGGACATGGTTTAGTGGTGGACTTGGCAGTGTTAGGTTATGGTTGGACTCGATGATCTTAAAGGTCTTTTCCAACCTAAATGATTCTATGATTCTGTGATTCTATGGCTGAGATTAGCATACCCCTCTGGAGATTCTCTCCTCCAATATCCCTGCTCAAAGTGGGTTAACCTACAGAAGGTTGCTCAGGTTCATGTCCAGTTGGGTTTTGAATATCTCCTAGGATGGAGACAGGAGCCCACAACCTCCCTGTGCAACCTGTTCTAGTGTTTGACCACCCTCATTCATTTTTATGTAGTGTGTATCATTAACATTGTACAGAAACATAGGTTGATTAGGCTTACAAAGTAATGCTGGATTTAAATGTCTCAGCTAAGACATTAGTGACTTCCTAAAAACCATCAATACATTTTTTTTTTTTACTACAAATGTCTATGTGATTTAAATATTTGTAAACAAAGAGAATAAGGTTTATGGGATGAAACAATAATTTTACCTAAACCAAATGTTTTACTGGAAAAAAAGATGTGTGTCATGCTCGTGTTACTTCCAGTCCTTGTATGACAACATCCTTGTCTCCTTTCTTACAGCTTCTGCTTTTACAACAGCAGCAAAAAAAAGCTACTTCTTTTTATAAATCTTCTAATATTATTTGATTGCAAAAGATGCAGCCGTACCACTATAACAAGGAAGAAAATTGTTTAAATACTTTTTTCTTAGTCTCCCTTAGGTCCCTTCTTTTTGTCTTCCAACCCATTTTCTGGAAGGGGTTGGAGAAGTTGTAACAATGTGAACAATACATGTTGGGTTAGCAAAATTCCGCTGATAAACTATGAGAAGATTCATGGTTGTTGTGGCAACTAGTGCTCCTTATGTAGTGTGGTGTGAGTTCTGGTTTTGTTCCATATGCAACCATGGATTCTTCAATCTGGAAAGGATCTCAAGAGGCTTTCTAGAAAATTCATTTTCATGAGATAAAATGAACCATATTTATATCATGTCTGACAGCTGCTTTCCTAGCCTGTTTTTAAAACCTCTCACAGAGATGGATGAAGACTGTAAGCAACTGAGAAAATACCTTCTGCGCTTCACTAAACTTATTGTTAGAAAGCTTTTCTCAATATTAAATTGTAATCTTTGTTGTTGCAATTAAATGTCCATTACGCCTTGTCCTGACTGCCATGGCCAAGAAGAACAAGTTTTTCACTTTAACTTTGTAGCATTTGTCCATCTATCCTTTTGCTGTTATCAGGTACCCATCTCCTTCCGGTCTTCTTTTAGACCCAGTTTAATCAGTCTTTCCCTGTAGACTGTAGGGTTTTAGCCTTCTGATCATTCCCATAGCCTTTCTTCGAAATTTATCTAACTGAATCCAATGATTTAATGGTCACTGGGATAATGAACATGGTACATAGTGGTTACTCATATTCTATGATGTCTCTTATCTGTTAGGTGATTTTTTTCCTAGATGTTATTTATAGAAACTACTCTTTTATTCCTGCCTGAAATTTCAGCCCAATCTTACATGCTTAGTGTCCTTAACAGGCTGAAATAACAGCGCTGCGTGAGTGTGCATGATTATTGTCATCCATCAGTCAGGTAGTAAAAGACTTTATTTCTTTTGGAGGTTCGAGGTTTATTCCTTCAGGTCACCCTAGTAGTTAGTCATGAAGTTAGCAATAAGTCATAGTAGCCAGCCAGCTTGCACAAAACAGAAAAGTTGAGGTTTCTCAGGAAGTCTCTTCATAAATGATGGGCTGTATTGAAGACACCTCTCTCATAGTAATCACCAGATGTATGAATCAAACAGGAAACTTCCAAATATTAATTAAGATTAAAATTTTAACATCCATGTGTAAGGAAAGACAGCTACATAAAGAAATCAGTAAGGTTGTCACTCTAAATTCTAAATTAACACTAAATTCTTAAAACTGTTTACTTTTGGCAAAAGGATGCATAAAAATGGGGAGAAAGAGGCACAGTGATTCTGATCTAACATCCCCACTACTTACATCTAGTGGCTTTGAAAATGATGCTACAACTGTTAAAGATAGGTATGAATAACAGAGTCTTTCATATTGCAGCCAGGTTAGAATGAAGCAGAAAATTTTCTGCCTTTACAATTTGGGTTTTTTTCTGCTAACATGTAAAAGCTACATGTGTCATTAAGGAAATATTTAGATTTATGTATCATATTTCAAATTAGCTACTCTTCAGGGTATCTTGACCTAACTTGAATGATATAAAATTATATCTTCGTATGCCTAAGAGTGCATCAATGCAATTCAGTGCAATCAACAATTATCAAAAAAAGCTGACCTTTCCCCCACGCAAGCACAGGTACCTTCCATATAGTTGCCTGTTTTGATAATAACCTAGATCATTACATGAGAACTTTAGAGTTCTGACAAATTTATTCTTACTACTTCTGTGAAAAAATAAGGATGTGTTCTTCTCTTCCTAGCTTAAGACATACAAGTAGATATAGACACACTATGCAACTTGTGTAGGGGAATGGATGAAATTTACAGTAGCATAAACTATTGATTTTATGTTCAGGGTCACTACTATTAGAACTAGAGTGTAACACTGGAAAACTATCTTAGCTGTTCTCTGAATTCAGTCTCCATGGCCTGAGCTGTAATCCCGAGCACCCTTTTTTTCAAAAGCTTATGTGCAGCTAGAACTCAATCTGGCCACTGTTGTAAGAGATAATAAAAAATGTTTCTACAAATACATTAACAAGAAAAAGAGAGACAAGGACAATCTCCATCCTTTGTTGGATGGGGGGGGGAACATTGCCACCAAGGATGAGGAAAAGGCTGAGGTACTTCATGCCTTCTTTGCCTCTGTCTTTAGTAGCCAGACCAGTCATCGCCAGGGTACTCAGGCCCCTGTGCTGAAAGACAGGGACAGAGACCAGAATGAAGCCCCCATAATCCAGGAGGAAGCAATCAACAACCTGCTATGCCACATGGACACTCACAACTCTATGGGGCCAGATGGGATCCACCTGAGAGTACTGAGGGAGTTGGCAGAGGAGCTTGCCAAGCCACTTTCCATTGTCTATCAGCAGTCCTGGTTAACAGGGGAGGTCCCAGAAGACTGGAGGCTTGCCAATGTGACGCCCATCTACAAAAAAGGCCGGAAGGAGGACCCAGGGAACTACAGACCTGTCAGCCTGACCTCGGTGCCAGGAAAGATTATGGAGCGGTTCCTCTTGAGTGAGCTCAACAGGCATGTGCAGGTCAACCAGGGGATCAGGCCCAGCCAGCATGGGCTCATGAAAGGCAGGTCGTGCTTGACCAACCTGGTCTCCTTCTATGACCTTGTGACCTGCCTAGTGGATGAAGGAAAGGCTGTGGATGTCATTTACCTGGACTTTAGCAAAGCTTTTGACACTGTCTCCCACAATATTCTCCTTGGGAAGCAGGCAGCTCATGGCATGGACGGGCGTAGTCTTCACTGGGTTAAAAACTGGTTGGGTGGCCGAGCCCAGAGAGTAGTGGTGAATGGAGTTAAATCCAGGTGGCGACCGGTCACAAGCAGTGTTCCCCAGGGCTCTGTTTTGGGGCCAATCTTGTTTAATATCTTTATCAACGATCTGGATGAGGGGATTGAGTGCACCCTCAGTAAGTTTGCAGATGACACCAAGTCGGTGGGAGTGTCGATCTGCTGGAGGGTAGGATGGCCCTGCAGAGGCACCTGGACAGGCTGGATCGATGGGCCGAGGCCAACTGTATGAGGTTTAACAAGGCCAAGTGCCAGGTCCTGCACTTGGGTCACAACAACCCCATGCAACGCTACAGGCTTCGGAAGAGTGGCTGGAAAGCTGCCTGGCTGAAAAGGACCTGGGAGTGCTGGTTGACAGCCAGCTGAACATGAGCCAGCAGTGTGCCCAGGTGGCCAAGAAGGCCAACAGCATCCTGGCTTGTATCAGGAATAGTGTGGCCAGCAGGAGCAGGGAGGTGATTGTCCCCCTGTACTCGGCACTGGTGAGACCGCACCTGGAATACTGTGTCCAGTTTTGGGCCCCTCAATACAAGAAAGACATTGAGGTGCTGGAGCGTGTCCAGAGAAGGGAAACGAAGCTGGTGAAGGGTCTAGAGAGCAAGTCTTATGAGGAGCAGCTGAGGGAACTGGAATTGTTTATCCTAGAGAAGAGGAGGCTGAGGGGAGACCTTATCGCTCTCTACAGCTACCTGAAAGGAGGTTGTAGTGAGGTGGGTGTTGGTCTCTTTTCCCAAGTAGTTACCGATAGGACAAGAGGAAATGGGCTCAAGCGGCACCAGGGGAGGTTTAGATTGGATATTAGGAAAAATTTCTTCACAGAAAGGGTGGTCAAGCATTGGAACAGGCTGCCCAGAGAGGTGGTGGAGTCACCATCCCTGGAAGCGTTCAAAGAACGGGTAGATGTGGCACTTTGGGACATGGTTTAGTGGACATGGTGGTGTTGGGTTGATGGTTGGACTGATGATCCTAGAGATCCTTTCCAACCTTAATGATTCCTAGTTTTTAGTTTCATTAAAAAATAATCCAGCCACCAAGCCAGGAAACATGAAATTATTACTCGACACTTACCTGGTTTAGTGGTGGACTTGGTAAGGCTAGGTTAATGGTTGGACTGGATGATCTTAAAGGTCTTTTCCAACCTAAACAATTCTATGATTCCATGATTCTATGACTGAGCTGAGGGCTGACTGTAAATCCCAATGCAACAAGTGATGTCAGGGTCCTTTTAGGAAGAACTACAGTTTTCTCAGTAAGGATGAACCCAAGTTATCTTCTCTCTCTGACATGACAACAAGAAAAGTTATCTAAAGATCCCAGGCCCATTCACGCTGAGGTGTGAAGAGTTCCCTATAGCTAACTAAGTCTTCTCTTCATAGGAACAGCTCTAGAGTTGCCCCAGAGCAACCAAAGATAAGCAGCACAGAAAAGTGGTTATTTCAGTTTTGAAGCCACTAGGAGGAAAAGGTGTGTTCTTGTCCTGGTTTCGGCTGGGATAGAGTTAATTTTCTTCCTAGCAGCAGGCATAGTGCTGTGTTTTGGATTTAGTAGGAGAAGAATGTTGATAACATGCTGATGTTTTTAGTTGTTGCTGAGTACTGCTTATGCTAGTCAAGGACTTTTTCAGCTTCCCATGCTCTGCCAGGCGCACAAGAAACTGGGAGGGGGCACAGCCAGAATAGTTGATCCAAACTGACCAAAGGGCTATTCCATACCATATGACGTCATGCTCAGTATATAAACTGGGGGGGGTTGGCCGGGGAGCGGTGACCGCTGCTCGGGAACTGTCTGGGTATCGGTTGTCGGGTGATGAGCAATTGCATTGTGCATCACTTGCTTTGTATATTATTATTACTGTTATTATTATTATATTGTTGTTATTATTATTTTACTTTATTTTATTTTAATTATTAAACTATTCTTATCTCAACCCAGGAGTGTTTCTCACTCTTACTCCTCCGATTCTCTCCCCCATCCCATCGGGGTAGGGGGAGTGAGCGAGCGGCTGCGTGGTACTGAGTTGCTGGCTGGGACTAAACCACGACAGTCCTTTTTGGCGCCCAATGTGGGGCACGAAGGGTTTGAGATAAGAACAGATTAACTAGAGTGTATTAAGGAGTCTGTTAACAGTTGCCGGTCATGATATTAGTTCATCTGATCTGTACCATGTTCTTTTCTTGGCTGTGCATGTTAAAGCTTGGTGTTGGTCTGTGCATTGCGCTATGCTCTGTAGTGATTAAGGATGTTTTGATTGGGAGGTTCCTTATCAAAATCCTGACCTTGAGCATGGTTTTGTATCTGGGTTTTATACACAAGTCATTACTGTACTTCGGGTACCACCTCATGGAGAGAGTTAGCAATTATACCTTTCCCTCGGAGACGTCTGTTGTGGAGGAACTACAGAATGGCACCTTCATTACCTTATTCTATAATGCTTCCTCCCTCATTACAGAAAGTTTTCAGTATTTTGAACATCCCTGGGCAGTTAAGATACTTCTATTGATACTTCTTGGGAATATTGTTTTGGTTTTGACAAAGGTTAGTAAGCAATTTAAGAATATCATCCAGAGATCTGCCCCAAGGCTGGAGAGTTATGAGTGGCAGGGTGTGTGGGATCGTATGCGCAAGTACCTAGGGCAGTGGGGACCTCCAGTGTTTTGGAACTTCACCCCTGAACAAGTGCAGAATCCTGAAGAACTAGTAAAGTATTTGGAAGAAGTATGTTCTCACCCTGGCAACTCCAAAGAGACACAACTCATTGCAACATGCTGGGGACTGGCTCATGCTTATAGAGCCCTGTTCAACACTATTCAGTACCCTCAAGGGAAAGAGAGGGTCTCTGGATCTGATGACAAAACAACAGGCACTGTGGCTACTCCAACCACAGCCATGAGCACTGTGGCTACTCCAACCACAGCCATGAGCACTGTGGCTACTCCAACCACAGCCACAAGCACTGCAGCTACTCCAACACCCACCACAGGCACTGCGGCTACTCCAACACCCACCACAGGTACCGCAGCCACTCCAACCCCAGTGGCAGGCACTGCGGCTAAACCAGAGAACCAACCTGCGCCGGTATCAGTTGCCCCTATACAGAAGAAAAAATACACAAGGAAATCAGTTCGTTTAGTAAGGGATGAAGATGAACCAGGGCCATCACGAGAACCAGAGGAGGAAGAACCCATAAATGAGATGGTGACCACCCGATCCCTATCCCTGAGTGAGCTGCGAGATATGCGAAAAGATTTTGGTCGTCATCCAGGCGAGCACATCATCACCTGGCTGCTCCGATGCTGGGATAACGGGGCCAGTAGCCTGGATTTAGAGGGTAGGGAAGCCAAGCAGCTGGGATCCCTTTCCAGGGAAGGGGGCATTGACAAAGCAATTGGAAAAGGGGCAAAACCGCTCAGCCTCTGGAGGCGACTTCTGTCAAGCGTGAAGGAAAGGTATCCCTTCAAGGAGGATGTTTTATACCGCCCAAGCAAATGGACCACCGTAGAGAAGGGTATCCAGTACCTGAGGGAATTAGGCGTGCTGGAGGTGATTTACAGTGACCTGAATGATGAGCAGTTAACCAAAGACCCAGATGAAGTCAGGTGCACACAATCCATGTGGCGGAAGGTGGTACGGAGCGCACCAGCATCGTATTCCAACTCGTTGGCAATACTAGCCTGGAAAGACGACGAGGCACCAACGGTGGATGAAGTGGCTAGACAACTCCGGGACTACGAAGAAAAGCTCTCTTCCTCCCTACGGGCCTGTGTCTCGGCTGTGGAAAAACTGTCTGAAAAAATATGCCAAGAGTTCCAACAACTCAGAGAGGATCTGTCCTACTCCCCACCTGCACGGACCAGTGTCTCAGCCATTAGGAGTCAACGTCCCTATGCTCAAGAGAGAGGATATAGAGGATACACACCACGGGGCACCCTGTGGTTCTACCTGCGTGATTATGGAGAGGACATGAGAAAGTGGGATGGAAAACCCACCTCAACCTTAGAGGCACGGGTGCGTGAGTTGCAAGGAAAAACTATTAGGAAAGGCGGTTCTCCCAGGAAGATTGCAGCTCCAGTTTCCAGTGAGCAGTTCCCGAGACAGAGTAAGAGGGCTAATTTTACTTCCGACCTTGATCAGGGGACTTTTGATTCACATTTACAGGAAGTGAACAGCGAATACTGTGACCAGTGTTAGAGGGGCCCTGCCTCCAGCCAGGTGGAGGAAAGGGACAACCGGGTTTACTGGACTGTGTGGATTCGATGGCCTGGAACGTCAGACCCACAGGAGTATAAGGCTCTAGTGGACACTGGTGCACAGTGCACGCTAATGCCATCAAACTATAGAGGGGCAGAACCCATTTGTATTTCTGGAGTGACAGGGGGATCCCAACAGCTAACTGTACTGGAAGCTGAAGTGAGCCTAACTGGGAATGAGTGGCAAAAGCACCCCATTGTGACTGGCCCAGATGCTCCATGCATCCTTGGCATAGACTACCTCAGGAGAGGGTATTTCAAGGACCCAAAAGGGTACCGGTGGGCTTTTGGTATAGCTGCTTTGGAGACAGAGGAAATTAAACAGTTGTCCACCTTGCCCGGTCTCTCAGAGGACCCTTCGATTGTAGGGTTGCTGAAGGTTGAGGAACAACAGGTGCCAATTGCTACCACAACTGTGCACAGGCGGCAATATCGCACCAACCGAGACTCCCTGATTCCCATCCATAACCTGATTCGTCGACTGGAGAGCCAGGGAGTGATCAGCAAGACTCGCTCACCCTTTAACAGTCCCATATGGCCAGTGCGAAAGTCTAATGGGGAGTGGAGACTAACAGTGGACTATCGTGGCCTGAACGAAGTTACACCGCCGCTGAGTGCTGCCGTGCCAGACATGCTAGAACTTCAATATGAACTGGAGTCAAAGGCAGCTAAGTGGTATGCCACAATTGATATTGCTAATGCATTTTTCTCCATCCCTTTGGCAGCAGAGTGCAGACCCCAGTTTGCTTTTACCTGGAGGGGTGTTCAGTACACCTGGAACTGACTGCCCCAGGGGTGGAAGCACAGCCCCACCATTTGCCATGGACTGATCCAGACAGCACTGGAACAGGGTGAAGCTCCAGAACATCTGCAGTACATTGATGACATCATTGTGTGGGGCAACACAGCAGAAGACGTTTTTGAGAAGGGAAAGAAAATAGTCCAAATCCTTCTGAAGGCTGGTTTTGCCATAAAACAGAGTAAGGTCAAGGGGCCTGCACAAGAGATCCAGTTTTTAGGAATAAAATGGCAAGATGGACGTCGTCAGATCCCAATGGATGTGATCAACAAAATAACAGCTATGTCCTCACCAACTAGCAAAAAGGAAACACAAGCTTTCTTAGGCGTTGTGGGGTTTTGGAGAATGCATATTCCAAATTACAGCCAGATCGTAAGCCCTCTCTATCAAGTGACCCGGAAGAAGAACGAATTCAAATGGGGCCCTGAGCAACAACAAGCCTTTGAACAAATTAAACGTGAGATAGTTCATGCAGTAGCCCTTGGGCCAGTCCGGGCAGGGCAGGATATTAAAAATGTGCTCTACACTGCAGCCGGGGAGAATGGCCCTACCTGGAGCCTCTGGCAGAAAGCACCAGGGGAGACTCGAGGTCGACCCCTAGGGTTTTGGAGTCGGGGATACAGAGGATCCGAAGCCTGCTATACTCCAACTGAGAAAGAGATACTGGCAGCATATGAAGGGGTTCGAGCTGCTTCAGAAGTGGTTGGTACTGAAGCACAGCTCCTGCTGGCACCCCGACTGCCGGTGTTGGGCTGGATGTTCAAAGGGAGGGTCCCCTCTACACATCATGCAACTGATGCTACATGGAGTAAGTGGGTTGCATTGATCACACAACGGGCTCGAATAGGAAACCCCAGTCGCCCAGGAATCTTGGAAGTGATCATGGACTGGCCAGAAGGAAAAAACCTTAGAATATCACCAGAGGAGGAGGTGACACGTGCTGAAGAGGCCCCACTGTATAATAAATTGCCAGAAAATGAAAAGCAATATGCCCTGTTCACTGATGGGTCCTGTCGTCTTGTGGGAAAGCATCGGAGGTGGAAAGCTGCTGTATGGAGTCCTATACGACAAGTCGCAGAAACTGCTGAAGGAGAAGGGGAGTCGAGTCAGTTTGCAGAGGTGAAAGCCATTCAGCTGGCTTTAGATATTGCTGAAAGAGAAAAGTGGCCAGTCCTTTATCTCTATACTGACTCATGGATGGTGGCAAATGCCCTGTGGGGGTGGCTGCAGCAATGGAAGCAGAGCAACTGGCAGCGCAGAGGCAAACCAATCTGGGCTGCCGCATTGTGGCAAGATATTGCTGCCCGGGTAGGGAACCTGGTTGTAAAAGTTCGTCATGTAGATGCTCATGTACCTAAGAGTCGGGCCACTGAAGAACATCAAAACAACCAGCAAGTAGATCAGGCTGCTAAGATTGAAGTGGCTCAGGTGGATTTGGACTGGCAACATAAGGGTGAATTATTTATAGCTCGGTGGGCCCATGACGCCTCAGGCCATCAAGGAAGGGATGCAACGTATAAATGGGCTCGTGATCGAGGGGTGGACTTAACTATGGACAGTATTGCACAGGTTATTCATGAGTGTGAAACGTGCGCTGCAATCAAGCAAGCCAAGCAGTTCAAGCCCCTTGGGTATAGTGAACGATGGCTGAAATATAAATATGGGGAGGCCTGGCAGATTGATTACATCACGCTCCCACAGACCTGCCAAGGCAAGCGCTATGTGCTCACCATGGTGGAAGCAACCACTGGGTGGTTGGAAACATATCCCGTGCCCCATGCCACCGCCCGGAACACCATCCTGGGCCTTGAAAAGCAAGTCCTGTGGCGACATGGCACCCCAGAAAGAATTGAGTCAGACAACGGGACTCATTTCCGAAACAACCTCATAGACACCTGGGCCAAAGAGCACGGCATTGAGTGGGTGTATCACATCCCTTACCATGCACCAGCCTCCGGGAAGATTGAGCGATACAATGGATTGTTAAAGACTACCCTGAGAGCAATGGGTGGTGGGACGTTTAAACATTGGGATACGCATTTAGCAAAAGCCACCTGGTTAGTCAACACCAGGGGATCTGCCAATCGAGCTGGCCCTGCCCAATCAAAACTTTTACGTACTGTAGAAGGAGATAAAGTTCCTGTAGTGCACATGAAAAATATGCTGGGGAAGACAGTCTGGATTACGTCCCCCTCTGGCAAAGGCAAACCCATTCGTGGGATTGCTTTTGCTCAAGGACCTGGGTGCACTTGGTGGGTGATGCGAAAGGATGGGGAAGCCCAATGTGTACCTCAAGGGAATTTGATTTTGGGTGAAAATAGCTAATGAACTGAATTGTATAATATTAATTGCTTTATAATACTGTATGTTATCTCTTAACTATATGTTATCTCTTAACTGCATGTTAATATAATAATATAGTAGGTTAATATTAAGTATATAATACTGTATATTATGATTGCTATATGCCACATCAATGGTATTGCAGTAAGAATTGCCCAGCTTAATGAAAATGAACTTTGATGAAACCATTTTGGAATGAGAACTGACTTCAGCATGCAACAGTCCAACACTGCACACCACCTCTCCTGCTCTGAAAGACTGTGATGACAGATGGAACCCAAAGTCATGGACTAAATGAACTCAATGGACATTTTAGAGGGATGGGCCATAGACGAAGGGAATGATATCTGTGTGTATATCAAGATAGGGAAAGTGGTGGTGATTAATTGGAACACATTGGAAAGGGGAGGGCCTGTGCATGACTTAGATGGTATAGAATAAGGGGTGGATACTGTCCTGGTTTCGGCTGGGATAGAGTTAATTTTCTTCCTAGCAGCAGGCATAGTGCTGTGTTTTGGATTTAGTAGGAGAAGAATGTTGATAACATGCTGATGTTTTTAGTTGTTGCTGAGTACTGCTTATGCTAGTCAAGGACTTTTTCAGCTTCCCATGCTCTGCCAGGCGCACAAGAAACTGGGAGGGGGCACAGCCAGAATAGTTGATCCAAACTGACCAAAGGGCTATTCCATACCATATGACGTCATGCTCAGTATATAAACTGGGGGGGGTTGGCCGGGGAGCGGTGACCGCTGCTCGGGAACTGTCTGGGTATCGGTTGTCGGGTGATGAGCAATTGCATTGTGCATCACTTGCTTTGTATATTATTATTACTGTTATTATTATTATATTGTTGTTATTATTATTTTACTTTATTTTATTTTAATTATTAAACTATTCTTATCTCAACCCAGGAGTGTTTCTCACTCTTACTCCTCCGATTCTCTCCCCCATCCCATCGGGGTAGGGGGAGTGAGCGAGCGGCTGCGTGGTACTGAGTTGCTGGCTGGGACTAAACCACGACAGTTCTATACAATACTATAGAGCTCATAAAGATTATAGATTCCCCTTTTCTCCCTGACATCCAATTCTGTGATATTTGAAGACAAGATTTTTATGCAGAAGTCATCCATTTGAAGGAAACCAAGATTTCCAGAATTTGATTTTGAATGTAGGAAGAGAAATACCCATATACCCCAATACATAGAATTAATTGATATAGCAGAAATTTCTTCCTATTATTGATTCAGTTACAAACAAGACTTTTCTTCTCACACTTATCTGGTCAAAATCTGCCTCTGTATTGCCTCCTTGTTTTTCTCTATCCCTTGAATAATGCTAGCTCAGTCATCATGCCATTGAATTGCGAAGAATACATTTATTCTTTTGCAGAAGGGGCAAAAGGCATATCCTGGCACTAAAATAAAATGGATTAAGTTGATGTAGACCTTACTTGGATGTCAATTCTTTTCTTAAATCAGCATTTGGCTTTATGAGGAAGTAAGGGATAATATTAACCAATATTACTTAAAGTATATTTAACAAAACTCTATTTATAGGCATGACTGTATCTGACATTAATGATTTTGGCATAGTAATCATTCTATATTCCACTTTTGTGTCTTAATCCTCTGATTTACAGCAACTTGAAGCTCAAACTGTATGTTCTTCAGAACAAAGGATGCTGATGGCAAGGTTAAAACAACATAATTAATGCACAGTTTTACATTTAAAAGCTATCAACTCTGCTAAATTCCAATCTCCCCCTCACAATCTCCCCATATTATTTTCCTCACCTTTCTCCTAGGTAGTAATTGCATCATTGCTTTGGTGTACTTTTGTTTGCAATGTAGCTTGCTGCAAGAAAATGAGGGACTTTTCCTTTAAAAATTGTTTTAAAGAAACTGTGAAGATTCTGCAGCTGCATTTCCTGGTTGAACAGGCCCTGATGGGACTGGGAGGGAGGGGAAGCCTCGTTACAGAAGTTGGAAAGCAAATACACAGGACTTGGCTTGCCACGTATAGTCTTTCGCTAGAGTGCACACAGCTGCGGAGTCCCCAGAAGCGTGGAAGTTGTTCTGAGGCAAGACGAAGAAAAGATAATATAAGCCTTGGGAGAGTTATTTGGCACTTCAACATAGAAGTACTTGTACTTCCATCTGGGTTGTATGCAAAATTATAGAAGCCAGAGCTATATCCTTCTCCTTGGGCTGTTGACAGGAGTTTGGCTCTCACTTTAATGGATTTTTTATATGTTTGCCAGAAGGTTAGAACCACAAAACCTGTGCTGGAAATGGCAACATATATTGTACATATGAGTTCATACTAGCAGATGGAGGACAGAAAGTCAAAACAGTTCTTTCATGTCCTTTGAGTCTTGCAGTTATACCTCACAATGTTTTCTACTTCTGAACACTTGCTAGCCCTTTTCCAATATTGTTTGCATTAGCTCTTTCCGCTGTTAACTAGTTTTTTTCAGTGTAATTCATGCCTGGCCAAAGTGCTGCCCAAGTTTCTTGAGCAACCAGCTGCTTCTTTTACTTCAGCCTTTCATTTGACAGGCTTTGAAAAGAAACCACATCCAATCAATCCACTTTGTTCTCTTCAGTATTTTTTCAATATCAGTGGGAGTTACTACTTCTTAAGTTAAAATCACGCTCCGTGCTACTGACAGAATTAACAAAGGTGCTGTAAGGCAACATTATTCCATCCTGATAGAGAGATCTACAAATGGGTGTGGGCGTGGGGGCGTGTGTATGCACACGCATGCATACATGTGTATATGTGTTTACTGTCTCCAGTGATATACCATGTAAATTTTAGTAAGAAAAGGACTACACACAGAATTTTCAGTGGTAGCAGCCATTCCTCTCCTTCATTTTCAGTTTCTAAACGATTATTCTCTAAGAGCAGCCGTTCTGACTACATCTGTTATTTCAGGTTTCCCAAATAACTCTGTAAACTAAGGCACGACAGGAGATACTGGGGAAAGCAGGGACTGAGTTTGTTGTACCAAACATATGAATATTTTTCCTTCTACTAATGTGGAATAAATCAGCTAACCGCTATCAAACTCTGAATAACTTCCATTGTGCTCTTCAGTATCACATTAAAAAGAAAAAAGAAAAGTTTAAGGACAAATGTTCATACAGTGAACATAAAAGAACTATAATAAAATCTTGATTTAGGCCCAAGATTTTAAATATAGAATAGATCATTTTGATCACATTGTCTGTTCTGCTCAACTCATGCCAAAAAATTTCACCTAATAGTTTCTGTTCTGAGCCACCATGTATGTTTTCTTTGCACTATTTCCTGCAGACTTCACTCTACAGATGGAACAATTGTGGAAGAGTTGGTAACTGTTTACATAAAGCTTCTTGTTGCTTTGAATTAAAGTGTTCTCAGTGAGACAGTGGGACTTTCAAAGACTTCAGCCAGCTGAGAATCACTCCCAGCATAATAACTGCTCATCTATTACCAGATATTATGCATTGACTCATTCACTACCACTCGCTCAAACTCCAAGAAGGTCAGGGAAGATGATTTTAATTTAAACTGGGTTTATTTTTATTGCTTTTTTCACTACCTCCAGAGTCAGAGTTTTAGCCCACATATAATATTCAATACTCTGGAATTTTCTTAGTGTTTGTGCGACCATTTTTTATATGCTTATCAACTCACAAGCAATATTATTCCCACTTTAAAAAAAATAATAATTGGATCCTATGAATGCCAAAAAAACGTTCTCCATGCAACAATTTATTGTTTACTTTAGAAAACAGACAATAATTTATTTTATTTCAAGTTTTGTTTAATTCTTTTTAAAATATAAAATTAACAAGAAATATTTCTTTTTGGGTTTTAAGACTTGGGAAGAAAGTGTTTCAAAATGAATTGCAAGCAATTATTGATTTTCTTTGGAAATCCATATTCTCTGGAAATTTGAGCTGGTTGACCTTGATGGAACATGTTATTTCAAAACAATCAGAAACATCTCCATGCATTAGCAAATGCCTGGTTCCCCCGTCTTTCATATCTAATTGTGCTGCTCGTTATAATTGCAACAGAATTTTATCTGGGGACCTGAAGAACTAAAAGTATGAGATGTGAATCTGTAATAATTTGGCATGATAACAGACTACAACCTTTTGCAGAGGTAGAGGTATAAAAAGAGGTTGCAGAAATAAATTTATAATTCTCTATAACATGTAGTTTGCATAGTCATATATATCTTTACAAAGGTGGATGTAAAATACAATTTTCTGATGAAGTAACAACACAGTGCAGTGTCAAAGATGAGATAGTTTAGGTAGTAATACCATCTTTACCTCCGCTGTAGATTGTTTGTGTCCCTTGCCCCACAAAGTACTGTGACTGTGTTTGATAAATAACTGTAAAAGAAATCTTTAGCAGAGATAAATCCACACAGATCAATTGACTCCAGTTTATACCACCTCAATATCTGTCTTAGTGCTAAGACCTGGCATTTAGAATTAAGAACAAAAAGGATTTTTTGAGGAAAAGAGAAGTTATTGGCTGCCTCTGGGGAACGAAGGGAGACAGAAGTGGGACTGGAAACTGTCCAAACCAACAAACTCCTAAGGCTGTCAGATCCTTAATCTCTCACTGGAAGCAGACCTGTATCTGAGCAAAAGAGAGAGAAAATGCTGTGATTAACCTAACAGACCTCTGGACACTACCATGAGTTCTTTACCAGAGAAAGAAAAAGTGCTCTAGCAATTACTTTTGCTTGGCTTTTCAGAATTAGCTCTTCATTTTAATAGCCACATTCTCAAATAGTCCTTTAAAATATCAGTGACGCTACCTATGATGCTACCTGCTTACAAGTGAAATTACCTGACATGCTTCCAACTGCTTTGATGGGAGCAGATTTTACATAGCGTATGAACATTTACTACCAGGAAGCACCAAGGAAGATAAAACATTTACTAAAGCAATCTCTTGTATTCTGTAAAACTTTATTTTATGGGTACAGATGTACAAATCCCACTGGTAGCATTATTTCCAATGAACTGGCGACTTTCAGTCCAACAGGCAACCCCATGCACCTTGTATCTAATAGCATCATAATATTTTTTGCTGTCTTTATTTTAACAGTGTTCCTGTGGAGCATTTGTCACTTTACCCAACGGGAACTAAGGCACAGAATTTGGGGGACATTTAAGCATTTAAACAATATGAGCTTAGAAGACTATGCAACTTGATGAATGATGCAGAAGCCTGTCGTACATTAAAAGAGTCAACAACAGTCCTGTAAGTTCTAGTTTAGAAGCATTTTTGTTTTCTTCATATGCTGAAGATGTATTTCCTGCTACCATGAAAAGATTCAGTCTTGTAGAATCTATGAAGAACAGTTAGCACATAAGTTAATTTACAGGAGCAAGAAAAAACATTAATTTTATGATTCCATGCAAGAGATTGTTGACTTTGCCAAAAATTCCAATACCTTCAATTTCTAGGATTTTTATCACATTTCACTAATTATCTTATCTTTAAGTAAAGCCCCTGGAGATCAGAGTTTGGGTGAGCATCTCAACTAATGTTAAACACAATAGTAAGACCTATATGGATCTTACAATTACTCCTGTCCTTTTCCTTCCCTTTTTTATAATGCTCATCTCAGGATAATTTGAATATTTTAAGATAAAATATGTTTTTTTGAACTTTTGGTGGCACAGTGCTGGGAACTGAAAGCAACTGCTAGAAGCAGGCAATTAAATGTTGCAGTAAGAGACAAATCAGCATTCTTGAGCCAAATCCCTTTAATGATTCATGTCTTCATTGGCTTATCCTAGAGAAGGATGTATAACGCCCAGCCAGTTGCGGCTAGTTGCACCTATCCATTTCGAGAGCCAATTCAATTGGAACAGCTGGTTGAATAGTCATTCACATTTTAGTCCCTTCTGGTGTTAAAATTCATACATTTTCTTGGCAATCTCAGTCCTTTAGCTTGTACAGTATTGATTTATACAACAAGGGCACAGGAGGTTTCCTATTCCAGTTTTCCAGTCTGTGCATGACAGGGTTCACTGCATACATCCTTAGGTCCAATTGCACTGCACATTTTATAAGCTTTGGATAATACATAGGTCACTAACTGGAACACCGCACATGCATCTGATTTGCTAGCTGAATGCTAATAGGGCTTCAATATTTGTTCATTCAGCGCTGTATTTCTAGTCGTAACAGTTAATAAAACTTCTTTCCCAGGAATCATGCTGGTTAAGGGAATCATAGCAATGTTTCTTCCCATATTTATTCCCAACAGGTTTCCCCTCAGTCCTGTCCCTCACTAACTCAGAGGTCTGTGTTGTATGAAGAAGACAAAGAAAAGGTTATATGGTTATCCACAGAAAGCCAAGAAAACATACTTGGTGGCATGCCTTTTTCATTGTTACTTGGAAACCATTAAAATATTAAAATGTCTACAAAAGCAATAAAATGATCACAGGAGTATGTGGTGATATTTAATTTTCCCACAAGTTAAATATCACTGATAATTAACTGTTAGAAGTTTATTTTGAAATGACATTTCAGTGGAATATCAGACCTTTACAACATAATTAAAGGTTTTCTCATTGTAATGGTGCCCTATTCCTGGTATGAAAGCTTTTTGAAATTATCTGTCTGCTTCATAAATGATTTTTTTTAACCTTTTTATTTTTTTGCCATTTAATTTGACCATTTCTTGTTTTGTTTCTCTTTTAACTACCGATCATAACCATCACAGTAGGTGATTTGGATCACTAAGATAGTAAAATGGCTCTTTTTTTTTTTTTTTTTAATTGTTTGATCAGGTATTTTTCTCTGATTAGGTGGATTTTTGCTGCCAGTCTGGGAAGAGTTTGCTGCTAGTAGAGGCACTCCTTCAGGACATATTTTTTTCACATTACGACAGGGGAGATACAGGCAAATAGAGCCAAATTTTAAAATGTCCCCACCTTGTACCTGAAGTAGGTTTTTGACACTCCTCAGATGTGCATTCTATACATATCATGCCAATGTGTCATCTGTCCTGTAATGAAAAGAGAGAACAGTATCATGTCTATTGGTGTTGACAATAGATGTGACATAGCCAAGCGCAAGTATTATGAAATTTTAATCTAACAACGAGTGTTTGTAACATAACCTCCCCATCGAGAAAGATTCTTCCCTACAACAACTTGTTAAAATTGGTTAATGTCTTACAGAATAAGTTTTTTTTAATCCCTATCAGAACATTTCTTCTCTTTTATGCTATTCTTTCTATAGTAATCCTGCTTGCTTGAAGCATACATCATGACTTGGTCCAGAAGTCTTAGAAGGGCATTTCACAAATCCCAAACTCTAAGACCACTCATTTATTGTTGTGGTTTAGCCATGGCCAAGCAGCTCAGCACCACACAGCCACTCACACACTCCCCCCACCCAGCGAGATGGGGGAGCGAGTCAGAGGGGTAAAAGTGAGAAATCTTGTGGGTTGACATAAAGAGAGTTTAATAAGTAAAGCAAAAACTTCACACACAAGCAAAGCAAAATAAGGAATTCATTCACTACTTCCCATCAGCAGGCAGGCCATCTCCGGGAAAGCAGGGCTTACATCATGTGTAACTGACTTAGGAAGACAAACACCGTAAATCTGAATGTCCCCCCTCTTCCTTCTTCTTCCTCCCAGCTTTTATTGCTGACCGTGAGTGACATCATATGGTACTAAATTTCCCTTCGGTCAGTTGGGGTCAGCTGTCCCAGCTGTGTCCCCTCTCAGCTTCTAATGTACCCCCAGCCCACTCACTAGTGGAGCAGAAAAGGCCTTGATGCTGTGTAAGCACTGCTCAGCAATAACTAAAACATCAATGCGTTATCAACACTCTTTTCATCACAAATCCAAAACGTAGCACCATACAAGCTACCATGAAGAAAATTAGCTCTATCCTAGCCAAAATCAGTACAATAATTTTCTCCTCTGACCCTTCTTATATTTTAGTTCGAAACTGAGGTCAACATTTTTCAATAGAGGCCCCAAAGTTTCATGTCTTACACAAACAGGATAGTACAAGTATTATAATAATTTTAGGGATAATCTTGGGACATCTTTGTATATTATTATCCAGCGATGTGCTCAAAAGAGATTTCACTGCTGTTCAGCAGTACCGCAAGGACAAGATGGCACCATCAATAGTAGTAAATTAGATTATACCAGAAAATGTTCCTCAAGCTACTGGATTGTTAAAGCAATCCCTGGCAATGTTTCCATGAGAGAAAAAAATATCCTTCAAGCATTTCCCAAACACAGTCTGAATCTATCACAGACCAGGGACTGTTTCCAATAGACAAATGGCAAGGAACTGTGCTGTCTTTGGAGGAAAAGGGTTTAACAGTGTAAATGTGAGTCACTGCATGGAGGGTGGTCTCAGTCCCAGACAATGGTAAAATTTAATAGAATACATAAAACCATTATGTATCCAGTGCTTCATCATCCCAAGAGCAGACAGGGCATAAGGAAGAGCAATGCAAGCTTACTTCTGGTTGCTCATCACTGTGCATTAGTATAGCAGGAAAGAAACTTGCAGTAGAATTGGAAAAGAGTTTGTCATGCACATATTGCCTCTGAAGTGTCAAAGGTGATCCAAAACAGTACCAATATGGCTTTATATAATGGAGAGAGCAGTCAGAGCAGTAATTGCCAGTCGGTGCTAAATTCATTTCATACAGGTCACAAAACAATCTTCAAGGGATGATACCAACCAGCAACAATTGCAATAGTAGGCACTGGGATCCAAGGAGGCTACCCTGGGCTTTTGTGGCAAGGATACACCTCTGAAATGTCTTCATTTTGCAGATATTACTCACTGGAGTCCCTAAGCTCCATGACTTTCAGACATATTTCTTACCCTTTATGTTTTATTGGTGAAAATCTGAAATATAGAAAAACAAAACTTTTCTCATAGAAAGAACAGATTATCTCAAGAGGCTTTACAGAATATTTATTTTCGCCCTTACTTTTTTTTCTTTTTGGTCTCCTTTTAACAGAACTTTGCTCAGAATTTAAGCTCTGACAAGCTGAAAAGTAATGTAAAGGGTATCAACATCCTGTAAACCTATCTTGTGTCAGGTAATGGATGTAAGACAACCTCTTCCCAGACCTAAGTGGAAGAAAAAACTTACAAAGAACAAAAAGTAGTTTAAGCATTTTTTCAGGAAATGCATGCTATTAGCAGGAGGATGAACCATTTTATTTCAATATCAAACAAATTCCTTGGGTCAAAAGCAAGTTATGAAAGAGTTATCTTCCAATACATTAGAAAGAATGATGCTAAGGGAAGTGTGCTAACTCTGCTGTCTGTAGTCATATATATTCTAGACAGGGACCAGCTGTAAATGTGCCATAATAACAATCATAGGATGCACAACAATGTCAGAATCATCTACTGAAGTATACAGATGCTTTTGGAGAAGCTGAGGAGTTTTATGCCATCAAATGTGAGAACAGCAGTGCCTTATTTCTTAGATGCATTAATAAAGTTGCTTCATGGGAGTGTTCTTGTATTGAGGGAAGTAACACAGGCCTATCCAAAACAAGGAAATAATAAACCAAGTAGATAATGAACTCAGATTTTTTAAGGATGATTCATTTTGAAGGGGTTCATTTCAGCAAGGGACTAGGACCTTCAGAAATGTAAAGCAGCTCAACAATAGCTGGCCACCAGGAAACTTCAGGACTTCTTACAAAGGAAGCAGTATCTTTTTCTCCATTTTACAGATGAAAAGCAGCTGAGAAGCAGAAACAGGGATAATTTGTGATTAAACAAGTGGCAGACATAATACCTCAGTTTCCTGGATCCCAAGGGATCTATAGTAAAATAAATCACTGTACCCCCACAGTGCTATTGAAAAGATATTGACAGATAAGTTATTTCATAACTCATTCACTGTCTATGAGAAAGCTAATAAGGAAAACTTCATTTGGGGGCGGGGGGGGGAACCCCCAAACTTAACCCCAGTCTAGCTGATCACAAATATCTCTTACATCTTAATACCTTTAAATAAATGTTAAGACATTTCAGTTGTGTATTATGACATTCACTTTTATGTCCTTCAGCTCCACCCAGATATCTCCACCTGCACTTTCCTGAGACAGTCAACCAACAGCATACTGTGCATTAATTTGAGAAACATCAGCAGAAAAAGATTAGATGTTTCTATCTTGAGTAAAAATGCGGAGACCTTTCCTGAAACAACTGCACACCACACTCACTGGTAAACTACATTTGACCAAATGGTGGTATTAGCCTAAAGAGTTTTCAGTTGCTTCTGTTCTTTTTCTGTTTGTTCTTATTTTCTGTAAATTGCATATACCAGAGGTAAAGATTGCAAGTAACTATGGGTTGACAAAGACACTCATTAACACTTTGGAAAGACCCAGACACATAAAAGAGGAAGGTGACAAGGGGGCAGAAGTCTTTTGGGGAGATTTTTTAAAGTGTTGCAGAATTTTGCTGGGCTCACCTTTCCAGAACTTCATACAGGCATTATTTAGTAGAGATAAACAAATAAATGGAGCTGCAAACCTTGGCAGTACCTCCTAGGCAATGTCACAATAAAAACGCAATTGTCTTTAAAATGCCTAGGAGTAGCCAGAAAGATGTACCTAGTAGCTGTGCACTTGGGCAAATTTATGTGCACAGATATCCTATTCCAAATGATAAGGAAGCATTCGTAATTCACTGGTAGATATAAATTGGAACTGTCCCTTTATAAAAGATAACAAAAATTATTAGATAGCTATGCTTAAAATGGTTGCAATATTTCTGCATCAGTATAGTCACAATCATTTCAAAAATCTAATCTGTAAAGTCCTTTTTTTTTTAACTTTTAAACGCTGAATTCAAACTGTATTTGATTCCAATCTACCAGAAGTTCATAAACACATACCTCACTAAGAGTATATGAGTAAAGACCAGCAAGTAATTAAATATCTTTGCTGGACTGGTGCTTAGGAACTGAGGGATTCATTATTTTTTTTAATGAATCTTCCTAACCTTTGGTTCTGTAGCTGTGATTCCTCTTTATTCCCTAGACATGCTGGCCAAATGGATAGAATTGACAGCAGCAGTTTGTTCATTGACCCAAGGGTATGCACAGAAACAGGGGCTACCAAAAGGGTTCGATAGATACCAGGTGCCAGGCTGTTAAGGTTTGTGTGTGAATAACCATTCCTGAAAATCAATATGATACTTGTCTAGTGTCAAAGGTAGTCAAGCTGGTTTGCAGGTAATGTGGTGATTTTCTTTCAAGCGGGTCAGACGCCATGCATAAGAATTTATGATGAAAAGAAGAAAAAGACATAAACTTACGATTAAACAAACCAGGAGAGGAATTTTGTGACAACTGGAACACAATCAGTTGTAGACAGAGACGAGCACAAATTTTGTTTCCAAGAAGGAAAAGAGATTTTGAATTCAGTGAACTCAGAGAGGAGAAAAGAAAAAAAAAAAAATGTTGGAAACAACTACAGGATGCAAAGAACCCATTTGGATTTTAACTTGTTATGATAACCATGCAATGGCATTACTTGGAACTTGCCAATGTCTAATTACCATGACATCAGTCATCTAAGTGCTGACTTACTAGCTGTAAACCTGCATCTAATCCTTCTTTTCAGTGATTTAACCCCCTACCCACACAAACAGAAAGGAAATAAAAGACATGGCCAATCAGTGGTGATAACACCTCCATACAATCAAGCAGCAGAGTCCGGGGGAGGATTAAGCACGGGAGAATAGCAGGGTTATAAACTAGAGAAACAGCAAAACAGACAAAGAATGGGTAAGGACATAGGAATAGTAAATATCCTGGGAACAATTCTAAGCAATGCATGGCAGCAGACAAAAACCCACACTGTATTCAATTAATGTTTTTTTAAGAAAAGATAGTGTGTCCAGTGTATAGAGCATTGGTGTCAGAGTGAAATGAGTTAGTGGCACAGTAAGTGTTGTTACTTTTCTTTTCTGAGAATGTGACCCAATCTGTTTCTGTTTAACTTTCTGAACATACTTGGAGGCTGAATTTCAGCAAAGATCAATAATTCTTAACTATGTTTTGTACATCCAGTTAAGGTATCTCTCCAAGAAAGATAGAGTTAATGAGAAACCTGAAATTAAAGACAGGCTTTGCCTTCCATTGTGGTAACTGCCTATCTTGCTAGATCTGGTGGAAACACTTAAGAAGGTTTGTTCTGGTTTTCAGGATAAAAGGAATTCTAGAAAATACACCCTACATATGAAAGAAATATTTCTCAAAGTGGAAATACCTTTAAGAATGCAAAAGACTTCAAACAGGCTCCCATCCCTAGAGCTCACTGGTAAGTTTTTCAGTGAAGTCTGCTGTGTACAACCTAACTTCTTTCAGAAGTGTTCAAAGCAATCTCGATAGGAAAAACATCACATGCCTATGGTAGACTGGGAAGAGACTCATTCTGGAATAGCTAATATGCACAACCAGGGCACTCGTAGAGGTGAATAAAGTGCAAGATCTATCTCTGACTGGCTCAGGTTATGGGCGTAAGAGTAGAGCTAAAGCCTGGTGAGTGCCTGACCTGATTGATGTGGGACAGATCTCTCTCCTGTTTTCATTTCAGTGCAAAGCAGACACACTTTTGAATTCTCCAGTGTTTTAACAGGACAGAAAAACATTACTTCCCATGCAGTCCTATTTGTCACCTCAGACTCAGAGAAGTTCTCTCTCTTTAATATAACTACCTTCATAGGTAGGTTTGGGAAATGTTAATTATCCCTGCTTTACAGTTAATAATACCTGACAAATGAATGGGGTAGGTCCAACAAAGTATGCAATCTATACATTAAGGGATCAAGATTCACAAATAGAATCCAAGATCAAAATTACACACCTGAGTGCCTTTTTTAATGCTGGGTAAGAGCCACATACCTCAGACAGAAGATATCCGATAAGGAGCTATGTATAGCCAGTAAATATAAATATGACATAAACAATCATAGAATCATAGAGTGGTTTGAGTTGGAAAGGACCTTTAGAGGTCATCTAGTCCAAGCCCCCTGCAATAAGCAGGGACATCTTCAACTACATCAGGTTGCTCACAGCCCCATCCAGTCTGACCTTGAATGTCTCCAGGGATGGGGCATCTACCACCTCTCTGGGAAACCTGTGCCAGTGTTTCACCACCCTCATTGTAAAACATTTCTTCCTTATAGCTAGTCTAAATCTACCCTCTTGTAGTTTAAAACCATTACCTGTTGTCCTATTGCAACAGCCCCTGCTAAAAAGTTTGTCCCCGTCTTTCTTATAAGACCCCTTTAAGCACTGAAAGGCTGCAATAATGTCTCCCTTCACCCTTTTCTTCTCCAGGCTGAACAACCCCAACTCTCTCAGCCTTTCTTCATAGCAGAGGTCTTCCAGCCCCCGACCATTTTTGTGGCCTTCTTTGGACCTTCTCTAAGAGGTGCATGTCCTTCTTGTGCTGAGGGCTCCAGAGCTGGATGCAATACTGCAGGTGGGGTCTCATAAGAGCAGAGTAGAAGGGCAGAATCACCTCCATTGACCTGCTGACCACACTTCTTTTGGTGCAGCCCATGGTACAATTGGCTTTCTGGTCCTCAAGTGCACATTGTTGGCTCATGTGCAGCTTTTCATCCACCAGCACCACCAAGTCCTTCTCTGCAGGGCTGCTCTCAATCCTGTCATCCCACAGCCTGTATTCATACTGGGGGTTGCCCTGAGCCGGGTGCAGGACCCTGCACTTGGCCTTGTTGAACCTCACGAGGTTCACACGGGCCCACTTCTCTATTGTCCAGGTCCCTCTGGATGGCATCCCATCTCTCAGGTGTGTCAAGTGCACCACTCAGCTTGGTGTTGTCTGCAAACTTGCTGAGGGTGCATTCAATCCCACTGTCTATGTCATTGATGAAGATATGAAACAGTGCAGGTCCCCTTACAGACCCCTGAGGAACACCACTTGCCACTGATCTCCATCTGCACATTGAGCCATTGACCACTACCCTCTGAATGCAACCATCCAACCAGTTCCTCACCCACCAAACAGTCCCCCATCAAATCTGTATCTCTCCAATTTAGAGAGAAGGATGTTGTGGGGGACCATGTCAAAGGCCTTACAGAAGTCCCGACAGGTGACATCCGTAGCTCTTCCCTTGTCCACTGATGTACTCACTCCATCATAGAAGGCCATTAGGTTGGTCAGGCAGGACTTGCCCTTGGTGAAGCCGTGCTCGCTGTCTCAAATCACCTCCCTGTCCTCCATGTGCCTTAGCATAGCTTCTAGGAGGATCTGTTCCACGATCTTCCCAGGCACAGAGGTGAGGCTGACAGGTTTGTAGTTCCCAGGGTCCTCCTTTTGACCCTTTTTAAAAATGGGTGCAATGTTTCCCTTTTTCCAGGCCCCAGGGACTTCACCTCACTGCCAAGGCTTTTCAGCTACCATGGAGAGTGGCTTGACAGCTATATCAGCCAATTCCCTCAGGACTCTGGGGTGCATCTCATCAGGTCCCATAGACTTATGCAAGTTCAGGTTCCTCAGGTGGTCATGAGCAGGTGATCTTCTCTTACAGTGGGAGGGACTTTGCTCCCCCAGTCATTGCCTTGCAGTCCATCTACTTGAGAGGTGTGGGAAGAAAGGTTGCCAGTGAAGACTGAGGTAAAGAAGTTGCTGAGTACCTCAGCCTTCTCCTCGTCCATTGTTAGCAGTTTGCCAGTCTTGCTCATCGGGGGGGTATGCTTTCTTTGACCTTCCTTTTCTGTCTGATATACCTGTAGAAGCCCTTCTTATTATTCTTTGCATCCCTTGCCAAGTTCAGCTCCAGCTGTGCCTTGGTCTTCCTGACCCCATCCTTTACACAACCGGGCAGCGTCCCTATACTCTTCCCAGGATACCTGCCCCTGCTTCCACTGCCTGTGTATTTCCTTCTTGCCCTTTAGTTTGACCAGCAGGTCTTAGCTCATCCATGCTGGTCTCTCACCTTCCTTTCCTCATTTCTTACACCTGGGTATCAAGAGCTCTTGCACTCTATGGAAAGAGTCCTTAAAGATCTGCCAGCTCTGTTTTGCTCCCTTGGCCCTGAGGGCACTTTCCCAGGGGGTCCTATTGACTAACTCCTTCAACAGCTGGAAGTGTGCTTCCCTAAAATTCAAGGTCCTGACTTTTCACCTGACCCATATCCCTCAGGACTGTGAACTCCACCAGTGCATGACCATTGCAGCCCAGGCTGCCTTCAATCTTGACATCACCAACTAGCTCACTTGTGTTGGTGGCCAACAGGTCCAGTATCACACCCCCTCTGGTAGGGCTGTCTATTACCTGGCTTAAGAAGTTATCCTCAATGCATTCCAGCAGTGTCCTGGATCATCTATAGCTTGCCGTGCTACTTTTCCAGCAGATGGGTTGAGGCCCCCCAGCAGGACGAGAGCCTGCGAGTGTGATGCCTCCTGTAGCTGGAGTAAGAAGGCTTCATTGATAGGCTCCCCTTGATCTGGCAGCCTGTAGCAAACACCAACCACAAGGTTCCCTTTGTTGCTTCAGTCTCTAATTCTTACCCATAAGCTTTCAACCTGCTCATAGCTATTCTTCAGAGACTGCTCTTCACAATCTATCCATTTCTTGATGTAGAAGGCAATGCCTCCACCCCTCCTTCCCTACTGAACAGCCTGTAGCCATCAATAGCTGCACTCCAGTCAAGGGACTCATTCCACCATGTTTCAGTAATGGCAACTAGTTCATAGCTTTCTAGCAGCACGGTGGCTTCCAACTCCTCATGTTTGTTGCCCATGCTGCGTGCATTGGTGTAGAGGCACTTCAGCTGTGCTGTCGGCTGTGTCACCTTCTTAGAGGAACACCCTTTAATTCCTTTGATGTATTTCACTGGTGTTTCCCTGCAGCCTCCCTATTACCTCAGGAGCCCCTGGCTCATCTCTGTAAGACTTCGTGTTCTGCAGTGTAGCTAGCATGTCCCAGAGCAACAGGCTGAGGGCCCTCACTAGCACTCTGTGCCTCTAGCCTTGGCACATCATCCCACAGCTTGTCCCTGGCAAAGCTGATATTATCCCCATCCCAATTCAAGTCTAGTTTAAAGCTCTGTCAGAGCCCTGCTAGCTTGTGAGCAAAGACCCTCTTACCCCTTTGAGAAAGGTGAATCCCATCTGACACCAGCAAGCCTTGTGTCATGTAGGCCATCCCATTATTGAAAAAAACAAAATTGTGATGGTGACACCAGCCACAGTATGAATAGACTGGGCCCATCTGTTTCTTCCAGTGTTGCTGCCTGCAACTAGGAGAGACAAAAAAATAACCTGTGCTCCAGATTCCCTTACAAGCCACCCCAAGGCCCTGAAGCCTCTTTTGATCGCCCTTGGACTATGCATTGCAGCTTTATAGCCACCTACATGGAAGAGTAGTAATGGGTAGTAGTCCAAGGGCTGTACCAGGCTAGGAAGTTCGTAGTGATGTCCTTAACCCAGGCCCCAGGGAGGCAGCAAGCTTCACTAAGAAGAGGGTCTGTCTGGCATATTGGTCCTTCTGTTCCCCTCAGAAGGCAGCCACCTAGAACTATAACCCATCTTTTCTTCCTTGTGGAGGTGGTCGTGATATGGGGGGGTAGGCCTTTCTGACCTCGGTGACACCTCTGGTGTAGACGGACTGCCATCCACATCATCCATTGACTGGCGTTCCACATCCAGAGCCTCATACCTGTGGTACAGAGGTGCCTGGGGAGACGAGGTGGGCAAGGAGTGGGTTTGCCTGCCACCCCAAGCGTGGACTTGCCTCCATTCACTCCTTTCCTTTAACCTACTGCCTTCAGCCTGGCACGGGGAGGATACAGGATCCCCTTGATCTTCTTTTTTTTCTGGTGGCTGTTCCTGTTTCTGTCTCAGGGAGGGCAGAGCATGGTTCCACCAGTCTGTCTCTTTCTGAGACTCTCTGGTGCTCCTTAACCTTTCTGTTTCCTCTTGTAACAATGCCACCATGCTGAGCAGACTGTCCACCTGGTCACACCTCACACAGCTGTTCTCACTACTGCCATTTTTTACCAGTGAAAGGCTCTGACACTCTGCAGCCTGAGACCTGCATGACTGCATGTTTTCGTGGGAGCTCTGTCTCGGTTGCCGCATCCATTTTGGTGAGCACAGAGGACATGGGTTTCTGCTGGGTGGATACCGTAGCTAAACTCCTTCTGAGATGACCACCAGTTGAACGCTCGTCTTGAGCTGATAAGGTGACTGCGCCCTTCTGCGCAAACTGCTACGCAAACTGCTGCACACACTGCTGCACCACACCCTGGCTGATGCACCACGCTCTGTTTGCCTGCCCTGTTGGTGGTGTTCCTGGTCAATGGCACTCCCCAGGCTGTTTTTATAGGCATGCGGGTGGTCATGGTTGCTCTGGCAACACACAGGACTTGTCAGCATTTCCTGCAAGAGCTGCCAGCTCCTGGCGGGTCTCTCCACTGCCCTGGCATTTCCCTGCATCAGGAAAACCCCCTGTGCTCTCAGATCTGCCTCTCCACTGAGGATAGAGCCAGCTCTGGAGCAGCTCCCCTTGGCGATATATAGGTTATGTCCAAACTTCAGCTCTTATGTGCAGTAGAAGCATCTCAGGTCGCCAGAGAAGACCCTATATGAACCTGGAATTTAGTCTGGAATAGATGTTTCTTACAATGCAGCTGGAGAAGAAAGACTCAGTCATGTCTGTCTCTCATATATTAACATGTCTCCTTGTTAAGATACTATCTTAGAAAGGAGCAGGACCTCGTATTCCCCAACCACTCTTACAGTTGATAGATGACCGAGAGAATGAGCTAGCTGAGATCACTCCTTATTCCTCCCCTGAAGTCTACAACTCTGATGAGGAGAGGAAAGCAAGTGATGGTGGGGATGGTGGTGGGCAAAGGAGCAGCATGACTTTGTGGCACAGTCATACAGAAACTGGGAGTCCTGGTTTGAACTGCCTGCTCCCACACTGTTTCCATTTTCATCCAGTGGCTCTACGGATTGATTATGAAAAGGCATGACAAAAAATTCAGGACTTTTCCTCCCAGGTAAGTATCTTAATGAGTACACAGAGACCTGCTCGGTTTTTGCATCTTAGTTGGCCCCTGACTTTTTGCATTCCCGTCTAAGAGAGGCACAGAGTGCTTTCATGCTCAGAATACAATATTAAAAAAAAAAAAAAAAGGATGGAAGCCCAATCTCTTCTGTTTTTTCTGTCTTTAAAAATGAAGAAGCTACAATCACTGGTGGTTTTGTGTGAGCCCCCCAGCCCTATCAGTCTAGATTCACTATTGTCCCCTTTGTTGTAATGCTATTGAGGACCTGATGAATAGCATGGCCTAGTGTCCAAATGCCATTCAGGTACAATGATGACAGGTCTGTAGCCCAGAGACCTTGAAAATAACCAGGTCTAAGGTATCCGGTTAGTGTTGAACTCTACAAAGTCTGGATGTCAATTGCATCCACTGAAATCATATCGTGCCTGGCAACACCATTGTTTTTAGACTTCTTATAAGTATTAATGGGAGAAATCTTGGGAGAAAGAGGAAACCAAACCTCAGCTTTCTGCTTCCCAGCTGCAAAAAATGAACTCTAGGTCTCCCTTCCCTTTCAGACACAAACTAATAATACTACTGGCTAAAAGAAACTTCTTAGAGGTCTTGAAGGGTGTTGAAAGAGTCAGGAACCACTGGAAGTTCAGAGCAACTTTGCTGTTCCTGGTATGCCAGGAAGATGGCAACCAAGATAGTACTATCAGTGAAGTCTCTTAGGATTGCCTAGTAAAATACAAGTCTGTTCCAGCTTGTGCTGTAGCTTTATAACTGTTCTTTCCTGCCTGACCGATTGGAAGCAGTTTTAGCAGTCCTGGGTGCTGCAAGACATATTGTTGGTGCTCCTTAACTGACAGTAAGCATCTAACACCTGACTTTTAATTATTAACAGTTCAGTGATAGCCAGAGAAACATTGCTGTAGTTGTCTAGATGGGGAAAAGGCAATGGAAATTATAAATCATTTACTAAAAGTTATGTATGTAAAATGAGAAAACACTGCTGAGCAGCACATAAAGAGCCGTACTTAAATGGCTACTACAAAATTTGACACAACTGGAATTTGAACTGTTTCCAGTCTGTAAAAAACAACTCATGTCTGCCTCTTGATTTAAAAGAGAATCTATAGTGTGTTGATTACACTAATTACAATGCAGCTGAATTCCTCCTTATTCCTCAACCACTAGGGACCACAAAACACACTGCCTTCAGTTCTGCCTGAACAACATGCTTGACTTCAAATTATGGGCATAGTGAGATTATATTCTAAGTCATTTCATGCCCTGCATAAGAAGAATAATGAGTTTTCATTGCATAAAATCCACAGCATGAAGTCTCTTTCATTTAAGACAGAGCAATATATGATGGTGTACTGCTAAACCAGGAATAAAAGTAAAGGCACAACACCACATCAAAAAAAAGTCAAAAAGAGTACAGGTAGTTGAGAAAAGAAAGAAAAAAAAAAGGAAAAAAGCAGGTTTGGATGCTCAAGATGATCTATGGCTAAAAGAAGGGTGGCAGGAGCCTTGAAGGCTTTGGATTAATACGCACAACATATATGTGAGTGGATCGCTAAAAGCTCAAGATTGATCTTATTTCCCTAGATCTATTTGATGTGTCTCATGGCCACTGTAAAAGGTAACTGGCACATTCAGAGGCTTAGGAAGAACCCTATGAGAAACCCAGGATTATTCTTGTTAAAACTAGTTTCTTATTAGCATTAGAGTGTGAGTAGCCAGACTGAGATTCCTTTCACTCTTCTACCCCCAAAACTCTTTTCCTGTTAATCAATCTGCTCTCTCATTATATCTGTAAGCTTTGATTCATAGTTCTTATTAATTGTAACATAATGCACTACAGCCACAATACAGGATAGAAGAGGACTGTGACACAACACCAGAAAGTAGGGAAAGATTTTGAGCAGAAAGTGCTTAGCAGAGAACTGAACTTAAGGAGGAGCAATGGTCACTCATGGTAGGAAGACAAGTACTGCTCTCTTGGGAAAATAATCGTTTCCATCCCCTTTCAGAACCGTGATGTTTTCCGAGTACTGACTGGTCTGAATACTACTTGCTGTAGTCACCTTTGCCTCCAATCCCCAACTCTGTCTCTTCATATTTGTTTCTGGGCTTTTTTTCTGGGTGCAAATCAAAGGCGGTTGTCCAGGGTCCCAAACCATGAAAAGTCACCATGAAGCTAGGATAGATAGCAAAGCAATCATTTCCCAGTGGGTGAGAAGGGGTCAATCATTAGCCTCTGCCCAGGAGCCACACATTCACTGGCTAAGACATGATTACACGAAGGTTGAGCTCATGTTTAATTAATTATGATATACCTATTACACAGGCTTATGGATAGGGTTCCATGAGTTAGCCAGGCACATAAACACTGACACTATATTCTTTAAAGACTCAGTGTGAAACCACAGGAGAAAGTCCTCAGCTCCCTTTCCTGTCCTCCTGAGATTCCTTCCTCATAGTCACCACCAAAAGTCAGAAAAACCTCAGCTTCTACCCAGGACAGTAAAGGTAGCCTAGAAGACTCTCATCATGTTAATTGCCTAGACTTTGGTGAAAAACATCCTGGGACCTTTTCATCATTCCATTCTGATAATCTTATTAAAACTGAGAGTTCCCAGCTTGCAGCACACTACTTTTGTTACACCCATCAGCCATTTTACAAAAAATATCATTATTCCTTTATGCACCCTGGACATTGATTCACAAATAAATGTGAATTTATTTGATTTACAAGTAAATTGTAAATAACAGCATATAATAAAGTGTTCCACCAAGGAGAAATAATACTTAAAGCTTTTCCAAATGACAAATACACCCCCTAAGCAGACTCATGATGTAAAATGTTGTGGTGGTGTTTCCTCAAGTTGGAGAGGTGGCCTTGCCTGTTGGTAATTTTCTCAGGGTTTTCTGTATGGTCATGATAATCTTGTTGCTTTCTTCTAAGTTTTCTTCTTCAGGTACTCAACCTGTTTTGATCTGAACTTATGGTTCATTGGAACTATAGACTTAATGACTTGGAAATCTTTTTACAATGATTTGGCAAGGGTTATAAAGTGACTCAGTAGCAAAGCAGGAACAAGCACTCAAGCAGCCCTAGCTCATGGTCTTTCTCTGAGGCTCTCTGCCTGGCTTTAAGTACTTACATGACCATCATCACTCAATCTTTCTTAATAAGAGTATTTTTCATTACTATTATTTTAGAAGTGTTTTGTAATAACTCAGAAGTACTGGAAAAAAAATGTGAAATGCCTCTTTCTCCCCCCACCCCCTTTCACCCAAAATATATGTTTCCTTCCACTGCGTACAATCTGTTTCTGTGGCAGTGACTTGAGTTTCCTAGGAAACGGCTGCAGGTCAGACCTTGATTGGTTGTGTTGTCAGCTTGATTGCAGTGTTTCAGGCGGTGGGACCTGTAAGTGCAGCTCCGAAGCAAGTAAATAGGGGGCTATCCAAGAGCTTTGCATTAGTGGTCTGAAAGAAACCACACAGATGGCATTTTGGGGGAGTGTGTGACACAGGGGGCACCAGTTTGAAGACAATGGGAGTCAGCAAGGGATTAGAAAAGAGCCAAATCAAAGGTGTGGGCAGGATGGGTGGGATGGAGGGCTTTGGAGGACAGAAGTTTGGCTGCAGTGAAAACTGCCATAGTCTCATCTCTCATTGAAGGGGAAGCTGACAGTGTGGTGCTGTGGTGGTCTGGACCCCGAGTCCCTCAGTTACTGGGACCTGAACGCTTTGTTTCATCTTTGACTCTACCTATTCAACCGCAAGTTTTCTGAGGCAAATGGATATATTAATACAGTACTAGGAGGGGAAAAAAAAAAATGTTGTCCACTGTAGCATCTAGGTGCCACTAAATTAAAAGATGTAATTATTAAAAAGAGTAACTGCTTTGTATCCTGCAACATTTTGGGAGGCGGGGGCTGGGTGTTGGGGGGGATTGCCTAAAAGGGACATCGCCGACGCTGATTTGTTTATGAGTCGGAGAACAGTAAAACCGCACAGGAAGAGCACACACACTGAGAAGGAAACAGCAAAGGTGGGAACAGCAGTTCTGAAGGGCTCCCTGAGCTTTGGCTCATTTCCTTTTCCACCTGTCCAAGTACATGAATAGTGAAGAGCTTTCTGTGCTTGTATGTGAACACAGTCACATACATATTTTCCTGGTTGAATCCCATATGAAATTTCTAAAACATAATTCCAGAAATACAGAATATCCAGAATGAGCCTAATTTGCCTTGCCTTGCCTTGCCTTGCCTTGCCTTGCCTTGCCTTGCCTTGCCTTGCCTTGCCTTGCCTTGCCTTCCCTTCCCTTCCCTTCCCTTCCCTTCCCTTCCCTTCCCTTCCCTTCCCTTCCCACAAAATGAAGTTTAATTTTAAACTTCAGCAGAATAATAATGGTGTGTACTTCTGACTCACTCTGCCAAAAAAACTTCCACATGGTGATTATTTCATGTTCTGACTCCTTGATGTACTTGATAAATTCTTTGGCAAGCAGACATGCCCAATGCCCAATAACTAACTGTGAATCTACAGATTTAAAAAAAAAAAAAAGGTGTTGCTTGTTTTCCATGTGTGCAGTTTATTTTATCCCCGATTCGCAAGCAGATTTCTTTCTGTTAATTAAGTAAAAAGTACTTAGTAGAATTGATCTGAATTCAGGTCTAAAAGCACTCACTAATTCTGCTGTTAGTTTTAGGAAGCTGGTGGCAAAAAGCATCTATCAAGACAAATTTGTGGTGGATGCTGCAGGCACCACCCATGGTTAGAGCCACAGTCAAATGTCTGCAGTTTAACAGCTTGCCTGCATGTCAGCTGAGTACCAGGGACTGTAAGCATACTTCAGCCTATGGAAAATGCAAGTTAGTGTAATCCTGTATAACCTGCTATGAAAAAGGTTGAAAAAAATCACATTTTTCATTATTTTTACAGGCCTGCACAGAGATTATCTCAGTTCATCCGAGACACAGTAACCAGTTAAATTATGTTTAACAGACACAGCCCATGGTGACGGACATGTTTCAGCCCACGACGACAAATCAAACCCACCTTGATGTTTCACAAGTTAAACAGAGAAGGGATGAAGGGAGGCAAGACAGGGAAATGAGGGCACCCATCTGCTGTCACACAGAAGAGAAGCAAAAAGTTAGAATAAGGAACAAAACCTCTTGATTTTTTCACTAGTGCCCTCCCCAATGGACAGTGCTGCTCTTCTTTTACTAGTGTATCCCTCTTTTTCAAGCAGATGTACAGCTCTCATTAGAGATAATCCTCCATGCTCCCTCATCTACCATTTCCCAGCTTTACATAGATAACATTAGTTACTGTCCTTTTATTGCATTGTTCCATTTTTGTGTACTCAGAGAACTATCTGCATTACAATAATCTATGTATGTAAAATGGGATTAAGAAGGGAATTGAATGAATCAGCCAGAGTCAGACAGTAAATAATCAAGGAAATTTTAAACAGGAAAACATATCACTATAGTTATGCAGGTAACACCAACTGATGCTTTTTATTGAAACTTTCTTCATATGCAGTCTAGACAGATTAAATGACACAGAAGTTATTCTTCTTCCTTAATAATATCTTTCTCTGGAAGAGAAATACATATTCCAGGCAATGCATTTGCTAGCATCCTTTTTGTGGTACATAGAGGGAGCTGTTGGCATAGGTTTATTAGACCAATCACAGTGAAAATTTTCCATTGTTACCAAACCCTGTATAAGATTTCATTATTACTTTAAATGGAAAAATCATACCGTCATCAATATATGAATAAAAAGAATCTCATGAGTTTCATGCGCATAAAGAAGATATGAACTGTAATACAGTATTCTGCCTTTTGCTGGACATTACATTCATTAGTATATGAACTCCAATACACAAAATTTTTTTGTTGTCCAATAATATAAAATCAGGGAATATTACCTTCACAATTTATAAAGTATATAGAAACATAACGGATACATGAGACAACTGTACGTATTCCAGTGTGTATGTATATGAGACTCTCTTCCATTATCGCTAATACTTCAGGACAGTCGGAAGGCTGGGACCTGGGATTTCTGTCCTCAGCAGAGTACAGCGAGAACGCTGTCCCTGTCTCTCACTTTGCTGAGCTTCAGGGATTTTTTTTTCAGACTGCTGCTGAAGCAAGGGGCAGGCAAGTATTTTAAAGTGAGGCTTTTACCTCTAGGAAAAGTTTAGCTGCTGTTCGTTACCACTGTAAAGGCAGCAGGACTCTTCTATTCTACAGTTCTCTTTCTCCTAACGTGCACCAAAAATTTTCACTAGTTTGCCCTCAGGACTAGTATAAACATTCAAAGTTTGCAAAAACAGATGAACAAATGTACTTTATATAAAGGTGATAGTCACAGGAGCTGTCTTTAAAACTAGTTAAGGAAGAACCAGTTAGGGCACAATTTTTTTTAATAATTAAAAATAAAAATGGATCCATCTTTTTTTTTAAACCTCCAGAATGTTTTGTTAACTTTTGTTAACTTTTACGCCCATCACATTTCATTGCTGAAATTCTCTAGGTTTCCAAATTTCACTTGCAGTGCTGACATCACTAAATCATGACTATTCCCTCTGTGGTCCTAGTTCAGAAACCCCCAAACAGGAAGCTCTGGAAATGATAAAAGAGATATTAATTCCCAAGAGATGTCTGGCAAAACTGTTCAGGTATGCAGCTTCAAAATGCAAATGAACCCTGGCATTTTTAGCCAGATCAACGCTAAGACTCTTAATGCTAATATCAGAGCTGGACATCACAAAGAAATAACATTTCTACATTTTGTGAGATAGTCTTAGACTTTAGAAGCATCCTAAGCATTGAATATTTTTTCACGTTTCATACATTAAAAATGCTGCACAATAACAATGAGGTTACTTAATTTCACAGTGAGCACACAGATGTTAAGTTGTATGTACATGGTCATGTAACCATTTTTCATCTGACTTGTAAATGGATTCCATTTGGGATTGAACAAAAGGAAAGTTATTTACAATGCCCAGTCTGTGCCTGACCTCCTCTTCCTTTCAATCAGTGTGAGGTTTGACTGCCTTTGGTATAAGTAAGGAGCCCTTCATTTCAGCTCACATGTAAATAAGATTTTATTTACTGTTCAGTGCTGTGCTGAGAATGTGCAGTAGTCATCTACCTTGATGTCTGGAATAACAAAGACTACTATATGATTTTGTCTATATCTCAAATTTTATATCTATCTGGTACTTAAATTAAAGATTGCATTTCTTACTTGAGGCCTCAATTCAGCATGATACTCAAACAGAAGTTAACTTCAACGCATGCACATTCCCAGTGATTTAAATAGAACTAGCTGCATGTTTAAAGATAGCTTCACACTTTTTGAATAGCAATCTAAGCAGTTGCCTAGATTTCTGCTTTAACAAGTCCACAATATCTGAAGAACACATTTATTTATTCAGTAATTTGTTTTTTAGCCCAAGTGTTCTAAAAACATCTAAATTGGTGGATTTTTTTTCATTCCTAATACATTCGAAACTATGGTTCCTCTAGAGCAGTTTATGAAGGAGCAAAAGGGGATATTTAGTTTAGGATAGATGTACTGAAAAATAAAAAACGGAAATTTTTGTAATTCAGCCGTTTCATGTTTGGAAGAAAACTGAAAACTAATCTTAACTAAAGTGCTGTTGTTTCAGTTCATGACACTAACAGCTGCTGTAATTGTAGTGTTGAGGCAAAGAAGTTCTGCATTGTGAAAAATATATACTAAATTGTTCCTAAGTATCTCAGAAGATCTTTTTGTTGGGTTTCTTTACCTTCTGCCAGAAAACTTTTATAGTCACAGTACATTCATTTTTCATTGAACAGTCTTCTCCATAGCAACAAATCACAAAAATGCCTAAGTACTTACTATGGGAAAAGCCAAGTTACCCAGGCAGCCCGTACAAATCCTTAGTTGTCCATAAAGAGACCATGAGGTAAGCCTGAGACAGAGGACCTGAAGTGTTTCAAGACATTTACAATCAGTCTTCTCCCTCCTGGGCCTGGACAGGAACAGGTGATGATTAATGATAGACATCAGAGAATTATCTAGGAGAGTGAGACTGGATGGACTTGTCTTATCTGTGGATGGGAGATATCTCACAGGAACTGAAAGCACAATTGATAGGTTTTCACGACAATGGTAGCTAGTAAGTAGCATTGGAGACTGGGTTTTTGCTAACTTTTCTATAGTCTTTGTTAAATAAAGGGAAATCAGATGCTGATGGTGCTTTATGAAATCTTTGGACATAAGTAGAAAAGTTGTGAGCTATGGTTACCACTCATTCTGACCATTTTCTTTGCAATTTACTCTAAGTACTTTGTTTCCTTCTCTTTTCCCAGAACCCCACTTTCCCATCATTACTGTTTTATTTAATCATAAATAAAAAGTGTAAATTTTATAGAGCTGGTGATTATCTCTACACTCTGGAATTCTGGGTCCTAGTTGCAAATTCTGACCTTTATTTCCTTCACTTCTATTGAGGAAGAGCTCTTTGGGATGGGAGAGCTCACTTTCTCAGTACTGTTTCTGGCTGCTTCTTCTTAGTGAACAGGAAACTACTGGTATTGAAAGTGTATATCAGCAAAAAGAATAAAAAATCCACAGTGGATCGTGATTTTTTTTGGATGACTTATAAATTACCCTAGATTATAGATACATTTGCTGACCAGAAATGTTACACAGGCAATCATTTTACTACTCCTGCAGTGTTTTTTTACAGAAGTATGGGTATATAGAAAATTAATTGTGTCCAAGTCTGGTAGTATGCAGAGAAATAAAAAAAAAAAAAAAAATTAAAAAAATTGTTCTGGAGGTGTTTCATTGGAATGAGGCAAGATCTATAGCAACAAAATATGCAGAAGCTTTACCTTGAAGTATCCAGTCATACTTCCAATAAATGGTTGAAACCTGAAAAAGGTGATTTATAATTTGCAAAAGATGAAAATTAGACCATACAAAACTGACTCAAAGCAGAAGTTAGACAACTGGGTTGCACAATGTATATGTTACAGGTAAAAGCTCCAAGTGTAACTAGATTGGATGGGTTCTCCATTTGTAAGATTGTAAGATTTCATAAGTTTTGAATTCTGTGTCAGGATGAAACTAAACCTTTTCAAAGGCCTTTTCATTTATGTATTTTCAGGTGAAAGCTGTGGCTTTTCTTGGACTGTTGGTTTTTTTTTTGTGAGTGAAAACAATAATGAAAACCAACGAAATACCACCTCAATGCACTTACCAACCTATACTCCCAAGTTAACTCCACTTGATGTAGACCAGGGACTTGAACTTAAAATTCCTCCACACTGTATGAAATCATCAGAATATTGAGAAGATTCAGTCTCAGTAAGTCTTACTCATTTTTTCCCGTTGGAACTCTTCCACTTTGAATGAATAGTACAATCACCTCTCCTATAATTAGCTAAAGCAGTTAGACCAAAAGAAGAAAAGACCATAAAATCAATAGTTTAGACAGAACGTGAAAAAGTTTTCCTTTTTCATAAAATCTCTCTCGAAGATGCGCGGCTGGTGAGTAAATAAGGCTGGAAATGCAGATTGCTATGACGTTAAATTGGTTCTTTGACACGCTGTTTAGAAGAGGAAGTTCAAGGTGACACAAGATGTAGCTATGAAGAGGGAAAAGCAAAAAAAAAGGCTTTCTGAAGGCACACTGGCAATTCCTATAATTTATCCACCTGGATGTTTTAGTGTGGAGTCTATGAACATAAGTCCAATTGTGCACAATCAACAGCACCAGCTCTTCAAGATATAAATCACCAGGTTTGTGGTTCCCAACTAAGTGCCTGGTTTATATTATGCTTATTTAAATCAATATGCCAATTTTAAAATAGGTTTCATCATGTTGGTGAAGTCTCATTTCTTTAATCTCCCATTTATAATTGCATATCACTTTATAGAAAAGCATTCATTTTTGGATTATCTTTTGAGGCATACGCTTCAGAAAGAGCACAGATGGCCCAATAAAGGGTACTTTTGTGCTACTCCCATAGTGTAAGAGAACTCAATTGCTTAGATAGAATTTAATGAAGACTCACAACAATTTGATACTATCCCAAATAGGACAAATAAATGAGAGTAAAACAAACCAGTCATCTGGGATAGATGTTGCCCCGGCATTCCTGAATTTCAAAAAAGTTTGAATCCTGAACCAAATCTAAATCAGTAGGACACCATATGGTTTCAATCCAGATGGACACGGAAAAGGGGTCTGGGGTAGGATTCATACTTGAATCTAATACTTATGCTCTCATAGTGACTGTTGTTGGTAATAATAATAGCTATAACACATCTATCATTCAATTTTTGTCACTCTTTCTCTGTGCTACACTAAGAGTCACTGTTAGTTCAAATAATTTCCAGTCAGTTTTTAAATATTATTGTGTTAATATTCTATCATTTTAGACAAGCTATTGGCCCTGCATCTCATGGAGGGGGGTCAACAAGTTGGCTGCCCCTTCTCCTACCATCCCTCATCTTTTAAACTATGTCAGCAACAGACAAGTTTTACCATAAACTTTAATGACACTACAGCCCAAGACTCAGTGAACCTCTAAGCTGGCCCCTGGCAACATTTATGCTTGAGCTTGGACACTTGAACTTGGACACTTAACAAGTTTAACAAACTTCTAAGATGACTTCATATGGCTTGTCCTTCAGCTTTGTCCCTCCCAAGAGTGCTGTGGTAATTTGCTCAGAAGTGCAAGTCCCAAGGTACAGGAAGCCTGCAAGAAATACTCCCACAGTCCCCCCCTTTCTGACCTTCTGACCTTTGAGTTCTGTTTTCTCCATTTTCTCCTTCTATAACCCAAAATTTCAGACTTTCCTGGAAGGAGATCCAAGTACGGCTTGGACCAATTCCTAGAAACACTCTTCTTCACACACAATGCAGCACAATCACTATAAAGATGTTATTTACTTTTTATAGTTTTGCTAATAGCACATCATTCTCAAGATACATCTCCTGTACCCATATGTCCCTGAAGATTAGCCTTTGTGTTTCACAAAATCCTCGTCACTCTTGTTTTGTAATTTTAGAGGATAATTGCACTACAGTGCAAAAACTCTTCTGTTTGTACAGTGTGTTCTATATCTGTGTAGTTATAGCAGGAATCCACCATCTCTTTAAAAGGTAGGACGTTCTAAATGTTAGCTTATATAACAATATATTTCCAGAGAAATAGATTAATATATCTATTAATTATCTTTCCCTTGAATGATTTTAAATATTTGTAAGGTAAGTTAACTTCCCAGTCTTTCACTTGTTGGATTAATTTCCCATCATATGAAGAGAGCAGAACTTACAAATCTGCTCTTGATTTTTTTTTAAGCACAAGTCCCAGGTGTTTCATTTTTAAAGATGTTACAGCAATAAAAATGTTATCAAAATGTCTTTGTTCATGCTGTTATAGTTGAGGTTTTGTCAGCATTTCCATTACAAGCTCATCTTTTCCAGAGAAAATGCTCTGGTCCATTGGGTAAATAACACATGTTTTACTATGACACACACCCAGGAAAGTTAGAAATATTTGAGGATAAGATTGTTTAGGATCCTTTCTTAATTCCATACACTATATGTTGTGTTGTAATTTTTCCCCATGAATGAATAAATCAAATACAACCTGTCAGTGTTCACTAATTTCCTTGTATCACAAACTATGTTAGCATTATTTTTCGCTTAGACATTTTTAAAAGGCAAATCTGGAGTAAACATATTTCTCAATACTATCATGCATATTTATCATTAGCATAATGATAGAATTGTTTAGGTTGGAAAAGACCTTTAAGATCATTGAGTCCAACTGTTAGCCTAATACTGGCAAGTCCACTACTAAACCATGTCCCTAAGCACCACATCTACATATCTTTTAAACACCTCCAAGGATGGGGACACAACCACTTCCCTGGGCAGCCTGTTCCAACGCTTGACACCCCTTTCCATGAAGAAATTTTTCCTAGTATCCAATCTAAACCTCCCCTGGTGCAACTTGAGACCATTTCCTCTTGTCCTATCGCTTGTTGCTTGGGAGAAGAGACGAACACCCACCTCACCACAACTTCCTTTCAGGTAGGTCAGATAAGGTCTCCCCTGAGCCTCCTTTTCTCCAGGGTAAACAACCCCAGTTCCCTCAGCTGATCCTGGTAAGACTTGTGCTCTAGACCCTTCACCAGCTTCGTTGCCCTTCTCTGGATGCACACCAGCACCTCAATGTCTTTCTTGTCATGAGGGGCCCAAAACTGAAAATGATATTCGAAGTGCAGCCTCACCAGTTGCAAGTACGGGGGGACAATCACTTCCTTAGCCCAGCTGACCATGTTATTTCTGATATAAGCCAGGATGCTATTGACCACCTTGGCCACCTGGGCATGCTGCTGGCTTACATTCAGCTGGCTTACATTCAGCTGGCTGTTGACCAACACGCCCAGGGTCCTGTTCCCTCAGGCAGCTTTCCAGCCATTCTTTCCCAAGCCTGTAGCATTGTATGGGGTTGTTGTGACCCAAGTGCAGGACCTAGCACTGAGCCTTGTTGAATCTCATACAACTGGCCTCAGCCCATTGATCCAGCCTGTCCAGATCCCTCTGTAGAGCCTTCCTACTCTCAAGCAGATAGACACTCCCACCCAACTTGGTGTCATCTGCAAACTCACTGAGGGTGCACTCGATCCACAACATCCACAGCCTCTCCCTCATCCACTAAGCAGGTCACCATGTCATAGAAGGAGATCAGATTAGTCAAGCAGGACCTACCTTTTAGAAACCCATGCTGACTGAGCCTGATCACCTGGTTATCCTGTACGTGCCATAATGCTTTGAAACTTCAGCTAATCCTTAGAATTGATGTGGAAATGGAGACTTGATGGGGCCCTGAAAGACAGATTAAAAGCAAAGTTTTTGTAGGTAATTTTTGGTTTTGAGTTCTCAGTCTGGTTTTGAGTTCTCTTGGTTTTGAGGTCCCAGATGTCTCAGGCTTTGTGTTGCATTATGGCAGTACTCCAAATCATAGGCAACTTCTGGGACTCCTGCCTCAAGTGACATGACAAAGGCTGAAGATGGACTCATGCAAAAAGGAATCAGAAATCAAGAGATCCATCCTCCCAGGCCTGCACTGAATATGACACACCTCAGTCTATTAGTTTATTAGCTAAGGCTGCTTTCTCAAGAGGCAGCTCACAGACCTTTTCGATTCAGTTTACATGTTTTTCAGTCACCCATTTCTAATTCTAGACACCAGTCCCACTGTTAATAACACCACATAAGTTAAACTGAATTCTGAGCTCTTCCCCTGCTATGGGGGTGTAATCCTGAAGCTCAGTGATCTTTTGGGCCATTACCATGTCCCTGTCATATTTCCACATTCCTCCTGCCTCATCTGAACTTGCAAAAGGTCAGGTTTCTTTACATCAGCTTGAAAAATGAGTGGTTTGAATTTCACGCCTGAACTCTTCACTCAGTATTTGCTTTGAAGAACTAACACTGTCATTAATATAAGGGATGGGTGACCTCTGAGCTTAATCTCAATTAGTAGAGGAGGCCAAAGTCTTAGTAGCCCCAAGGCCTATTTTGTTGTTGTTGTTTATTAATCTCGGAATCTGTTAAGACCAACTATTTTATTGCAGTCAGGTTTGTTGTAGAAATACTCAGAAGCTACCTCTGGAACTTGGGATTCAGGTGTGCCAAAAGCTGTACAGACATACAGGAGGAGATTTTTCTTATCTGCCTTAGAAAAGAAAAAAGTTAAGAAAGTTGTTCAGTGGTTGAGATAAATAGAGATGAAAAATGGAAAGGAGTATTTTTGCCATCTCTTGCACATGAGAAAGGGTGATATTAAATAAGGTACCTTAAACCACATCGAAAGTCAGTGACAGAGCCAAAAATAATGCCCATGTCCTACCTGTAGTCAAGCCTTGCCTTAATCCAAAACTTCTTATATGTAAGGATTAAGAATATACAAGCAATGAGGTGATTTGTTTGGATCATTTAAACTCTTATGTCTACCAACAGATTGTGATTTCTTAATTTTTGCACTATTTTCAATTGTTCAAGACATGTTTTGTAGGATCATAATTCATCTGGTGTACTGATTAAAAAGACCATCCTTTGACTGTTCATTTAGATATTTAATACCAAGTTCTGTGATTAAGTGCAGCTATTTTTTTTCTTGTTTCCTTGTAACTTTTGTGAATGGACAACTCCTCTGTTTCAGGACACAGATCACTGTTCTCTTGCTCCATATTAAGTACGGAAGTCCTGTCCTAAGTAGAAGGTTGTTAAGTGGTTTTTTCCTGTGCAACATGAGGGGCGGGGGGTGAATCATGCACTGGAAGTATCTGTCTCTCCACCTCTCTCTATGAAACCACGGAGGGAATTTTGTTGATGAGCTTAAACTAGAGACCTCAGTTTTGGATGGTTACAATTCAAAGCCCGCCAATTTCTATTATACTGTGGATCATGCATTTTTCTCATATGAGATATCTTTGCCTTTCCCATCCTCTCTCTCATTACTAATAAATGGCCAAAGGAATCAATATTTTTCCAGAGGTGCACAGATGTTACGAAGATTCCCCTATCTCTAGCTAAGTTAATTTTGAGGTGCTTCAAAACAAAAAGTCCAACGAAAACTATTCATGACTTAAGTATGAGTTGTTTTTAACATTTTTCCTTAAATCCAGTTTTCTGGAATGAAGTATTTTTGTCATTGACAGTTCTTGTAAAGAGAAAGCTAATGATTTTCTTCTGAGCATAATATGCAGATAATTAAGATAATGTTTTTAGCAATCTGAAGTATTTAACTGCCTTCATACGATACAAATCTTTTTGCACCCTTCATATATTTAATTTAACTATGCAATGAAACAGTAGAAAGAAATATAGTTTGCATGATTACACAGCTACTTTCAACATTATATTTTTGAAAGTCTTTTTCAATCTTTCACTTGGTAAGTTTCTCCATGACTGGGCAATTTCAGGGTTTTTTTTTTCTTTTTCTTCCTCCTTGCTGTATTAAATGTTTGTGTCTAAGCATGAAGCTTTTGTTTTCAGTTTGTATATGTGTATAGAAACAGTGAGCTACAGAAAAATTTGCATAACTGTACATGTTCTCTGTATAATATGCATGCGTATGCTTTTATATGTGTACATTCACAAGTGCATTTGCACATAAAAATTAGAAGGGATATGTGTTCATAAAGAAGTATTTAATCAACTGTTAGACCTTAGAAGCATAATCATATAAAGCATCCACTTATTTTGAAGTTACATTGGAGAGTGGCTATTAATAACTCTTTGATAAATTGAGGGAAGCTTTGCTGGTATGAAGATAGCGGAGAGATTTGTTCTGATGAGTTTCTGAAGACTGTTGGAGAATAAATGATTTTGGGGGGCTGCGTGACTCTCCTGATGTTATTTAGAAAGAATTGCAAGGAACAATCCTGACTTTAAGATGTATTATATTGGTGAAAGAGAGGAAAAATGACAGAAACAGCTCCAATTGAAAATATTGCTTTTACCTCTCAAATATTTTGCTCTAGATCCAGGTGCACCTCATGTACCTTAGCGCACTGTGGTTGCTGACTGCTGTTTGTGAGAAGCTAATACAGGGCAGATCTCACTTGGCAGCTGTGCAAGGGCTAACATGCATCACTCAGCTGCAAGAAAGGAAGCTGCATTGAGCTGCAGAAAGGAAGGACTTTTCTGCACTCAGGTTACAGTCATTGTTTTAGGGAAGGGAGTTTTGGGTCTCAGCCTCTGTATGTTTGCTCAGAGACGTGCAATGGAGAGAAGAATGTTGAGAAACTGCTACACAAAGCTGTCATTGTCCGTACATTAGGGAAAATGCTTGAATACCAACCCTTCTGCTGTTGTACTAGAGAACCTGATGTAGAGTATGAAAATCAGTGATAATATTCCCACCCATGCTTTCTAAAAGAAGATATTTGGGATGTTTTGTTGTATTTTGTGTGTTTTGTATATTTGTGTGTCTGTATATTTTTTTTTCTTTGCAAACTTTCTAAAACATGAATATCTTCAAGGTTTTAAAGTCTTCAGTGGCTCTCTATTTCTTTTTCAATGACTAGCCATCACTCTCCTTTGGAAAGTTGAACGAAATTCTTTTTTATTTGTGAAATTCTGTTTAGAGAACTATTCTGACAGTGACAAAACTCTTGCTGTGAAGTCCTTCTCTGAGCAGTCAGACTTTTACCCTTAATGCACACACAGCAGTGTTCCTGTGGATTTCATTGTCCATTGGAAGCATATGAAAGGAATTTCATGCACTCAGATTCCTCTGAGTGCTTTTGTCATTAAAGTGACAAGCTTAAAATTAAGTATTTTTAAATAAAAATTTTGCATTTCTGAGCAAAGACAAAGATTGTTACTCCATGCCATTAACTATTAACATAAAGCTTGTGTTGGAAGGGAGAGTGTTTTGTATCTGTCAGATACAGGCTTACATATAGCTTGCTGAAACTTCAGAGGATTTTAGACCTTGTAGGTAGACTGGATTTAGAAACAGTGGAGAAATAGAGGAGTAAATTAGTGTAATTTTACCAGTGTCTGTAATATTCTAGTGCAAAGAATGCTAAAGCTGAACTCAGCATGATTTTTTGAGAATTTATATCATGTTCGGTACTTTCCACTTACATAATTTATCCATAGCTCTCTGTGTACCTTTCAGAGGGGAAAAGGAATCATTATCCGCATTTGACAAATAGGTGATATCTGAAAGCGTCCAAAGAAGTGATTTCTCCCACATTCACACAGAAAGTCATCAACTAGGGCTGAGAGTAGAAACTTTGTTCCCTTAATCTGTACAGTCTTCAGATAGACAATCACAGGTCTGTATAAACAGCCAAGACTACTTAGATTTAAAATTATTAACCCTCCTGCTGCAATTCCTCTACCAACAAAACATAGGCACAGTGTTCAACTGGAAACTGCAGAGCATGACAGTCAATGTGTTGCTATAATACTTGTTGTTATGAATTAATTAGCTGATTTGCATTTATATAGCACACTTCATGCAGAAGCAACACATGGCATTATACACTTAAACTACATTACAATTAAGCTGAACTTCTGCTAGAGAAGTCAAAATGAGGCATCAAAAAAATCCCAAAACTCAAAAAAAAAAAAATCTCATAACTCTGATGGGAAACAACTTATACAAAAATTCAAATCTTTAACAAAGGGCAACTGCAATTCTCAGTTACAGGGACAGTGACTGATCAGCTGTTCAGGGAGGTAAGCAGAGGTGAAAACAAGATGTGAATAGTATGCAAGCACTATAAAAGCAATTATGCATTTGACAGGAAGCCAGTGTAGCATCCTCAATTGCAGTGTGATAAGCTGATGTACGTAAGTGACCATTCTAGATGCTGAATTTTGTGCAAACCAGGGACTTATACAATGAATAGTCAAGGAAGACAGCAAACACAAAGTGGCAATAATCCAACTGCAGTGTTATAAAATATGAATCAGGAGCTATGCATCCCACTGAGACAGAAATGGTCTTAACCTACTAAATTCCTGAGATGGCTAAAATGAAGTCTGAACAGCATGGCTCACATGGGCTGATTAGGAAATTAAAATTCCACTCCCAGCCAAACACTGAGTGAAGAATCACTGTTGAGAGAGTGTTATTGGAGCTAAGCAAAAGAGAAAAAAAAATTCATTTAGTTTTCTCTGAGCTAAGGAATTAAGAAAAAAAAAAAAATAACAAAGATCCAAAGTTTGACTTCTGACAAAAGCTATTCACAATCAAAAGGTACATCATAAGAGACTAAAGTTATTTTTAGTGACCTCACCATGAAAATATTAAGAGACTGTGTCTTCTTGAACTCTCTAAGAAAGAAGACAGTGAAATCTGTAAGACACCTGTTTCCGTCTCTGGAGCTGAAGTAGTGCCCCATGCAGAAGTTCTCAGGTTAGACTTGGTGCATGAGTCAATCCTTTTCTCTAGAAGTGTGCTTCTCTGGGCTCTTCTAGTGTCTTATATATTCTTATGAATAATTTTTGACTGATTCCAGTCTGCCTTTCCCACCAAACTCAGTTCCATCAGTTACCTTGACCCACAAGTGCATTAAAAAAAAAAAAAAGGAAAGGATTTGTCACACCGTTTCCTTCATTGTGACAATTTGTAGAGCAACAGTCATACAACTGACGAGCAGGAAAAGAATAGACTCAGTCACCCGTGACCAAATACTTAGTGCACTTCCTCTTTAAATAGCTTTAATCAAGTCACCACTACATTTTTCTTGACTATACCCTGCTTTACTAAGAAAATATTATGGTCATATTCTGGACTGACTTGTTTAAGCTTTCTTCTCTATAAGATGCTTCCTACTGGAACACAGAAATCAGAATTGCTCAAGGTTTCCTGAAGTCTTTTCCCAGCTCCTCCAGAAGGAGACCGAACTTTGGTACATTATGTGTATTTGCAGCACAAGCTGAAAGCTAAATTTCTATCATAATAAGATGGGAAATTAAGGTAAAGGTCAGGGTAATTGTACTAACACCCAGCAAGAAGTTTAAGGAATATTTTTCCAGCATGAGAATGTCCTTTGTCTTGATTCAGTTATAACTAATGAAACATGCACTACAAGGAATAATAAAGGACATAGGGGAACCAGAATGGATTAGCAGGGAGAAAATAAAGGGTTCCTATGTATCCTTTAATATTACTAATTTCCATGAATTTTAGGAAGGCAAAATGCATTTACTCAAGTTATTATTTCCCCAAATAGTGCAGCTGGCCATCTGACTTTTCTGAAAGCACTATGAGATGGTTCTTGCGAAAATGTAGAGGAATGTTTTTTAAAAATAATCAAAACCAAACAGGTATTTTTCAGAAAATATCTCACCAGCCAGCCAGGTTCTTGATAGGCAGGTATTAGTGACAACACCACACAGGAGTCTTTATTCTTTGTTTCTTTCTTTTTATCTTTTCATAATAAACAAACTGTCAGCAGTAGGCAAGAGAGTGCAAACCAAAGCTACAACTGGTGTCCCTCAGAAGCTGAAGATAATCCACAGTGTTGCAGTTCAAATATTAAATGAAACTCCCCACTTGAGTCTCATGGATCCCATGTATCACATCACATACCTCACATTCTTCAGACTGCACGAGTTGCCTCTGGGATTTTACAGGTGTGGCTTTCACCCTCTAGCATTATAAATTTGGGGGGTTGTGGTCACCCAGGTATCTTCTCTTTCCTCAGCTCATACTCAGCTGTGATCCTGCAAGGTCTTGATATAGCAGACAGAAAATGATAATAGGTCATTCCCAGTGTGTCTAACCTCACTCTATAACCCTGTGCCACAATCCAGGAAAGCTGCACAAATGCTGCAGTGGTGATCTCTGTCCTCAGGCATTGGCATAAGAACCACACTGTGGGAATATGTGAGAGCTTAAGTTATTTGACCAAAATGAAATTATAGCTGTATCAGTGGTCAGCAATAAATTTGAGCAGCCTAGTGTAAATGCTGACAGCTATAAGTTACACATGAATGGATAAGCCATACCAGGGGATTGGATGAAACAAAAATTGAAATAAATAAATATCTCAGAGAGAAGAAATAAAAAAAGAGAGGGGGGGAAAAGTAACAATCTGCACGCCCAGGAAAAACATGTCAGAATGTGCCTCCAGCCATGTTGGCAATTTAGGCATGGAAAAATTACTGAAGGCAGATCATCATTATTAGAGCAAGAAAAAGATGTCCCTAATAACTGTGTTATCTGCCATCAAATCTCCAGAGACAAAAATAGACTCATTTGCTCCAAGGTTGCAGGGGTTACCGAGTGAGGCAGGAACCACAGAAAAAGAGATTGATACTAGGGATTAAAGATCACAGCTGTACAGAGAGGAGGTGGAAACAAATTGGCGCTATTTCTAAAGCCCTGATGAAAGAAAATGGTGCCTTGCTAGGGAAGGTGACAACTGAAAGATAAAAGTAGAAAGAAAATGTTTTAATATTAGAGCTGAGCAAAGTGTTGGTAATGAAACTGAGCTGCAGTTTTGCTTTAGTTTTGTGCTTCTTCACAAAGCAAGAGCTTGGGTTGGTTTCTCAAGGTGAGCAATCCTAAGCCAATTTATTATATCTTCAGGTGAAAATGATACAGGAGAAATTGTGATTTCACTAGCTTAGATACAAACCCAGCCAAATGGTTATCCAGCCTGGTGCACCGGACTGTTTCACTTTGTTATTGAGTTACCTCAGGCCTGACAATGGCAAAGCAGAAGTTCGTACTTGTGCAGGGCTGGAGCTGCCAAGCTTTGCAATGCTCAGACTGAGCTACAACGCAACCAACCGAAATAGCTGCTGTAATGGCTATCAAATCCCCTGACACAGCAGGCATTAAATTACAAGCCATTACGGATTAGACTACGAGCTACTGCATGAAATGCTAAAGAGGAAGATTTCCGCAGACTCATATCTCGTGTGTGTAACATAGGTGGACCCAAAACGCATGATTACCAGTGTATTCGACTTGCTCACAAAATGGAAACCTTCTTGACCCTGAGAAATGCTAAGCAGGCTACTCCCCCTCAGATTGGTGGGAGATGAGAACAGGAATAAAATAAAAAAGCCTTCCTAAAATCTGTCTGCTTACTTGAGATTATGAAAATAGAAGCCTAAATTGAGTTGCAGATTTTAAATAGGGATGGTCAAAATCTAAAGGAAACATTTCTCCTATTTTTTCACTAATTTTTTCCAAAATGCCAAAATTTCCTGAAGCATCAGCCACCTCTGATTTAGACTGCCTGCTGACAATTACATAGTGATGCTGATTCACTAAAACAATCAGATGGTATTTACTTACACGGCAGAACTATAAAATCCAGTTTGCATTAGGTGAGCACAGTCTAGATGTCTTAATACCAAATCATCTCTGTTAAACTGCTTGCCTTTGTCCTTCTCGGACCCCCACCATGGTTGTCATGTGGCAACAATACATTGCAGTGCTGGAGGGGAATTTGGAAGAATTTAACGTGTTGCTGGGTACTTCATCCTACAAAGACATCCTGATGTAAGTACCCAAGCAGCTTCAATGAACTCATTTTTCCTATGTGTGGATAAAGACTTTATATGTATAGTTGTATAGCCTGTGGTAAAGAAGAAGTGTCCATACAGTGATTTTGAATTAAAATCATGGTCTTACAGTACATTAGCTGTGACATTTTCTTCAGTGAATGATAATGACAGGATTGGTAGTGGATTAGGCCAAAGAGACAAGAGAAATGTACTGAGGTTTTAAGGAGCTATTGCTATGCAGTCCCAGAGCAGAAGGGGCCAATTTCAGTGAGGTGCTGAAAAGCTGTAGAGCAGAGAAGCGTGTTCTGTCTGGTGCCAAAAAAGGTTAAAATGGCTTAAAATTACTATAAATATTTGCTGTAGATGAACTTTTGTTCTCTTCAAGGTTTTGAAAAAGGATCGGAAAAAAATATTTTATGGTGGTTAATCAACATCCATTGGACTGTATAGAAATTACTTAAAGTAAAACAGTGTGTGTCATTCCTTGCAACTAGCCACTAATGGCCAAAAGAGGTTAACTGAGGACAAAAATATTACTGCTTACTACTTCTCTAGCTCAAAGTAAAATAAAAAATAGTAAAATAAAAAATAGTAAAATAAAACTTTAAAAAATATATATACTGTTTTGACTGTTTTGAACTTCTACTGCTACTTCTGTGTCTTGGTGCTTCCCCAGGATGCTGAGCACCCTCTCTGCCCACCTCACAGAAAAGGGCTGGCCATTAGGAGCACCAACGTCAGATACATTAAGTAGTAGCTACAGAGTGGTGAAAAGGGCTGAGTTAAGGCTATATTTGCCTGAAGAATGTATCAAATATTCCTCTGCTGGGGTGATTGTCTCTGCATCGTAGCCATACACATCTTTGAGCTAGCTGCAGAACATCCTTCAGTCCTTGTTATCACTTTTCCTGCAGTTAGGTGTCTCAAAGAGTAGTGATCCTGCACCGGTCGGGCCAGCAGAGCCGGTGCTGTCTGAGCAGTAAGTTCCCGGGGAAGGCAAGCTGCTCCTGGATTTCTAGGTACCTAAGATGAATAAAGAAGAGCTTTCTTTTCACACTACCTGCAGATCCAGGAAGGCAAAGCTATTGTCCTCCCAACCATAAGAAATGCAAAGCCATTAGAAGGGAATTTGAGACTCTTGTTTTAGCATTTATTTCTAGGTGATAGGCTCAACGAAGTCTGAGTACAAGTGACATTTCAGCCAGTTTTGCTGCTAACATAAGGAGGTGCAATTCCCTCAATTCCAGTGCCATTTTATCTTCTTTCTCTGCCTGCAGAAACACAAATTCTGGTTAACACATTTGAAGTGTTCTTTCCCTTAAACCTTTCTCCTGCATAAATGAGCTGGTGACAGATATCTGCTGAACAGTTTTGAAGCATCTCTGCACCTGACTTCCCAGCGTATGGGATCGTGCAAACTCACAACTTCAGTCTAAGTTGTTCTATGAATAATTTTAAATGATGAATGTCACTCACAGATCATTAGTTCACTAGACATCAGATCTAGCTTCCAGAAAAACACTGTTAAAAGAAAAGTAGGAAGAGAATCTGAAGTTCTGAATAATTATCCACGTTATGTTGCTTCTTCGAGATTACTCACCATTAAACAGATTTAGGTCTTGTTAACCACAGGAAAGAAATTGCTGAAATTCTTTACATGTACATAGGGACACGCTTACTTCCTTGTAAAGTACCTCATGCGTTTGTTAGTACTACTTCCAGCATACAGTAATTAAGATTTATATTGCTTGAGGATATTTGATGTTAACACTGGAAATTATGCTTTTCTGTAATCAGAATGTAAATGGGGAAAAAAAAAAGCACACTTGAGACCCTTTGTATTTGTGAATATGGAACTGTCATTTATATTCAGTTTGGCACTGCAATTCAAAGGTGTTGATCAGAGAGCAGTCAAGGACATATCCAAACTAATATTCACAAACACTGGACCCACAAAGATTTAAGAAGGTTTGTATTTTAAAATAAGATTTACTAACAGCAGAAACCTCTCTGTTTTCCACAGTGAATATAATTGTTGTTTCTATACTATAACACTTAGTGTGTAATAAAAATATCTCTACTTGGGGAATCCACAGATTACTAAAACATTAATAACCTTTAAGAAAACTTCTGCTTTGTCCATTTTTTTACATAACATTATTGTTTTAGGATAACAGTCTCTCTGCCCTGAAAAATATACAATAATCATAGGGAAAAAATTAGAAAATATAGTAATAAAATCAGCTCCCCATTTTTTGAGGTAATGCAGTTGTGAACCTCAAGGGATGACAGAGAGAGAAAGGGGAGAACAAAAATTACTTTTCTTGGCATACTTAGGATACTTCCTGCATTGCCTCTTCTCTTTCCAGATATCCTAGTTAGAGGAGCAAAACTCTGTGTATTACTAATGATTGCAACACAAAAATAAGACTTAATTCTAAGAGATTTTTTTCTTGGTAAATAACTATCCTTGTTCTTAACAAAGTAAGAAAACATTTTACAATTAAATTGTAGAAAAATATTGAAATAAAAACTGGAGAACAGAAATTAGATGTGATCTGAGAGACTTATGACTGAGAGAGCAGCCCAGAGCTATACAGAGCCACTAAATAACATTGGAAAAAGGATAATAGAGCTCTTTCAGAAGGGAAGTATATCTGCAATAATGCAGCCTTGCTTCCCAACTTAAGAGGAATGCTGTACTTATCTTGTTGCCAGGATCTGAGTTGTGTATCTTTTGGAAGGTAGTTAAAGATAGATATATTCATACAGCTGCTTCTTTTTTTTCCCTTTTTTTTTTTTTCTCTTTTTTCTTCTTGTCTCTTTTCTTCTTCTTTTTTTTTTTTTTTTTTTTTAACAGAATGTCAATCTACTTCTAATGACTTGCTCAGGGTCAGAGAGGAAGTGGCCAGAAGACCTGAAAACTGAACATCAATACTGGGAACCACAGAGTCGTGAGGGGTTGTGGGGTGGGGGTTCACTGTATCAAGAGAGTGGCCTTTTATACCTGTCATTTTAAACTAGCTAAAATGAAAGCTGAGTTTAATAAAGAATGTTTTGAGGGCTCAAGTGACATTAATGAGTCAAAAATGTAACCCCCAAAGCTATAGCCTCCAGTGCCACAAATATGCACCTGACATCCTGACATCTAGTAACTAATTTATTTTTTAAATGTAGATGAGATTGGAAGTGTTTTAGTTGAATTTATTTCCCTTTATTGACTATTTTCTTATGCAAGCAAAAGCCATAGAGTTGAATTTACTTGTCTGTTAGTGCTCCTCACCCCAAAAAGCTTTGAGTACACTGGTCACTTTTAACCAAATTTGACAGAAACAGTACTTTAAGAGAGAATTAAATTCGTGTGAATGTCAGCAATTAGGTAGAAGACATAAGTTCAAATTGGTGAGGAAAAAACAGAAAGAGTTCAGCTGATTAATATTCTGTCTGGCAGCTGTTGTGGGCAATGAGAATTTGAAGAGCTCCCAACTAGCCTTAACCTTACTATCACGTTGTCGTTAGTCTGCTGCTAATGTGGTGGGGCTATCCAAGGGATACAGGGCAGAGCTGACGTTGTTGTAGGCAAGGAAGGAATAAAGAAAAGGTACAACGTGGTCCATCAGAAAGAAGGTTTCATTAGCTCCACTGCTCACAGAACTACTTGTTTTTAATAGTAAGAATCAATTTCCTACACTTCAGAGTGTCACTTGGCTAGAGGTAAAGAACAGTACAGTTTACCAAGGTGTGCTAATTATATCATGGCTGATCCACTCTGGCATTAAAATCCCTCCTAGGAAGAATTCACCCTGTGAAGAGATTCTTTGATTTAGAGCTCGGAGAATTATAATAAACATATATAACAATACAGCTTGAAAAATAGTTTAAGTTACTCTTTACTAGTAAACAACTGCTTAAGAAAATGACAATCATGCAGGAACTCCTGAAGAATAAGCCAAAAGGTAGGAGATAAATAGGATTTACCTAAAAACATAATAATTCCCTCTAAATATAACTTTCTTCTGGAACTGCATAAAATATGCCCTGGAATAACTGTGATTGTAGTTGTATTGAAATTATTAATGCATTACTTAAAAGTTGCCGTATGTTTTGGATGGAAAACAAAAGAGTCATTCCTTGTAAAACCACAAGAAAAGGGGGATATCCTGTCTTAGGAAATTGCCATAAACGTCAAGGAGAAGACCCTCTCAGTCTGGGACCTTTCACTTCCTCCCATTAAGACTGCTCCATTTTGCCTTGCACAGTGAATTACTCCATAAGCATCATCTGGAACCCAGATGTGCAATGACTTTAGTATGTCATGTTCTGGGCTGAGTATTATAACCATTGGGTTGCTAGGCATGAAGAAGTCTTCCTTTTGCCAGATTCTTCTCCAGCAAAGTTTTATGAATCTAACCTTTCATTTACCATTTCTTTTGTCTGTTCCACAAAACCAAAATATTTCCTCTGAAGCTGAACAGAAAGTCTCATATGTCACTGACTTTTCTTTTAATGTTTTGCTTAGGAAAAACAACAAAACAAATTTCAGTCTGGATCAAAATATTTTTTTTTTCCTAGTTTGACTGCGGAAAGGAATAATCTATTATTTACATCCCTATCCACTACATACACAGCTGCCTCTCTAGGGAGAAGATGACAGAAAGAACAAACCACCTACAACAGATGTTGCTCATATTCTTTCATGCACTATTGGAAGGTGTTCGGATTCTGCCATGGTGAAAGTGGCATGCAAAACTATATAGAATGGAAACGATAATGGTGTTCTGAGGAGGAGAAATAGTTTATGTAAAACATTCTGCCTCTGACTAATCATCCTAGAAGCAGTCGCATCAAGGTAGGGAAACCATTGGGACACAACTCTACATGTCACACCTTGCTCCTTCATTGTGTGCCGTCACATTCACATTACACATGAATAACATTTATTTTTCAAGTTCCTAGATGAATGCTGCACAAATCGTGCTAACTGCAGGACCCCACTGTTCATGACACCCTGTCTGAATTCAAATCACAGGGAGCAGAAGCAATGGAGGCCTTAAATTAAGGAATTATCAGAAGACAGTAAGGAAAAATGTATTTTCCTTAACATAGAACACAATGCAATTGAGTAAAGAGAGGGAAATGAAGTCATGTCAATTAGCGTAAGGCAGTAATAGTACCTTGTACATACATCTATGTTTAAATAGTCTTTGAATAATTGTGATTTGCTAATTGGGAACTATATGTGTAACCAAGATGTTTCTGTGCTCTTTTCTAAATGGAAAGTCTGCTCTTCCTTCAGTACACACTTTCTGTATATTTTCTTTTAGTAACAGCTAGGAGATTTTTCAGCTGTTCTTATTAGAAAACTCCAGTTTGTCAAAAATGAAACTGTCTACAGGAAAGGTTCATTTTTCATTACTTCCTTTACTGAAATATGTTTGAAAACATTTGACATTTGCTAAATATATTATCTGGGTGTTTTCAAGAAAAGAAAGTTGAAATTATCACCCTCCAATGGCAGTGCTAAAATTGTTCTAACTTGCAATAAAAAAAATAGCAATGGTTGAAATAAAAGTAAAGGTTGAATATACTGAAACTACTAAAAAGAAAGAATTCAGCTGATCCACTGTGAAATTTCTTGAAAGTCATTTCACATCACACCACCACCATCATCATCATCATCAACATCATCATCAGAATTTAGAGTAACTTTGGACAGGAAAAGTCCTTGAAATCCTAAAAATGCTCATAGAAGTTGATATCTTGTCATTTTCAAGGTCAGGGTTTACTGTGAATAAAGCTGCTTTAAAAAGTTTGCAGATGAGGACAGACAAATACCTACTATCAAACCCTAAGAAATTAATTACTAAATTACTTGAAATAAGCTTGGTTATATTACTTGGGGAAAAAAAGCAGGAAAATGGAATTAGCAGCAGGGGAAGTTACATCTACATCTACAAACACATCTACAAACTTAGATATAGCCTTATGGAAGGCAAGAACACTTGGTCAAAAATTCCTGGTTTCTTCGAAACCATGATGCATAATGCTTGCTAATGGAAATTAGTCCCATTTCTGTAAGTATTGCAAAATTCTGTTATAAATCAGACATTTCTCACTGTGAGAAAAGTTTCCTTGGTGTTACCATCAACAAGGTAATTACCAAGCTTGTAGGCCATTCTGTGTGTAGGCTTTTCCTTGGAATCTAAAACACAATTTGGTACTGATTTAAATTATGGAATATGATACCCATAATAAAATGCTGACCATGGAAACAAAGCTTCTCTGTGTTCTGGGGCAATGAAAGTGAAGATACAATGAGTGTCTTGGTTTTGGCTGGGATAGAGTTAATTTTCTTCCTAGTAGCTGGCATAGTGCTGGGTTTTGGATTTAGTAGGAGAATGTTGATAACACGCTGATGTTTTTAGTTGTTGCTGAGTACTGCTTGTGCTAGTCAAGGACTTTTCAGCTTCCCATGCTCTGCCAGGTGCACAAGAAACTGGGAGGGGCCACAGCCAGAACAGTTGATCCCAACTGCCCAAAGGGCTATTCCATACCATATGGCGTCATGCTCAGGATATAAACTGGGGAGGGTTGGCCGGGGAGCAGCGATCGCTGCTCGGGAACGGGCTGGGTATCCGTCGGCGGGTGGTGAGCAATTGCATTGTGCATCACTTGCTTTGTATATTATTATTATTATTATCATCATTATTATATTGTTATTATTATCATTACTATTTTACTTTATTTCAATTATTAAATTGTTCTTATCTCAACCCAGGAGTGTTTCTCACTCTGACTCCTTCAATTCTCTCCCCATCCCATGGGGGCAGGGGGAGTGAGCGAGCGGCTGCGTGGTGCTGAGTTGGTGGCTGGGGCTAAACCATGACACTGAGGAACTCACTCCAGAAGTAGTATTTGCAAAAATCTGCCTTTTTCTTTTGCAAATGATGGCCAAATTCAGACTGAATGCATGGGAACAGCCAGCCCAGTCCTCAGCAATTCTGGTTGTTTCACTCCCAGTGTCTTGTCATTCATTTACTGGCAAAGAACTACAACAGTATTATAATATATTACTAAATCCATTATGCTGTTACTTTCCTAAGATTAAGTATTGTCTTTTATTTCTGAATAACTGTCAATGCTTAAGTCAGATTCAATCAAAAGACATTTGGCCAGTTTATAAGGCACCTGTCCAATTAAGAGAAATTTCTTGGCATTCAGATCTCAGCCTTCTTGAGCCAATGAGCTAACATTTAAATGTTCTGTAAAGTTCATTACTCCACTATTACACCGTAAAAATAGTGTTTGAAAATAAAAATAACATTTCTCCCGTAGAACCCGATACATCTGCGTAGAATTTTAAGCAATATTGCTATGAAATATAATCCTCTTCTTTAACAGGCTCTGGCAAAAAAGCAATTCAATATACATTAATATAAAATGTTATACACAAAATATAAATCACAAAAAGTCAAGAAAGCTATTAAAGCGCTCTCCTCTTGACCTCCCCTTTTCTTTCCTGTGATTCAACTTGGAAAAGACCATTGATGTTGTTCTGGTGTAAACCCACTAAAATATTTTAGGCTTACTATGCCTAAACCATTGTGTCCAAGTTCAGCAGATGCCAAGAAGCATCATCATCTTACCGCTTTGTTAAGTTGTTATGTCAACGCTCCACAAAATCATTCAGGCATGTGTGTGTCTTTCAACCTCAGAGGACATTCACTGACACTTCGTTGGCTCAGGGCCTGCATGCACAGTCAGATACAAAATAGGTTTTAGGCACAAGAATGGTGAAACCCAAAAAAATCTCCCCTTCAATTTCTAAGCCTGAAGAAGCCTAACTTTCCATGCTTTTAGGAATTTAGACTTTGCAAGTTAAGCACATTGGGTTATTTTGCGAACTTTGGGTTCTTCAACAGCATCTGCGTGGGACCTCAGATGTCTCAGCCAGAGTTTTCTTTCCATGCTGAACACTTAATATTGAAATTGGTGATTGCAGACCAGTGTGTCAGCTTTCTATTGCAGCTGGCACAAAATGTTCATAGTCAGAAAGATCAACATATAATACAGCTTTATTTTATACACCCTTTGTCTGTCTAAATTTGTTTGGTTTTTGGGGCAAAGGTTAATTGTATCCTTGATAGCTTTTCAAGGTCAGTATAGCTACGAGAAAATGCACAGGATTTAGTTTTATGTTCAGCATAATCTGTGATATTCTGATACTGTACTTTTTACCAAGGAAGTCCCAAGGTTTAATATTTTTATCCAAACATATGTGATTAGATCCAAAGTCAATTGAAGCAAATTGGAGCAAGATCCTCAGAAGTATTTAGACGTCTACTAGACACCTACAGCACTGATGTCTGTGGGAGCCAGGCTCCAAAATATTGAGGATTTGGATGTCAGAACCCTCTGATCAACTGAGCTCTTGATTCTCGTAAATAGTTCAATAAATCAAGAATTTGTTATGAACATGGTCTTTATAGGAAAATTGGCTGTAGTCCTGGCTTGACTGGATCAGATCAACAGATATATGCCACACACTTCAGAAGTGTGAGAGAAGGTAAAGCTCTAGGAATGGTTTGCAGGCAGGAAAAGAAAACTGCTTCCAAGTAGGTTTTTTTTTGTCAGCTCTGGGATGAGACTACACATTACAGTCATTTGGGACTCAAAAGTGTCTCACTAACCATGTCAGCATCAGAAGCTGCTGCTTGCTCAATTCCTCCCCCAGACAGAGATTTGATTACCCATCTGTACTCATTTGTGCTCTCAAAAAAGTGCAAGAGAAATAGAAACAAAGTCCTTGGAAGCCCTGGAAAGTCCTTGTTGATAAAGCTCGAACTACTCATCCTTCTACATAGAATATGAGATAATTATAGGTTTTTAAGTTTTATGAGGAGTTTCCTTCAATCATTCCTGAGAATTGAGGATTACGTTTTCTACCACTCAGTGGAATACTTCCCTCAAGATAAACTTTCCCTAGACACTAAAACCAAAACCAAAACATCCCCCACCCCAAGAAAAAAGAAACAAAAAGTTATTGTATTGCAATATAGTGTTATTCTTACAGTTTAAATTCCAAGAAACCTTCTCAAGAGGTTGTGCAGCTAGAAAAAGTCAACATGTTTTTGGTGAATATTATAATTAATTGATGACTCAATGTGGAAAACTCATAACAAGTTAGACAAATACTATGAATTCGCTAAGTGATAAAGGCTCAGAGTCTAACTTGCCTTGTTATGTAAGACTGCATTTCATTTTCATGTTCCTGGGCCCTACTCAGTCTGTCACTTCCTTGGACTCTCAACTGAATATACATTACTCTGGGACTCATCCTCTTTTCAGAATCCTGCTACACATGGGTGGCATTTATCTAAATTACTGTAGTGCTATATAATATAAACATCCAGTCATCCTCTCCTTATGGAGACTCTAATGGAAAGGCTCTAATGTGCAAATTATATAATCTTGAAATCAGCACCTGAAATAAGTTAAATAAATTATGTCTTGAAAGTGCTTGTTTCCTCTCCATTGATTATGATGGAAGTCACAGTTCATATGGAAAAGTCCATATTGTAAACAGAGAAAGTTACGTCACTTGATTCCCACTACTGGTGGTTAGAGCATATAAAGATTTTGGGGGCAGATTTTAATTTCTTGGAAAATGGGATTTCTAAGCAGGGAAGAACAGGTTGCCATAAAAACGTCTGTGCTGGTGAGAGAGAGCACCTACGGGGATTGCTGTGATTCTAACATTTTGTAAAAGGCACTCAAACAAACAACAAAAAAATTCTAGTTCTGTCCTGGAAAAATAACAATGGTTTCTACAGGGATATAAGACAGAAGCCAAACACTGAAGCTGTCCAAAGGAACAATATTTACACATCTATACACATACACATATCCAAGGCTCTTGTTACTCTGCTAATACCTAAGCAAGGTGCAAGGTTTCTTTTGCATTCCAAATAACAAACTTGCTTAAATAAGCTGCTTGGCCATTGCTACCACATTTCCACTTGTTTGCACACAAAAATCATCCTCGAGATTTTACGAATGTGACAATTCCCATTACGAGCACTGGTAATGGGATTGTGAGTTACTAGAAGGTGGCAAATACCAGAGTGTATCCGTTCATTGCAGTGCAGGTGTATTTCTGTAGTATTCCCAAACTCTTTCCATCACATTTCCTCTCTCTAGTGTGAGCTGCGGTACCAGGCCTCTTTGCTTTAGCATATCTCACATATCCCACAAAGAGGTAGTTTTACAAGGTGATAAAGGGTTCTGGAGAAAGGACTCAAGCAAGAGCATCCAAGTCCATGTTCTTGTGCAGTGCTGAGGTCTTTTACTTGATCTCTTCATTCCCCCCAGTACATGTAAACACCTATATCTCCGTTGCTGCGACTGCCGTTCTCCTCCCTTCACCTAGCTTCTGAAAGATAAGCAAATAAAAAATAAGTTTTGAAGTTATGTAATTCAGGTTTTTCCTACAAGCTCTACTTCTTCTCTGTGTGTACAGTGTTCAATGGAGCCAACCTCAAATGGAGATTATACATGCTGCTGTGAGACAAAGGCTATATTAATATTTGGTTTTCTAGTCAAAATTTTAAAAAATGTCTTTATGCATCTTGCAATGCTTCAGTCTCGATTTTTTTTTAATCCTTGAGAAAAATATGTTTGAATGCAAGTGAATTTTCCTACGCTGGTAAATCAGGCTTTCCCTACTGTTATTTCAAAAAAATGATGAAAATGTTGGATTGTTGAAGACCCCTCTACTTTTGCATAACTGCCTACCTCGTATTTTTATGAACCACAAAGTGAGAGGCACAGCAAGTAGTGGAAAGGACTCAGCTGGTCAAAATCTTTGCTTTTATGTTAAAATCCATTTATTCTTGAGGGGCAAAATGTAACAAAAAAGAAAGTCTGTATAAGTATGTAGAACCCTAGTAATTTAGTCTTCAGCAGGTCATGTTGCTGCACAGGCTTAAGAGCTAGTTCACACTGTTATTGAATAAAAGCAAAAAGTATAGTTACCATAGCAACGGCCACAACACATGATGCTGATATTTCCCTCTGAGATTTTAAAGCCCCACACATTTTTAAGGAAACATGCATTGAAAGATCTTAGCTGCACTTGCAGGACTTTGTGATTTTTATTAAATGTACTAGATTTGATGTATTCATCAGCAGCTATTTCTGCTGAGCAATTTTAAAGAGGGCCAAGAAAGCATTTGGAAGAGTACTAATAGTTTGTACACAGACACTATACAGTTTCATTGTCAGTTGTTACTGGAAAGACATATTTCCATGTCTTCCTATGTTTGCAAACAGAAAGGAAAATGAGAAGCTCTATAAAGTAAGTCACATTTCCCAAACCAAATAAACACCATCTCTTGCTCTTTCCCTCTGGAGTGGTGAGTCTAACACACGTAACACCAGTTGTGTGGGTAAAGTCCTGGACTCCCCTGGATGAATAGCTTCCATGTCTATCCTATCACTTTCCTACTTTCTCATTAACCATCTCAGAATGGGAGAGTGGAGAATATGTAATATGGATTACCATATTAGTTTAAAATATTAATCACAGGTCAGAACTTGGAGTATTAACCTTATATTAGTTGACGATTTACGCCTATGTTTCAATGGTTTATACTGAATAAACTATACTTATAACACAGCTATTGCAGAGGACAAGAACATAAAAACTTCTGTCTTTCAAAAGATCTTCCAGCTAATCCTTACTTTTGGAAGAAATTCTAGGGAGATAACCCAAAATGACTTTGCCTTGGCATACAGGAATTACAGCTGGCAAAGTATTATGGTATTATGAAGCATAGTTCTACTGGTGGCACAGCCTTCTGGAAGAAATGTAAATGGAATTTTTAGAACAGTTCAGATTTCAGAGTTCCCTTACTGCTTGTTCGCAGTGCAGCTTTAGTATTCACTGAAATTTTATTCAATTTCCATTGGCCTACACAAGCATCTTCCTTCAGTTACTACTTGATGAGTCTTTTCTTTTTACTTTTTATGTTAAACCAGTGGTGATGGATTTTTTTATGGACCTCTGAGAAAACACTAGTGTTGATGTACACTTCTGTATGCGGAATATTAGCTTAGAAAATGCACTAGTTTTCCTTAGTTAACTTTTGAGAGTGCCTCACAAGCAACCCACAGTCTGCAGGTTGAAAACAGCTGCCCTGAACTATTAAACAGCATTGCTATAGTCTGTATAACAGCTATTGCATTTTGCCTCTGCAGCTGATACAGGTGCAGCCATATATAGGGATCGTATAAGTTTATATATATAAATGGAAAAAGTTATTATTTAATTTTAAGAATAATCCAATGTAGAAGAAAGTTGTATAGAGACAGAGCAGCAAATGTCTGAGAAAGCATTTGAGTAAGGTAGAGTTCATTGACAGTGAGTAATGGTTTCATATAACACAAAATGTCAAAAGAATAATTTACAGATAATATTAGGAAGGGTAAATGAGGAGACAATGGTTCAAAGTGAAAATAAGCTCAGGGTGCAGTGATCCAAAAATTGTATTTGAAGGCTATGTAATGCAAATACAAAGCTGGCAGTGCTGCATCCCTTTGAAATAGAGGGAAGTGTGCAGCCTAATTGTTAAATATGGCTCCATTTGCTGAACAAAGGATGTTATCAGCAAGACAAGAAGAAAGCTAAGAAGAAAGCACTAGTTTATACTCTGGGTAGTCACCTCTCTACAAATGGGCAGAACAAAGAGTATGGATTTATACAGTCCCATTTAAATTCTTAGGGATTATCTTGTACAAGGGCCATATCAGTTTTCATATCTTTACATATAATGCTGAAAATAATGGTTTGTTTTTTCTGCCTACGGTGCCACACATAACTTTCCTTTTGCTTATGAATGGAGGCGTCTTCTTAATTACATTCATCTGTACATCTCTGGACTGCGCAACTGGTTTATTTTTGAGTCGTTCCTTTAACAGGTGCTTGAAAGCAATACAAAGATATTGTGAAATTGTTGATGAGATTTAGTACCAAAAGCATTCAGTCAGACCCAATCAGGGTAGAACAGGCAGAAGGAGATAAATTTTGGATCAAAGGACTGTTGGTGGAAAACAGAAGCACTTTTTTTTTTCACTGGGATGTAGGACTACATGACTAAGCCCAGTTACCTGCTAGTTCTGCCAAGTATATTATATAATCTCACCCATAAACGTAATATTTTGAAAGTAATTAAAATGTTGTCCTCCTCTTTTCATGTTGGACAGATGTCACAGAACTTCAGGACTCTGATGGTTAGCACCTTCATATAAGGTTCCAGCCTAAAGATATTCCTGACCCATGCAGGAATATGCCACTATTATTCTGTAGCCTTTCTCCTTCTCTGTAGTATTTTGAAGAGTGACATTAACCCTCATTCAGTCTTTAATTTTTGTGACTTTTGATCAGGACTTTTAGTCTCAGTGTTGCTGTACAGATATTTTTCTTGATCAACCTACTTACCTTCTCATGTGAGTGTTTGAGCCTGGTTTCAACATCTTTGCTCACAGCTATGTTTCTAATCAAAATAAACTTCAGGAAGGGATTCATGTTAGACTTCATATAGCATGAGTGCATTCTGTTAAGATCAGCTTAGGAGTTTCAGTTGATTACAAGGTGAGATCCACACAAAACCTCACATTTTGGGATAGGCTGAGAGTGTAACCTTATTTTCAGCAGCTATACAGAGCACACGTGTTTGCCAGAATCTTACCATTTACTGTTCTTCCATGGTACATGTACAATAAAGTGTTAGGCCCCTCTTGCTTTGGTTGCCTTGATTGTGCAGCCATTACACCAGCTAGCACAGTTTCTATGCCTTTAACACACTGCTTCTGTTGCAGTATACATACTCTGTTTTATTAAATCCATAATTCATATTTCTAAGTTTCTTTTCTTGCATCAGGATTTGTAAGCAAGAATAGTAATGATACACATCAGGAGTTATAAGCAAGGATGGTAATGATATAAGGATGTTGCAACAGACAAAATATTGTGCAAGTGCAATGCTGCTCCCCACGAGCCTCCATATAACTCCCCTGGCTGTGTGTTGAAGAATCACAGACTGAAAATGCTTCCAGCTACACAAATGTTTTGGGGATTTGGATCCTTAGAATGAAAGGTTCTGTTTGTGTGTTTTCAAGTTCTCACTGGCCATTGTACATTGCACAAAGATACCAAGGAAGCTGTTAGGTAGGGAAAGGTTTGTTGCAGCTTATTTTGTTCAGCTACTATTGTAGCAGGTTATAAAGATAAAATGGGTTTAATTTTATGGAAATGGTGAAAAAAATTCTTGCATATTTAACCTGAAAATCTTTGTTGAAGAAATGGATGATCATACATACTTATTAACTCTTTTTCTGCTACTGAAAAATCACCTCCATGAAAAGAGGGAGGAAATATGGAGATATGTGATTACTATGTAGGTCAACTATTAATTGGTTTCAAAGGGCTTTATTCTTTAAAAGAAATCATCCTTTTATACTTACAGAAGACATTTGTTCAATTTGCAGTATAAATTGGGACACATGCAGTTTCCTTTGTTGTTCTCCAAACCATGATGAGTAAGCAAGCCCATTAACTCAACCAGCAATATAGTGAGGTCTTTTGCAAAATACTTCAGAAGAAAAGCAGAAAAATCTTCATAACCACAGGTGAGCAATAAAATAGCTATAAGGCAAAAGTATTGTTTGCAGTATGCCCTTAATCAGTGGCTCTTCTTTTTACATCTCAGTGTGAAATCTCCAGATCAGTGAAGTTAGTTTCGTAAGAAATAATCAGGGAAACTTTATAAAACCTAAAGGCCACTACAAATTAGATTCTATCTATAGAAAATATCCATTAAATGTTCACAAATGAACCACTCATTTCAGAATACTTTGTCTTTCTGTCAAAACTCTGGCTTGAATGAAAAGCACTTTGTATTATTAAAAAAGAACATGGTTGAGTAATACCTCCATTTTACTTAAAACACACAAAGTTTCCTTAAGTGAGGTTGTTTTCTTTTTAGATAAATCTTCTAAGGGAATTAATACTTGTTTATGGTAGAAGCTGTCTTCTGTGGATGGCTGGTTTGAGTCTGCATTAGCCATGACTGGACGGTGTTATCCTAATTTAAAAAAAAAAAGTACAGACATAACTCAAAATGATGCTGCTTGCATCTGTGTTATTACACAGTACTTGCATCATTATTGCACAATGCTTTACTTCTCATGCCATTGTAAAAGAAATTTATTCCCTTAGCCTGCTGTCCATCATATATCTCACAATTTGCTCCTTTATTTCATATTGTATTTTCTTTTTCAGAGAGCATCAGAATTGTAAGAGGGGCTAGATGACTCCAGGGGTTGATTGTATCATAGCCTCTATAACTGTGTTCTTAAATGGGTCAAATTCATGATGAATAGACAATAATCATCACTATCTGCTGACCTGATTTTCTGGTGGCTACCTGACTACTGGCAATGTCCCTTAAGCATGAAGAAAATGCATGGAGTGGCAAGAAGATCCCTGGCTGCCTGAGCCTTTTCTATCTATTAAATTAATGAGACAGATCACAAATGACATGATTTCATTGCTGTCACCACCAGTGTTTTGCTCCTCCAGTGCCCAGTATTGCCTGCCAGTTCCTCCAGGAGAAATGTGGAAATGGTTGAGAACTGAATTCCAAGGTAATAAATTAACATCCCTCGTCCTGTAACTGGAACGGAAAAATAGACAGGCTCTGCTCACGCTGATTGTTGCTACTCCAACACAACAGGAACCAGGGTGAGAAAAATAAGAAAAGAAATCCCTATCCATGACTTCCATGGATCCTCCTCCTTCTTATAAATATTTGTTGATTGACAATACTATTTTTGTCCAACAGTGCCAAATAACCACTCCTATACCTATGCCAAGGATATTACTTTATTTTTTGTTTGATCAAAAAGCCACTTTTTCCCCCAAGAAACTCCATATACAGCTTCTACATTTTTTAACCGTCTATAAATCGCCAAACTGAACATCTATTACAGTATTACAACAGCACAGCACTATAGTTGAGATTAAGAATCTGGTTAGATTTATATTCTCTTCAAGTTGAAGAAATATTTGCTCACAGTTGTTACAAGCAGCCATATATGTAAAAGCCACTTGGTGCTGATAGTTAAAAGATCAATAAAGCAAGCAGAACAGTCTTAGCCAGTGCAACATATTGGAAAGTGTAATTTGGCCTTGTAGAACAACATGAGAACTCAGCCTCTGAAATACCTTTCAGAGAGGACGCAGGAAATTAAAATTTATATCCTCTTCTGTGGGGGAAGAGAGGGCTCTTTATATATGGAATTCTATTATCAAGAACTGCCCAAGATACTGAAAATATCTAAGATTTTGAAAACAGAAAGATCTGACCATAAAACATTTACAAAGTGAAAGTGGGAAAATAACTCAAACATTTGCTTGTTATGAACATTTCTGTTACATTTCTTTCACAAGCTCCACTTACCAAGGCAAGCAATCCACAGAAGGTAGCTAAGCTAAATGTAGGTAGTGATCAAGTTGACCCAGAAATGCAAAAGCAAAATTCCTCAGTTAGTATTCAAGTACTTTTTCATTTCTATATATGGATTGTAAATATCATTTGGAGGAAAAAAAAAATTAATTAACACCATTGTGTTGTACACCATTAAACCACCAGTCTAGTCACAGGTACCTATACTTAGAAATATATTATTTCCCGTTATCACTCTGAATATTTTCTTCTCTCTTTATAAATTTGCTCTCTATCCTTACCTCCCTTGCTAATTAGGCTCAGATAATGTATTTCTAAAGCAAACGCCTCTTTTCAATACCACAAATTTTTAGCAGAGTGATTTAAAACATTTTAGTTTCCTCATTTACCAGCATCACTCAAAAAACTTACCTTTATTTGCAAACATTACTGTGTGAAATATTACTACAGCGAAGTTAGCAAAATGACTCTGAACTGCAGGGTGCTGAAATTCCCATGTCCTCTTCCTTGATTTCTGCGGAGCCAGGATTTCCCCCCATTGTGTTTATTGCTAGGTGGAATGGAGTTAGTGCCTATAAGTGATTTGCCACTGTGTAGATGTTTCTGTAACAAAATCCCAATAACTTCCTATTAAAGATGGGAGTAACAAAGGGTTACGAGAGGATTTGTAGCTTATTTATAAACAAATTAGACTTATTCTAGTGTAAGTGCGCTTTTTTCCCTTGGTTTAACTTAAGCTCATTGAAAAGTATTTATCTAATTATGCAAATTGTGCTGGAACCATTCCATTTACACTTAAATAGGTGTCTCTCAGTGAAAGCTGGACTAACAAACTTAAATGAGAAAGATATGGGTATGAATTGGTGATCTGGGTATAGTTCCCTTGAGAACAACTTCAGTCCATTAATGACCAGGACATGGATATTGTTTCTTCAAAAAAAGGCACGTGAGGCTTTTCTCCGAATTTCTGTAATACGAAGGACAAACTCAACCTGTCATTACAATATAATCCAGTTTTAGGACCAAAAAATGATCGGATGAGTACCATCCTTTCACTAATTTTAATGGTTTATAATTGTCATAATTTAAGTAATTAAAAGACAAAAAGAAAAAAAAAATGCAGGTAGTACATTTGTGGTAGGCAGTTTGCAGTATTCACTATCCTCTACTTAAATTGAAATTTCTGCAGGAAAGACAGGGCAGGGGCTGTGTCATACCACATACATGCAATGCATGGGAAATTTGAACATACACAACCTGGGCCACAAAGAACTACTATTATGCAGTCAACAAAAATAATGACTTTCTAGGAAATACTTTACTTAAAACGTTTTTAGCAGTAATCTCTCTGTGGAGCAAGGCCTGACTTAGCCACTAGTCTTCCCTATATTTAGTACTAGGTACTAAATTGCAGGTACTTGTGCTAAGACCATCCTAGTGCAAGCCTTTGTAATACTGAGTCTTTTATACCTGGAAGGCAGTACTGCTATACATGACAAGTCGCAGAAGCCCAAATGGCTCTTTCACTACGTGCATAGTGTGCATACGTATGCAAGAATAAGCCACTGTCCATAAGCCTTGTAGCTCCTAGACATACAAATCTGCAGTGTAGTTTCTAGAATATATCTGCAGGCAGTATGGAAATTGTATCCGGAGAATATCTAGGGAAGCATATGTAAAATAAAGAGTGATTGCTGTGTTAGAAAGCCCTCAGGTTGGAATCCAGCAGAAACGCTTTATAGGTTTCAGAAATAAAATACCTTAAATGGTGCTATAAGATATTAACTAGGTGTTGTTTTTGCATAGGAAACAGTCATTTTTTATTAAACATTAGATTAAGAAAGTTTTAAATTAAATGATAATCAAAGGTCTGTTATTGCTTTATGTCCCACATAGGCTGGTTTCCTCAACCAGATTGGCCTGGCTTATGAAGAAAACAGAAAAAGCATTTATATTAAGTTTTTTATCAAAGATGACACCTCTGAGGAGAAAAATTATTGCCTCCTTCTCACTTTTTCCTTTTTCAATGTGAATTTTGGTTAATATTTTACTTCAAAGTAAAGATAACACCAGAGGAGTAACAGTGTTTGAGGCCTAGGATGGAACATAAGGAGGGATTACTTCTGCCCGTTCCTCCTTTGAACAGTCTTTCTGTGCCTCTATTCTACACACTTTGTCTACATGATCTACTTGAAACCTAAGCTTTGGGGACATGGTTGTTTTCCTACTGTAGCTAGTATTTATCTAGCATAATGGGAACCTTTAAAGCCTTTTAGTGCTATTGTAGCACTGATTGTAAATATATATTTCCGTATCTGTACTCTGGTTCATCTGTAATCGTTTGTATTGCACTCTGCACAAATGACTAATGTTAACTTCCTTTCAGGACTTCAGCGTATCTGTAACAGCACTGATGAAGCCAAAAAGCGAATGCTGCTTAGGCATCCCAGGGACCTAGAACACCTCCAAAACATTACCAAATGAATGCTCCTTCCAGCAACCAGGGTGTCACAGGAGGACTGGAAAATTCGTCACTTGTGTGGCATTGTAGAGTAACCAACACTTTTTTAAAACTAAGCTATAGGATCAAGGTAACTTGAAACAATCTATTTATGCAAATCCTTTTCTCTTTTGTCCCAACCACGTGAGTTTTAGCTCTATACATTACTTGTTAGACTCTTCCAGTTTGGAAGCTTGTAGACCTTGGGAGAGCTGCCTGTCTCCAGCTGACGGCTACCTGGGGTATTTTCAACTTCAGGAGGAGGAGCAGTGTGGGACGGTCCTTTCCTCCTCAATCTTTTATTAGGTAGGTTGTGAATTATTAGTACCTAAATTAACTTAACTAGAACCATTTAGTTTTACCAGAAGCACTTGAAGACATCAGATATGGGGTGCATTTTAAACATGAGGCTGAAAGTAAGGTGAAACTCTCAGATGCTTACCTCGGGGTCAGTTTTGGAGTGCCTCGCTTTGTAGTTTTCAATGATCTGCTTAATAAGCTTATGTTATGCAGTATAGAGTTGTAACTGAATCTGATTATACATGTCCTAGAGGGAAAACTCCCAGAACATGATCAATCTATTCAGGGATTTAAAGTGTGATTTATATAATTTACAAGCTGTGTTTAACACAAACTATCATCGCACTTACCTTTTTTTAGAACCTCTTGAAGGTTCAAAGAGTTGTACAAACACTGATAATTAACTTTGGGATTTTCAAAGGGCTCCAAAAGAGAGCCACCCATCTACAGCTGAGTTGGCTAGGTAACTCCTGAAGACAGCTTTGAAAAATCCTATCCTTGGCTACTTCAAGTACAGCTCTGCTCCTGAGAGTAGAGAATACTTCCTTACTTGCCCTATCCAATTTTCTCTGCAAGCCTTAGTATGAAAGATTCCAGCTGATCAATGGCTTTCTGTTATAAATAAGATTTTCAAAGGATGACTTGATCCCAATCTATAAGGACAAGTGAGCATGAGGAATGCTTTGTTAACAGCCTCTTGGCAATATTAGATACTACAGGATCCTCTGGTGGAAAGTTGAAGTGTCAAGATGAAAATGAGAAGTGTTTTTCAATAGTAAAGATGATTAACTCTCACAATAATTTAATGTCAATTGCTAGAGATTCTCCATGATCAGCAACACTAGATACATTTATCTGCAAGTTACACTACATTTCAATCAAGAACAGATTCCTAAAACTGCATGCATCTCTGTTGTAGGCAGAGTTGATAATCACATCAGCCCTTCTTAACTTTATGACTTCTGAATTTCTTTCTCTATACTGAGCACTTTCTCTCAACCTGCTTACATTTTTACTTCATCTGTATTTTTAATTTTGTCTTTTTTTTTTTTTTTCTCCCTGTTCTGGCAAGTATGTGGTCAACAACATGTTTGAAAAAGTTTTAGGTGATATATTCTGGTTTTGTAACTGATTCTGATTTTGAGCCCAGAGGAAAAAATGAATCAAAATAGTGTTCCTAAAATGACAACTTTTATTTTAGGAACCTTTGATTTATTATCTGAACCAGGTGTTTAAAAATAGAACATGGGTCCTTCGCAGAGGGTTGCATTTCACTCTCATTTCAGTTAGTTCTTTTTTGATGCTGGTGAAGAATTTCCAGGTCAAAATATCCAGCACAACAGTAAATGTACTGGGTATCACTAGTATACACAGTACAACTGCATTGGGGTATGACCATCCCAGGCACCATCTTATGATAGCAGGAAAAGACAGAGACCTTTCCCAGCAGAAACCTTTCAAGAAGACCTATTCCATTCCTTGAACCAGGCCAATATCAGCTTTTCTGTGTTCACTCCCTTTCTGCCTTCATTTTCTTGCTTAGCTGGCATGACATTTTCCCACGCAAACTCTTCCCTGGACAATTATGTTTCAAGTACTTGGGGGTACTGGTGGATGAAAAGCTGGACATGAGCCGGCAATGTGCACTTGCAGCCCAGAAAGCCAACCGTACCCTGGGCTGCATCACAAGAAGCGTGGCCAGCAGGTCGAGGGAGGTGATTCTGCCCCTCTACTCTGCTCTGGTGAGACCTCACCTGGAGTACTGCGTCCAGCTCTGGGGCCCTCAGCACAAGAAGGACATGGACCTGCTGGAGCGGGTCCAGAGGAGGGCCACCAAAATGACCCGAGGGCTGGAGCACCTCTCCTATGAGGCCAGGCTGAGAGAGTTGGGGTTGTTCAGCCTGGAGAAGAGAAGGCTGCGAGGAGACCTTATTGCGGCCTTCCAATACTTAAAGGGGGCCTACAGGAAAGATGGGGACAATCTTTTTAATAAGGCCTCTTGTGACAGGACAAGGAATAATGGATTTAAACTAAAGAATAGATTTAGGCTAGACATTAGAAAGAATTTTTTTACAATGAGGGTGGTCAAGGACTGGCACAGGTTGCCCAGAAAGGTGGTAAAGGCCCCATCCCTGGCAACATTCCAGGTCAGGTTGGACGGGGGCTCTGAGCACCCTGATCTGGTTAAAGCTGTCCCTGCTCACTGCAGGGGTTGGGCTGGATGGCCTCTAAAGGTCCCTTCCAACCCAAAGCATTCTGTGATTCTACGATTCTATGATTCTAAGTAACACAAGTAAGGGAGAGAAATATTTAGAGAAAACAAAGAAAGAAAACAAATGCTTGGGTGCTATTTGTAAAGGAATGGGAAATTGCGGGGGAAGAAAAAGAAACACGATGTCAGAAACACAGTATTCAATTTTTATGTTCTTGCCTGTCATAAGAAACCATGAGGTTGTTGTAGGTTTTAAGAGCACATATACTCAACGCTTTTAACTTGGCTCTCATTGAAAAATGTAGCTGATAATCTTGAGCACTGCAAAGTGAAATTTCAAAAGCAAGAACTTTAAGCAAGAAGGGTGAGCACAAGAGTGTGCTGTAAGTCTAAAGGCTGGGTAACTTTTTGGGAGGAAGTTTCTATGTCCCATATTCTGCTACAAGTTACACCCATGACCAAGCATTTGATGGTGAGCCACGGAAATCATAAGTTATATGTAGACACTAAGCAGAAGCACTGTCCTGCACTTAATGGTCCTCATTGGAACAGTATGGGAAATTTTTATCATCCTTTAAAGATTTTCTGTTTCTGCTTCATTGCACTAGTCCTTCCAGAGACAGACAAAACAACATAAAATATCCAGGTGCCATTGGAGGGTTTTCATATCATAGGAACAAATATAAACTTAAACTTGGATTTTCCATATGCATGCTGACTGTCCTGCTCCCAGGATGGGCACCCCACACACTCAGCAGCTAATAGGGCTCCTATGTTGTAGCTCTGGTTGCTTGGGGAGAGTTAAACAGTCCTGTGAGTGTAGTTCTGTTTACAAAAAAATGTAGTAGTAGACAGGAAGCATTTTGCAGAATTTCCTAAAGTTTTCTCCAACTTCAGGTGAGTTAATCTGAAAGTGTACTCCACAGCAAGTGTCTTACACTTCATTTTTGCCTTTTTCACCCTTTCTGGCCCAGAGGTTTAAGGCGACTTATTTGGTTTGTTTCTATCTTCTGTCCAAACTTCCAAGACTCATTCACCTGTGACTGAAGGGGGCAGCAATATATATGGATGAAATAGTCATTACTCAGTTTCTGAACCACTTGTTCCCCAGACTGCTTGCTCACATCTGTACGCTCAGTGTCAATGGGCAGACTGCCATACCATTGCTTTCTACATAACAGAAAATATCACCCACTTTAACCTTCATTGCTCCTCTGTCTTCTGGTTAACAGCAGAAAAGACCTTGGGACTAATGCAGTGATTATTTACCAGCAACTTTCCCTCACTGACTGTTCAAAACCTGGAACCTTCAGGCTTTGATATACAGCATCCAGCTTAATCTGTGTTTATCATGTATAATAACTAATTAAATAAATAAATGCAACGATAACATAGGAGCATGATAACTGGTAAGAGTGACCTGCTATGCTTAAATTTTCAGCCCTGATTTTCCCTGAAAGATTCTGGGTAACACAACCCATACACAATCCTGTATTAAATTGTCTTGATAAGCCTCACAATTGAAATTACTTGAAATATTGTAGGTCCAACTCTGCTCTCATATAACATCTATGTTCCAAAAATCAGAAATTGGTTCAGGCTGAATATGTGACTTTTGCTGCAAAATAATAAACTCTCCTTACATTACTGACCTATTATACACACATTTTACAATCTGAAGGAGCAATCTTTGCTAAAGAGAAACATAAATAAATCCTTATTTTGGCAGTTTTATTCCAAATTATGTTGCAAGATAGCAGATGAGCAATTTTATTCATTGACAAATGGGTTTGATCGGCCTAGTGCAATGGTTCATTAACCTCATGATAAGTTTGGGCTATCTCAGAAGCGTTCTTGCTGTGAATTTAGATTTGATGATGGCTCACACATCAAGGAAACAAATTGCCTCATCTTTTAAAGGAAAAAGGGGGGCTTTAAAGAAGTTAATTGATGTCTTTTAAACCCTATAACTAATAAAGCATTTTTTCTTCTATATATTGCTTTCTAATTCTTATGAGAAGCATTAGACAGACAAAATGCCAAAAGCACAAATTACTTTAGTTCTGTTGTTACCAATTAGAAGGAGTCAAAGAACTCTGATTACAATTATCAGATTTTAATGAGCAATTGTCTGTCAAGATTTTTTCGCAACTGTAAGGGTGCAGGCACAATTTATATGCAGCATACAGGTACCCTTGTACAGTGAGTTTTTCTTTAGATAATCAGTACCAGATTTTTGACTATTAGTTTTCACTGGGAATTTTGAATAATTATTTTTGATCCCTTGGAAGAGCTACTACTTCTTTGTTTAATCTAATAAAATATGGACTAACAAAAGATTAAAATCACAGTAAGTCAGGAAAAGCAAAAATTTAATTTACAAATCCACTGATATAAGCTTACGTTGATTCAATGTGTTAAATGAAATTGGGCTGATCTACACTAGCCAAAGATTCCTATGTCTACCTGATACTTTTTCTTCAGTCTGCTTCATCTTTAAAGATAACTTAGTAGACACGCTGGGTTTAAAACCTTGAAGTTCATGTTACAATAGAGGTCTTAGCTATTATACTTATTTTTACTTACAGTAAAAAATACAGTGATAAATGAGGAAATGCTAGTTTTAATGTTTCTAGATTAACCTACAAATAAATGCCCACTTCAACCTCCAGACGATTCAAGATGGATCTCTTCCATAATGATGACCTTGTGCTACCTACTTCATCAGATAGCTTTTTTTGAAAGTACTTCTCTTTGAAACACTCTAAATGATGGATGCTAATCAAGAAATTAATTATGGTTGTGTACTGACCAGGCTGTAGTTTAAGACCCATGCTTTATTTGATGAAGAAGTTGCAAAATAGACAGTGAAAGACGTTTGCAGCCCTTTGTGACAGTGAAAGTCACAGATGAAGAAGCATGAGTACAGAAGGGATAGTATTTTCACTGCTTACTCTGGATGATTGATGTAAATACCCTGAATCTCCATTTGGTAGCATTCTACTTCTGTCTGGTTTCTGTATAAGAAATTCCGGCTTCTAGGATTGCCAAGTAAATTAGGGAGCTAATCGCTGTTCAGCATGAGTGCTCTAAATTTTTCTCTCAAGCACATAACTCACTTAGACTCTTAAGAAAAGGAGAAACATGCTCAGTGCATGTGTGAATTTCTGTATGTTAATATATGTCTTCCTCTTCCCCACCCCACCCCAGTTGCTTTTTAATTGTCTGTCCTATTTCAGCCAAATTTTACAGATGGGATAGTGGTGTCAAGGTTATGAAGGTCTGACATATCTTATGAAAATCAGAGAATGAGGAAAGAACACCTATTAATGAGGGGAAGACAACAATATGAGTTCTCATTAGACACTAGAGAATCCACTTAGGAAGTGAAAAACAAATTATGAAAGCCCCAGCCACAGACCCATCTTTAAGTAAGGTTTATGAAATTGTAGAATAGCCATCCATCAGCTATATTTGTAATGCAGGTTTCAAAAATTTAGCCACAAACTTTGTGTATTCTGTTGGTTTGGGGTTTTTTTCCTAATATTAAATCATGATTTTTTTTTTTTTTCCAAAATTGAAATATTACAATTCAGTCTACTAAGATCTGATTGAATGTTTTATTTTTTGCTGGTATTATATAGCATAGGGATTGGTAAAAAAAAAAAAAAAACAAACAAACAAACCAACCAGTTCTCCTTTTTTTCTTCCTTTGAAAGCCACTCTTCATTGTTTTTGTAGACAACATTTTATTAAATATTAATATTTATGGTTTAATATTTAGCAAGGCTGAAAGGCTTACCTGTTTTTTACCAATGTCCTGGTTTTGGCTGGGATAGAGTTAATTTTCCTCCCAGTACCTGGTATAGTGCTGTGTTTTGGATTTAGTATGAGAATAATGTTAACACTCTGATGTTTTAGTTGTTGCTAAGCAGTGCTTACACCAGTCAAGGACTTTTCAGCTTCTCATGCTCTGCCAGCGAGAAGCTGGGAGGAGGCACAGCCGGGACAGCTGACCCAGACTGGCCAAAGGGCTATTCCACACCATATGGCATCTTGCTCAGGATATAAACTGGGAGGAGTTGGCCATGGGGGTACCGCTGCTCAGGAACTGGCCGGGCATTGGTCAGTGGGTGGTGAGGAATTGCATTGTGCATCACTTATTTTGTTTATTATTTTTTTTTCCCTTCCTTTTCTCTCCTAATTAACTGTCTTTATCTCAATCTATGAATTTTACTTTTTTTTTTCAATTCTCTCCCTCATCCCACTGCAGGGGGCAGTGAGTGAATGGCTGTGTGGTGTTTAGCTGCCTGCCGGGTTAAACCACAACAGTCCTTTTGGCATCCAATGTGGGACACAAAGGGTTGAGATAATGGCAGATCTGAGCAGAGTGTGTTAAGGCAAATTTGTTATAAGCATTCATTATATTGGTTTAATAGTTGCTGGTCACAACGTTTATTTGCTCTCAAGAGTTGTTGTGCTTGTTCTCAAAGTCGTGTTATGTAATACCTTACTTGCCGTATGTGTTCCCTGTTGTGCTGTTTATCACCACTGGGAGCTGTGTTATGGTTATCATTTTGCTGCGCTGTGTAACACTGGCTTATGTTACAATAAAATTAACGGTTGTGAGACTAGTCTGGTATTTGTACTCAGCATTGCGACCATCTCCATACCTCGGGAGCCATCTCTCGGGAACTATTAATAATGACACTCTTTACCTTTTCTCCTCGGAGAACCAATCTATGGGGGAGACAAGGGGAGACACTTTCCCCCACTCCTTCACCTTCCCAGACTCCTCCAGGCTAGTTACAATAGTTCTTGAGAATTTTGAATATCCTTAGGATGTTCTAACTAGCACAGTCCTATTCCTATGTCTCCTGAATGTGGTTCAGGTCTTGTTTATGGTTAAACAACTATTTAAGAATTCCATCCAGAGATCTACCCCCATGATGGGCAATGCAGCTACTCCAACCCTGGTGACAGGCACTGTGGTTACTCCAACCGTGGCGACAGGCGCTGCAGCTACTCCAGCCCCCACAACACGCCCTGCAGCTACTCAAACCACGGCAACAGGCACTGTGGCTCAACCAGAGAACCAACCTGTGCTGGTGCCAGTTGCCCCTATACACAAGAAGAAATAAACAAGATCAGCTAATTTAGTAAGGGATGAAGATGAACCAGGGCCATCACTAGAAGAGGAGGAAGAGGCAGAACCCATAAATGAGATGGTAACCACACGATCCCTATCCCTGAGTGAACTGCAAGATATGCAAAAAGATTTCAGTTGTTGTCCAGGCGAGCACATTGTTACCTGGCTGCTCCATTGCTGGGATAATGAGTCCAGTAGCCTGGAATTAGAGGGTAGGGAAGTCAAGCAGCTGGGATCCATTTCTAGGGATAGGGGCATTGACAAAGCAATTGGAAAAGGGGCATGTTGTGGTTTAGCCCCAGCCAGCAACTAAGCACCACACAGCCACTCACTCACTCCCCCTACCCCAATGGGATGGGGGAGAGAATCGGAGGAGTAAGAGTGAGAAACACTCCTGGGTTGAGATAAGAACAGTTTAATAATTGAAATAAAGTAAAATAGTAATGATAATAATAATAATTTACAAAGCAAGTGATGCACAATGCAATTGCTCACCACCCACCGACCGATACCCAGGCAGTTCCCAAACAACGATCGCTGCTCCCCAGCCAACCCCCGCCAGTTTCTATACTGAGCATGACGCCATATGGTATGGAATAGCCCTTTGGGCAGTTGGGATCAACTATTCTGGCTGTGGCCCCTCCCAGCTTCTTGTGCACCTGGCGGAGCATGGGAAGCTGAGAAGTCCTTGACTAGCATAAGCAGTACTTAGCAACAACTAAAAACATCAGTGTGTTATCAGCATTCTTCTCTTCTCATTCTTCTCCTACTAAATCCAAAACACAGCACTGTGCCTGCTACTAGGAAGAAAATTAACTCTATCCCAGCCAAAACCAGGACAGGGCACAAGCCCTCAGCCTCTGGAGGCGACTCCTGTTAGGCATGAAGGAAAGATATCCCTTCAAGAAAGATGTTATATGTCACCCAGGAAAGTGGACCACCATGGAGAGAGGTATCCAGTACCTGAGAGAATTAGCCATTCTGGGGGTGATTTATGGTGACCTGAACAATGAGCAGTTATCCAAAGATCCAGATGAAGTCTGGTGCACACGACACATGTGGCGGAAGTTTGTATGGAGCGCACCATCGTCACATGCAAGCTCATTGGCAGTAATGATCTGGACAGACAGAGAGGAACCAATGGTGGATTAATTGGCTGGCCAACACTGGCAATACAAAGAAAATGTCTCTTCCTCCCCATGAGCCCGCATCCCAGCTGTGGAAAAACTGTCCCAGGAGGTCCAGCAACTCAAAGGGGATATGTCCTACTCCCCACCTGTATGGACCAATATCTCAGCCATTAGGAGTATGTGTCCCTCTGCTCAAGAGAGAGGATATAGTGGATACATGCCACAGGCCACCCTGTGGTTTTACCTGCATGACCATGGAGAGGATATGAGGAAGTAGGATGGAAAATCTACCTTGACCCTAGAGGTACGGGTACGTGAGTTGCAAGGAAGAACAATCACAAAAGGGGGTTCTTCCAGGAAAATTGAAACTCCAGTTTCCAGTGAGCAGTTCCATAGACAGAGTAGAAGGGCTGATCTTACTTCTGATCTTAATGAAGGGACTTTTGATTCACATTTACAAGAAGTGAGTAACGAATACTATGACCAGGACTAGAGGGGCCTTGCCTCCAGCCAGGTGGAGGAAAGGGACAAGAGGGTTTACTGGACTGTGTGGATTCGATGACCTGGCACATCAGACCCACAGGAGTATAAAGCTCTAGTGGACACCGGTGCACAGTGTACCCTAATGCCATCAAGTTATAAAGGGGCAGAACCCATCTGTATTTCTGGAGTGATAGAATCATAGAATCATAGAATCATAGAATTGTTTAGGTTGGAAAAGACACTTAAGATCATCCAGTCCAACCATTAACCTAACATTAACAAGTCCACCACTAAACCAGTTAAGGGGAGAGTAATAATTTCATGTGTCCTGGCTTGGTGGCTGGATTATTTTTTAATGAAAGTAAAAACTAGGAATCATTAAGGTTGGAAGGGATTTCTAGGATCATCAGTCCAACCATCAACCCAACACCACCATGTCCATTAAACCATGTCCCAAAGTGCCACATCTACCCGTTCTTTGAACACTTCTGTGGATGGTGACCCCAGCACCTCTCTGGGCAGCCTGTTCCAATGCTTGACCACCCTTTCTGTGAAGAAATTTTTCCTAATATCCAATCTAAACCTCCCCTGATGCAGCTTGAGCCCATTTCCTCTTGTCCTATCACTTGTTCCTTGGGAGAAGAGACCAACACCCACCTCACTACAACCTCCTTTCAGGGAGTTGTAGAGAGTGATAAGGTGTCCCCTCAGCCTCCTCTCCTCCAGACTAAACAACCCCAGTTCCCTCAGCCGCTCCTCATAAGACCTGTGCTCCAGACCCTTCACCAGCCTTGTTGCCCTTCTCTGGACACGCTCCAGCACCTCAATATCCTTCTTGTATTGAGGGTCCCAAAACTGGACACAGTATTCCAGGTGCGGCCTCAACAGTGCCGAGTACAGGGGGACAATCACCTCCCTGCTCCTGCTGGCCACACCATTCCTGATACAGGCCAGGATGCTGTTGGCCTTCTTGGCCGCCTGGGCACACTGCTGGCTCATGTTCAGCTGGCTGTCAACCAGCACCCCCAGGTCCTTTTCAGCCAGGCAGCTTTCCAGCCACTCTTCCCCAAGCCTATATTGTTGCATGAGGTTGTTGTGACCCAAGTGCAGGACCCAGCACTTGGCTGGGGGAACCCAACAGCTAACTGTATTGGAGGCCGAAGTGAGCCCAAGTGGGCATGAGTGGCAAAAGCACCCTATTGTGACTGGCCCAGACGCTCCATGCATCCTTGGCATAGACTACCTCAGGAGAGGGTATTTCAAGAACCCAAAAGGGTACTGGTGGGCTTTTGGTATAGCTGCCTTGGAGACAGAGGAAATTAAACAGTTGTCTACCCTGCCCAGTCTCTCGAAGGACCCTTCTATTGTGGGGTTGCTGATGGTTGAAGAACAACAGGTGCCAACCGCTACCACAACGGCACACCAGCGGCAATGTCACACCAGCCAAGACTCCCTGATTCCCATCCATAACCTGATTCATTGACTGGACAGCCAAGGAGAGATCAGAAATACTTGTTCACCCTTTAACAGGCCACACATGGCCAGTGTGACAGTCTAATGGAGAGTGGAGACTAACAGTAGACTATTGTAGCCCGAATGAAGTCACCCTGCTGCTGAGTGCTGCCGTGCCAGACGTTCTAGAACTTCAATACAAACTGGAGTCAAAGGCGGCCAAGTGGTATGCCACAGCTGATTTCACTAATACATTTTTCTTAATCTCTTTGGCAGCAGAGTGCAGGCCACAGTTTGCTTTCACTTGGAGAGTCATCCAGTATACCTGGAATCGAATGCCCCAGGGGTGAAAACACAGCCCCACTGTTTGCCATGGACTCTTCCAGATGACACTGGAACAGGGTGAGGCTCCGGAACACCTGCAATACATTGATGACACCATTGTGTGGGGCAATACAGCAGAAGAAGTTTTTGAGAAAGGGGAGAAAATAGTCCAAATACTTCTGAAGGCCAGTTTTGCCATAAAACAAAGTAAGGTCAAGGGACATGCGCAGGAGATCCAGTTCTTAGGAATAAAATGATGGGCGTCATCAGATCCCAGTGGATGTGATCAACAAAATAACAGCTATGTCCCCACCAACTAGCAAAAAGGAAACACAAGCTTTCTTAGGCATCGTGGGTTTTTGGAGAATGCATATTCCAAATTACAGTCTGATTGTAAGCCTTCTCTATCAAGTGACCTGGAAGAAGAACAATTTAAAATGGGACCCTGAGCAATGACAAGCCTTTGAACAAATTAAATGGGAGATAGTTCATGCAGTAGCCCTTGGGCCAGTCCAGGCAGGACAAGATGTAAAAAATGTGCTCCACATCACAGCTGGGGAGAATGGCCCTACCTGGAGCCTCTGGCAGAAAGCGCCAGGGGAAACTCGAGGTCAACCCCTAGGGTTTTGGAGTCGAGGATACAGAGGATCCGAGGCCCGCTATACTCCAACTGAGAAAGAGATATTGGCAGCATATGAAGGGGTTCGAGCTGCTTCAGAAGTGGTTGGTACTGAAGCATAGCTCCTGCTGACACCCTGACTGTTGGTGCTGGGCTGGATGTTCAAAGGGAGGATCACCTGTACACATCATGCAACTGATGCTATGTGGAGTAAGTAGGTTGCACTGATTGCACAACAGGCTTGAATAGGAAAACCCAATCACCCAGGAATCTTGGAAGCAATCATAGACTGGCCAGAAGGCAAAGATTTTGGAATATCACCAGAGGAGGTGATGCATGCTGAAGAGGCCCCACTGTATAACAAACTACCAGAAAATGAGAAGCAATATGCTCTGTTCACTTATGGGTCCTGTCATCTTGTGGGAAAGCATCAGAGATGGAAGGCTGCTGTATGAAGTCGTATACAACAAGTTGCAGAAACTGCTGAAGGAGAAGGGGAATCAAGTCAGTTTGCAGAGGTGAAAGCCATCCAGCTGGCTTTAGATATTGCTAAACAAGAAAAGTAGCCAGTGCTCTGTCTCTATACTGACTCATGGATGGTGGCAAATGCCCTGTGGGGGTGGTTATAGAAATGGAAGCAGAAAAACTGGCAGTACAGAGGTAAACCCATCTGGGCTGTCACATTGTGGCAAGATATTGCTGCCTGGGTAGAGAACCTGGTTGTAAAAGTGCGTCACGTAGATGGTCACATACCCGAGAGTCGGGCCACTGAAGAACATCAACACAACCAGCAGTGGATCCGACTGCTAAGATTGGAGTGGCTCAGGTGGATCTAGACTGGCAACATAAGGGTGAATTATTTATAGCTCAGTGGGCCCATGATGCCTCAGGCCATCAAGGAAGAGATGCAACATGTAGATGGGCTCGTGACCAAGGGGTGGACTTGACCATGGACACTATTGCACAGTTTATCTATGAATGTGAAACATACACTGTAATCAAGCAAGCCAAGCGGTTCAAGCCTCTCTGGTATAGAGGACGATGGCTGAAATATAAATATGGGGAGGCCCGGCAGATTGATTATATCACACTCCCACAAACCTGCCAAGGCAAGAGCTATGTGCTCACCATGGTGGAAACAACCACCGGATGGCTAGAAAGATATCCCGTACACCATGCCACTGCCCGGAACACCATCCTGGACCTTGAAAAGCAAGTGCTGTGGCGACATGGCACCCCAGAAAGAACTGAATCAGACAATGGGACTCATTTCTGAAACAACCTCATAGACACCTGGGCCAAAGAGCATGGCATTGAGTGGGTATATCACATCCCTTATCATGCACCAGCCTCCAGGAAAATTGAATGATACAATGGACAGTTAAAGACCACCCTGAGAGCAATGGGTGCTGGGACATTCAAACATTGGGATACGCATTTAGAGAAAGCCACCTGGTTAGTCAACACCAGGGCATCTGCCAATTGAGCTGGCCCTGCCCAGTCAAAACTTTTACATACTGTAGAAGGGGATAAAGTCCCTGTAGTGAACGTAAAAAATATGCTGGGAAAGCCAGTCTGGGTTACTCCTGCCTCAGGCAAAGGCAAACCCATTCGTGGGGTTGCTTTTGCTCAAGGACCTGAGTGCACTTGGTGGGTTATGTGGGAGGATGGGGAAGTCTGATGTCCTCAGGGGGATTTGATTTGGGGTGAGAATAGCCATGTAATATGAGAAAGTATTTATTATATTTTAGTATTTAGTCCTTAACTAGTGTAAGCACTACTTAGCAACTACTAAAACATCAGTGTGTTATCAACATTATTCTCATACTAAATCCAAAACACAGCACTATACCACCTACTAGGAAGAAAATTAACTCTATCCCAGCCGAAGCCAGGACAACCAATAACCACTATTTTATTCCTGGTTTAATGTATTCTTTAGAAATGTATGATGTCTCACTCCTGCCACCTTCCCTGGTGATAAACTAGCTAAGGCTTCACATGAATCCTGCTTTTATGGCCTATTCTTGTCTTCTGTTTCTAAGTGATATAGTGCAGAATGAGGGTCTTATTCTGTCACTGTCATTTTTACTGAGGAGGGTGCTATGCCATTAAATACCTCCATTAAAATAGATATGGCTACTTCAGAAATAAGGCGCTACTTGATTTGAGTTAATGGAAACACTGATTCCAAAATGTCACCTTGCTACAAGGGCTGAAGTTGAAAACAAAGGACCTATAGATAATAAACAGTGACAGATGTCAAATTCTGTCACCATTGTGTTAAAAATCTACGAGAATATAGCAGAAAACTTCATTGCAAATGCTAATAGTGCTGGTAGGCCTTGAAAGAGTGGTTCTGAAGTGTCCTTAGACATGGCATGTTCTGTTTTGTTCTGCTTTCTGTTTGCTTTCCATCAGCATGTCTGGTTTAGACAGTTCCTAACCCAAGTATTCTTGGACACAGCAGTTTCACCATCCCCTAGAGAATTCATTCAAGCTGTGCTTGAGTTTTCACTTGCAAGATAGCAATTGCAAGTTGAAGATAACCCAGTCTGGTCAAAAAGCAGCTTCAGCCCATCCATAATAGACAGAATACATATACATATACATACACCTAACTCAGAATTTTGTAGTAATAATGTGAAAAAGCACATTTTCTTATGGCTTTGTCAATTCATTGCAAATAAACACCTACTTTTTGTTCTCAGTTTTATACTAGAACTGAGGTACAGCAATTTGCTTTTACAGCTGTATGTGGGTTCCTTAGGCCTTAAGTGTGAATACACAGGATTTGCATTGGACATATTTCAGCATGTCATTGGTGGGGTCTTGGTCCTACCATTCTTCATTAACAGAGATAATGTTAAACTTAAAAACAATTTGCTGCTATTTTTGGTAAGCAGTTATTATCAGTCCTTGGAAAGACAGAGAAAACAGTGTCTTTGAATAGTAGCAATTTCTAGTTGATGACAACTTTACAGTGTCACAGTTAATACAGTTCTTTATGTTTGCGTTCATATCTATAAACACAGATTATTTCTGTGTCACCTATTCAGATGGGACTCATCTGCCCTATTTTAGCTGTGTAAGGGTGACGTGACCATCCCAACTTACTTTGAACATCTGCCTTAGGATTAGATGGACTGTTCTGTGAAGGTGCCCACCTTTTCCACTAGCTACATGAGACCTAAAATTTGTGTCTTCAACTTAGATGGCTAAAATTAGGTAATGAGTCCTGCTTTCCCTGTAGTTACCTACCTATGCATTAGCACATGTGAATGCATGAATGAATATTTGCTTTGCAAAGTTTTACCTCTTTTCAGGTTTTGGAACTTGAAAAGGTAATAAAAAAATGAAATAATGTAATTTTCCTGTTCATTTCTGCACAAAGTACTGACACATTAATGCAGGATTTTCCAAAAGCTGAGTTTTTAAAAGCAAAATGCTTACCTTGATACTTTAAGGTGGGAAAATTCCATTTCTAAATTTCTGAAATCTTTCTGAATTTTATAATGGAAGAAAAATACTGTGTTTTCTTATCACCAACTAATGTTAATACCTCCCACATCTTCCCTGTGACTGATGGACTGCACACATTCAAATGCTCTGAACTCTGGCAGTGCAGTATCATGACAGCATAAGATTCCTTGAGCATTATGCATCAGATTAATTCAAAACATGCTTCTGTTTTTAGTATTATTATTATTTTGGAAGCTAATGAAGCTGCATATCAGGCTTAGGTCCCAAATACCTCAGATAGCTGTACAGATCCCACAGACTGACAATGTTTGTCATGATGCCATTTTGAAGAAGGGCAATCTTGTACTATCCCCACTTCACAGACATAAAAGTGGGGCTCTGAGGGCTTATTTGAAACAACTGCCTTAGCAAAACCACAGGACTTCATGGTTCCTGAAGAGATTAAAGGTCCTCTAGATGATGATGCAGTAACTTTCCTTCCTTAGGCAAAGGTAACCATTATGAATATCCCGTCTGAGAGAGTGATACTCTATTTCTCAAACAATTTAGTTTTCTGAATGCCACTAATCTGGGGTGAACATGGGACATGTTGATGAACTGGACCTAAACAATTTGTTTATGATTATTCTGACAACCTGTGCTTCAAAAAATATTTTCATATTAATGTCGCTGGCCATATAGTTGGCTATATTTCTTTTCAAACTGAGAATTAGAATTATTATTTCCTTCCTGTTTGTTAAAAGAGCTCTATTCAGTTTCTTTTGTCATATTAATGGGACAGATTTTTAAGAATGAAAGGTCAACTGTTTGAATTATCACTCAACTGAATTTGTCATTCTTTAAATTTGTCAAAAGCCAATGTTCTACTTTGAAGAAATATTATGTCTAATTATAAAATTCCAAGGTAATAATCTGTGGAAAAAAACCCCTTCATGTTCTGAAAAAGCAGTTCAAACTTTCTGATTAGTTCTTTGGTTTTTTTCAGAGAGTTGGTTTGATTAATATAATGAGGAAACATTTGTGAATAGGGTTATGTCTGATGGCATCCTTCAAGGATTCATGCTAGATTGATATAATTTTTTTGCTGACACAAAGGTGACTGAATTAGTAAATTAAGAAAAGTCACATTATGCCTGAAAAATTGTCTGTGTGATGTAGTTAAATGGTTGCAACAAGACTGAACATGTTTTAATAAAGCCAAAAGAAAAATAATTGATATGGGAAATAGGAATGAAGGTCAGACCTAAAGAAGTGGGTCTGTGAATCACACAGGGAAATGCTTCCAGGAAGGATTTGTTCACTTCAGTAGCGGTAGCTCAGCTTTGATTACGGAAATCCTAACTTTTCACTGACCAAAGTCACAGGCAGCACGCGCTGGTGCCTGCCTCCACCTGCCTGTGTTCTGTCACCTACCTGCAGTCTGAGAGCGTGCTAAAGGAGTGGAAGAGAAGGAGTCAAGCATCTCCTTTCAGAGGCACAGAAGGGCAAACACCCCAGCCGCTGACTCCAGTAATATGCTCCTGAGGGGATGAGAGCAAAAGCAAATATGCAAAATTAATAAGGTCTTCAGACTGTGGTCCCTTCTTTATCTGTAAGACACACATAAGGAAGATAACTTTCTTTCTATTCTTCTTTGATAAGCATATTAATAACCTCAGATTACTCAAACTGAGGTGGATGTCACACAACCAACAGGTAGACATTTCACAGGATTTTGTGTCAGACATATCTATGCCTCCACATACACCTTCAACAGATTATAGCTTAAGCCTTTCGAGCAAGCTTACTTTGCTAATATTTAAGACCGGTACAGTGATAAATAGCTTCACAAATACAGAGAAATCTGTGGAAGCTATGAAGCTGCCGTTGGTAGAGTAGATTGAGTAATAACTCTGTTCTGGGAAACGTGAGAAGGAAAGTGAATGGTGATTTATTAACTCCAATGAACATATACTGTTTAACAAGTATAGCAAATGGAAGTGAATAATACATGAAAACTGCTAGGCCTTAAATTTAGTGCATAGAAAACTGCAGATTAAATCCATAATAGTGGAATAGTAAGTGAAGAAGCTGAAGAGTGACAGGTTATAATGGGCAGTGAGGATAGAAATGAACCTGATTACGAATGTCTTGATGTCACAGAGCCTTAGGCACAAGGAAAACTAGATTGACACTTGAAAACTGTGTAAAACTTTTCTGTGTAGCTAAGGGGCCTGTTATATGTTACACTCATAGCATGCAGTGCTTAACTTACAGCTTTGTTCCACACTGAAAATGAGTCATAAGTGCTGCTTCAAGCTGTTTTGATTCTGAAAATATAAAGCAACCAGGAGCTCCCTACAGCAAGCTGTTTCCTGTCCAAACAACATGTCAACCTATCTAACCTCCAGGTTTTCTGGCCTGACAGACTTTTGTGGATTTTCTCAGGCCCTAACACCAAAATCTCACTTTTGAGGCTAACTTCAAAAATCTCAGCACTTCCAGCACGCAAGCTGTGTAGGGGATGTTCAGAAGAGGAAAATAAATGAGCGGTGGTCTATGAAACTCTCTGGAAGACTCTGAGCTCTTGAGATCCAACATCACTGATGAGTTAGGTTTACACTTTTTTTTCTCTACTGTATCTGCCCGCCTAAACCCTTTCACAAACAGGAAAAGGAGTAACCTGGGTGGAAAAGTTTGACAATTCAAGTCTCAGAGAAGCATGTGTATCACACTGAGAATCCCTGCAGGGTTTCCTCTGCTGTTCAAGTCTGGATTCCCCACTGAATATTATTTTAATCAGTCATTAATGTCAATTCATTCACAGAGTCATTGTGTCTGAAGCGAGCAGACACTACTGGATCATTTGGTCTGACATTTTTATACCATATGTCATTCAACTTCACCAGTTTACTTCTGTACTGAGCCTAGTAAGTTGAATTTGTTTAAATTGTACCAGCTGAAAAGATAGTTGGAATATCTGAATGCAGAGATATTAAGATGTAGTAATACATTCCACTGGTTAATTGTTGGCACTGTGTTCTGGATTTCCTATGCTAATGCTACCCGGCATTTTCTTTACTAATCATATTGAAACATTGTCATCAAGTCACCTGCCATGCCTGTAGCTCATGAGATAAAAACGAAAAGTCTCCTTTTCCAGAGCTTCCGCCAGGATTCTGCAGTAGCTTTGGTAGCTTACATTTAAGTGTCAGTATGCAGAACACAGCACAGTATTCCCAAATGTGGTGACAATTCCCCATTGAAAATACCTTATAAGGTATTAGTTTCCCACACTTTATCTGTTCTTATGTATATTGTATATTATGTATATTGTTTATAACTTCACATGTATTGTCACTAAGCCATGAATTCACACCATTTTGGCAAAGATTTCTTCACAGTTCCATCTTGATTGGAATTAACCATAATTCTATCAATTCTAACCATTGTTATTCTTTCTGTTATTTTGTTTAGGATTGATAGATTACTTAAGTAATTAGCATTTTTCAAATCATCTGGAATTTTTCTAGTATTCTAATAATTATTTAAAACTTACACCAGTGGGTCAGAGATCACATCAGACAAAACTTGGGTACGAGCCTGTACATTTTAAAATATTTACCCCCTAGTGCATGTTGTTTCATGTCTTCCTTGGCCATGAATGGACTGAGAATTACTCAGAAAGGAAAATGGATATATCTAAGAAGTACTACTGATTTCTCTACAGTGTTATTAACAGTTTTTCCACATCTATCTAGTAATTGACCCAAATCAGTCCTTTTTTTTACTTTTGTTATTCACACATTAAAAAAAAAACCCAAACAAACCAACAAAACTTCTGTTTGGTATGTGCATTTGTTACTTGTTGCAGAAAAAAAACCAAATTATTTTTGTTATATATTTTCCATGCTCAAATTCTTAAAATGATAAAATGAGACTTTTATTTAAATGTAAATGTGCTATATATTCATAACATACCATGTGTTATTTCCAGTGGGACCAATCTGACACATTTGTCTGAAACAGCTATTCAAAATAGAGGTAGTCTTTCAAGGCTTCCTTATTGATTAATGGAGAGTAATAGACAACTCTGTTGCATGTAATGAATTAAAACTATGGGAAGAGCTTTATGTTTCTTAAACAATCATGCACCAAACATAACCTGGGATTTTCAGGTTTGGACTCAAAAAATATAGTATCTTCCAAAGTCAATCTCTATTGTGATTTATATGTGCATATAAATGCATTCCTCTCCCAGCACTTTACAGACATTTAAAACATGACCATGGAATCTTCACTGAGGACCGGTTTTCCTCAGTGGAGCTCAGGGTATGAAAGTGGGAACACAAGGCTTCTGTAGACAGCGCACTGCTTTGAATTTGAAGTTTTTAGCAGAAAAGACTTTTTTCCAGATTTTCTGATGGCAACAAAAAGATTGAAAATATAAATCACTTGTAAGCTGAACCCAAGACTTCTCTGGTCTAAGAAAAAAATCAGCATATGCTAGAGGCACAGAGGAAGCGTCAATCTTTTTATCTAAGTTAGAACAAGCTCATGAAAGACTTCAGAAGGAGGTGCTCTGGACTTCTGTTTACTCCAGCCAAATGACACCTCTGGCCTCTTACACATATTCTCCTTTCTCAGCCTTCCTTTTCTCATTTCTCTCCTCTTTCAATAGAAAAGCATTAAAAAAGTCCTTTACAAACCTCCATCTACACAGTACTGGACTGGCTAAATGGTTTCTAATCCCATAATTTTGTGCACGCAGAGTGCCTCATGCAGTGGAGCTTTTACTGCTTTGTAAGTGGTTCCATTTTAACTCTCTTATCCAGTTTAAGGTTACACTGTACTTGAAAACACCATCTTAATTATACTTCAATAGCAACTTCATAGTTTTTTGTTCCTCTTTCAAGTGTTTGAAATGAGTGCATAACTACTCCCTGAGGTTCTCTCTATTAGCCTAGTACAGAACTGCTCGTCTTCACTTCAGGTGTGGTTTTGAAGGAGACGGCAGCTTTCAGCAGCCATTAGTCACGCTGAATCCCTTGAGTACAAGGACTTACGTGAGAGTTAAGTGGTGCCAGAGGACTTGGGCCAGGTCACTGCTTCCAAATGAGTCTTTCTCACACGACTAATCCCATTGACTACCAATGGGAAAGATGCCCAATTTGAGGAGTGCCAAGTGAAATCCTGACAGGTGATAGAGATGTCTGCGATACTTGTTAGCATCAAATGTACATTTTAATGTGGGCTTTCTCTCTGTGAATAACTGCTCCACTTCCCACAATTTGAGGATGATTATTTCAAGTGGGTTAGACTATACTTACTCATATGGTTTCTGTACAGTGTCACGGACAGGAAAGAAGCAAAGTTCAACACCCAAGGTCAAGATGCCAAACTTAAAATATAAAACAGCAGAAGTTTCATAAGGGAAAGAATATCTTTTACTGTCCAATTAACCTAATAAACTAACAGTTTAGGAGCAAATGCAAGTATATATTTACCACATTTTGCTTGAGGGATGAAGACTGTGACTGCTGCTGTTTCTAAACAAGGCCAAACCTTGTAATCCATAATCAAATGTTCCTTTAAAGTGATTATGAGCTGCTGAAACTTAGTCTACTATGTCTACACTAAGTTCATGCCCCCTGAAAGAAAATATCTTCTTCACTTAGCTCAGATTCCTCACTGGGGGTCACCTTCTTCGTTCTATTTGTCATGAAATATGTTTGCATTTTTTCACTCTAACACTCCAAGGTCCAAAAAGAGATCATTGTACTTGACCTTCTGTGAGCCCAGAAGAGCTTGTGATCTAAATAGGCAAATTATATATCTATTTCAAGTGACTATCTTGACCTTTCTCAGATTGCCAACTTCCCAGACAACTTTGTGGCAATGACTCTCCTGCTGGGCTAATTACCTCTAATTGTGCTGTTCCTGTTATCTTGACAGGCTCAATTTTTGCCATAAAATGGCCTGATATGGACATGAGTGAGGTAAGAAACATTGTTCCCATACTGCTGTCACTTCCTTGCTAGGACGATTGCTCTATAAGTAACTTTGGTAATAGTTCTGGAAGAGCAGTTTAGTCAGCACAGTCTGGATACCTTAAAAGAAACCTAAACCCATTTAATAGTAAAAGGAATTGACTGGACCTTCAAATGTCAATAGAGTTTTCCAAGTATGTCGTAGTGTTTACAAAACAAATCTAGCCCATTTCTGTTGTAAGAAATGTGAAGACCTTCTTTACAGAGAACAGTGTCTGTCATGTTTTGTTCTTTCACAGTGGGTAAGAAAATACTTAGAATTGTCTCATCTAGGCTAAGTCAGGACTGATCTGTTCTGGATAAGATTGGTAGTGGAGTTGGTTGGTCACCTGTGTGGTTCAAGGCATTCAGGTTATTCAGGATAATAAGAAACTACAGAATAACTAGGGGTAAATGATGAATGCAAATGAAATTCAGTGTTGATAGATGAAAACAAATGCACTTGTGAGAAAACAGTCAACTCTACATATACAATGATCAAGTGACTTGCACTGTCAGAAATTAAATCCTAAGCTTAAAATGAACTCTTAGCCAAAAACATCTGAGCAGTGCTTAAGAGTGGTTAAAAAACAAAGTGAATTTTGGGAATTATTAGGAAAAGCATAGAAGACAATGAAGAAAATGTTGTTATTCTTTATTAAACTATCATGTGTCTATACCTTGAGTAGTTAAATTCTGGCTCTCCTTTTCAGATAAGATGTACTACAAGTAAAATGGGCCCAGAGAAAATTGACAAAGGGTGATCAAAGATGTGGTATGGTTTCTGTGTGAGGAACAGCTAAGTGGACTAAGATCCTTTAGCATGGAAAAAAGATGACTAAATGTGGTGTGATAGAAATCTACATAACACTGAGTGTCATGGGAGTGACTGTTAACTGTAAATAGGGATTGACTGTTAGCTGTCTCCTCCAGTGCAAGAACTAGAAGACACTCAGTGACACTGTGAAGTAGTGTAACAAACCAGAAACAGATCCTTCTTTATACAGAGTGTGTAAAGTTTTTCAGCACATCTGTGAACTCCATGCTTCTGGATGCTGCAGATGTTAAAAGAGTATGCATGGGTTCAAACACTAACCTCACAAATCCATAGAAGAAAAATCCAGTAAAGTCTGTTAACTACAAAACCAGCCCCTTTTCCCCAGAAGTCCCTGAACTGCACTTTCCATGGATGTATCACTGCATCTTGGCTTGTGTTTATATTCTTCCCTAAACATTTACTGTGGGATGTTGTCAGAGATGGGATTCACAGGGTTATATGGTCCTTCTGCCTCTCTGTGAGGCTGTTCTTATGTTCTTACCCTTGTGTTTTAGTCCTGGCTAAAATAATTGTTCCACCAGCATGGTCAGATTTTGAAAGTGCTGCTCCTGTGAGGAACAAGAAAAAATATTGCCTTGATCTTTCTGTCCATCTTCTTCCATGCTGTATATCACCTCTGTCACAAGGCTCATATCATTCAGTAGATAGGTGATTATTTGTGCTTGGTTGTGTGTTAAATTGGATGATTCCAATGCCAGCTATCTTCTCCCTCCTGATTGCTAGGCAGAAATAGCTATGCGTTCTGTTTCAGCGTACCTAAGGAGTAAACACACATCCATCCTGGATTTTTGCTGGGAATGTTTGTACCCCTGGTGTTAGCCTGCCCAGAACACGTTTGCAGAGGACTTTTCTAACCCATTTCCAGCTTATGCCAAACAAGAAAGCTTATGGGCTGGCTCTACAACCAAAACTAGAGAACTATCCAGGACTGTAAACTGGGACTGTCCTAATGAGACCTGCTGTATTTTTTGTCAGTTTTGCTGATTGCCACCTTCACTGTTTCCAGCACAGAGCTGGAAGCGAGCCCAGCAGTTCTGATGTCTGACCCACCAGTGTTTGACCCAAGACCTCCTGATCTAAAAGTCTGAGTAACTCTGTCTTACCCTAACGAATCACACTCGCTACAGACAAGCACAGTGGAAACCTCAAGCATTCAGTCCCCAAAGAGGTTACATGAAGATGTCGTCTGTCTGACACCTCTGCTAAAATGATGCTAACCTACATTTCAAAAGAAAGAGAATATTAAACACCTCTTTCCCAAATTCTGTCTCCAAGTGGCATGAGTGCAATCCAGGCGTGATCTCTCTTGTACTGTCTTAGTAAGTCTTGGCTTATTTAAAAGAGCACATTTAAAGAAACTAACATGACACAGCACAGGTGGAGTAGCCCACAGATTTTAATAGGCTGAATAATAGTGTACTGCTTTACCTGGAAAGAATCAGGTGGCTTTGGTGAGGAGAGCTGCAGCCCCTGGGAATGAAAACCCATGGACGCATTTCCAGCATTTTACAGTGTTGCACAATCCCAGAAGTCTCACAGAAAGAGTTCATTATCCTGTAGTACTGACAAAGATCTTTTTAATTGTATGAAAATACAAATTCTTATATTAAACTACTCTTCCAATGAAAGTCTTAAACCACTGCAATCAACAGCAAAATTTCTCTTTCCCTTTTTTCCTCCTCTTGTTTGGCCAAAAGCATAAACCTAGTTCTTTATAGCAACACTTGTGTTATAGATCTGAAGAAAAAGCATTTCCCACTCTTTTACAGTTGGAGAGCAGATGACAACTTCCTACATTTTCTCATGTCACATAAGCAGCATGTATCAGTGTCAGGCAGAAGGTGTTCCTTGACTGGAAAATCTCCAGTAATCACAGGAGAAAGCCAGGGAGTTAATCAGAAAGGCAGCAATGACAGAATGTTTCTTTATTTCTCACAGCTCTTAGGTCATTGCATTACTCCATGCCTACCCATTAAACAGATGTAGTCAGTTTGACCTCCTGAGGCTTGAAAGCTTGCTTTCAGAGCCATGCTAAGTTATGCTGCAGTAGTTTGAATCTGTCAAATAATGCTTAATTACACAAATATCACTGATGGAATATTATACAGAGAAATATCAGGTTTATTAAAGAATTGTTTCCCCTTGTGGAATACTGTGTTGTCTGTCTTCCTCAACTCTTTCTTGCAGTGTTTTCAAGAAGAGAACTTGCCAAAAATGTTTAAGGTATTAGATCTTGCTGATAAATAATCTCAAACTGTCAGGAAGAGTGATAAAGACCCTGGGAAAAAAACTGCCTGTAATCAGCGGCCTTGTTTGCAACCTCAGGAAGCAGCAAAGGATTTACTGGGTCTGGACACTGAGCAGACCCTTTCCTTGGAGACTCTTTTGTTCCTTGTACCCATTCTCCTGCTGAGCACGGAACATCAGTCAGCAAGTTTATAGCCTCATCAAACTCAAACACTTGCTTCTAGGTTTTAAAAATGCCAACTGTTGCCTTCCCTCAGGAGACAATGTTTTGCAGAGCTGATAGAGATTCTGAAATGCAAAATGGGCTGATTTGAGAGTATTAGTCAGAAGCTCAGCAGTCTAGCTGGAGTTAATTTTACATTAAGTGAAGAGCAAAGTAAAGACATAGAAATATGATGCAGGTTTTATGGGATCATGGGAATAAAAATACTTTGCATCTAAATACCAAATGACTTCAAGTAAACCACTCAGATGATATGGTAGTTTTTAGGACTGTTTTTCCTATCCTATCAATTTCCTTTTTCCAGTGTTCTTGTTCTTCATTAAGAACAAACTTGTCTTTCCTAATTGAAAACATGGGTTTGCACATAGAGGTAAAACAGGGTAGAATTTTGTCCTTAAAGATTTGGCCACCAAATAGGTTTCTTTTTGTGAATAACAGAAGAATTATCAGCTCAACCCTTGATGCTTGGCAAAAAACATCTTCATTTAGGTACCATCTGTCAAAAACTTCTGTTGTCTCTAGCAGTCCTCTCTAAGCTCACCTGAACAACTTTGACTACTTTAGCACACTGTCTTACTTAGCTCCAGGCTGATCATGTAGAAGACAACTATTCAGAGTGCAGGGACAAGATCTCATAAGGCATGACTGGACGAGTGAGACCAGAGCAACCAGGCTATGGACTGAAAGTCCTGAGAGGAGGCAGCTGCATGGTTTCCTTCTGTTTCCACTCTTTCACGGCTGTAAGTGACATATACCATCAGCAGACACAGAAGCAAACATGAGAGCATGTTTCAGGTATTATGAGCATACCTCAGCTTTTCTTACCTCTCCCTGCCATGCCAAACTATAGTCCCTCCTGCTGTATAAATCTATGTCATCACTAGTATAATCTCAGATCCATGCCTATGCCCTGTTTATCTGTCTTCTGCAGCCATACCCCTATTCTGAAATTAAAGATCTCCTAAACCCTATCATCAAATCCTTATGAAATGTATCTCACAAATTATTTGTTAACATTACCATTATTCCTCTCAGGGGAAAAAAACCCAAACCAACCAACAAACCAACAACTCATTTTTTCTCTCCCTGTCCATTCAAGCTATCACTATTCTATAGACCATGTTAAGTGTGCAAGGAAAAGCCATTTCTACAGTGCTGTACGATTCTTAGTGTTACCAAGCCAGTGTTATTCTTGATTTAGGGTTGTTATTTGTGTCCTCAGATAATGTAATCATGGGTTCTGACACAACTTCTGCAATGGGTGAGTAACTGGCAAAGCAGAACACAAAAAGCTAGAAGAAGCAAATGAACTCTAGTGGGTCTTTAGAGGGGCATGGCATGTGTGCCCAGGAGAGGGATATTCTAGCACATTACAAAGAACTAAGACATCTCAAACAGCATTCAGTCTGGATTCACTTAATTTAATTTGAGTGAGATGATAAAGAGCACAGCTAGGATACACAAATGTACGTGTCTACATGTTACGTGGGATGTTTAAGGGTATTATAGTCAATGGACCTCTAAACAATACTCTCAATGAAGTTTTTTTGGGGGGGGGATGGTTTTTGTTTTGTTTTGGTTTGATTTTTTTTAATAAATGACCAAATATAGGTTAACTGAGATTATTAGTTTTCAAAGCTGTCCTTAGGTGATTGATTAGAGATTCCACTCAGTGGGATACCCCAAACTCCTAATGCCATTGATATGAAGTAAGGAGTCTAAAACATTGGCTTGGTCTTGGCAGCTATGCTATAGAATATATGGAAGATCCACATCCATCTGGATGCGCAGCTGGAGATAGACCAGGATAGTCAGGTCATTTCAAACATCACTCTGTGCCCATGTGTGAGTAAACAAGTCAGGCCGTAGATCTCCAATTACTATAAAAGATCTTATACTTAGAGCTGTCATGTAGATGGTTGAGTATAGAAAATGTATGTTCCAAAATGCAGGTGTCTGAGGGTTCTACTTGTTTACCCAAACATAGATATCTGATGCCATTTCAGATTTCCCAGGATCCAACATCCCTCTGTCCTTCCACAAAGGTATGGTTCTCCCATGGGTCTTGCATTTCACCTTTCAGGCCTGCACAAATGTTCTAGATATCCCAGGGCATTTCAAATGACATTAAAAGCCTGGTTTTAGGCAACTAAATAAAATCCTAAGTAAAGGCTGTATGTGTCCCTATCATCTGAACTACCTATCTAGACTTTCTTTATCCTCAACATAATAATTTCAAAGTACAATTCATCTAACCAAAATAAGGTGTTTGCATTAGAATATGATTAATAAGTCCTAGTTTTTATTCCTTACATTTTGCTTTGGTCATTTATGCCTACTGAAAGTAGAAATACAAGGCTACTGCCTTGATTAGCTACTGATTTGATTAAGTGGCATTTCAAACATCAAGTCCAAATGTAAATGACCATATAAGACAAAGGCCAAAAGAAAACTGAGTCCTCTATTCCTGCCACTCAGGTACAGTTAGTGGTTACAACTGAGTACAGAAAATAAGATTTACATATGTGAATGGAAATAAAATCTAGTGAAGAATGCTTTGATGGGTTTACGTTTGTGTCTGTTGTGAATAAGCCATTGGCAGCCAATTACAAGCACCATATCAGTTTATTTAACTCTACATCTGCCAAGTAAAGCAACTCAAATCCAGCAAAACAGAACTAATCTCTTATTGCTTATGCATCACCAAAGTCTTTAGACGCTCATTCCACCTCCACTTTTTTTCTGTTTACTTAACCAGTGCAAGAACCAAAATCATGTGTAATGACGAATCTCCAGATTTGAGCTCTCTTTACACTTGTGCAAGTAACCTCAGTATTTCATCACAGAAATCTGTCACTTTTTCCTTTTACTTGGGAAATGAAGTGGCATTGATGGCCTGAAAACTTGACAAAAATATGGTAGGAATGATACCTGTAGCTTCAGCTTTTGCAGTTAAGTAATGTGTATTGTTAATATCTCCTTTTTTTTTTTTTTTTTCTTGTAATGCAGAGGAAACCAAATTGAATGATTAATCTTTGACCTGTATCTGTAGGAAACAGTTTGAACAATGCCTTTTAAGAAATCTAGCCTTCTCTGTAGCATCCACATAACTTTCATTAACATTAAACTGTTACATGTGCACAACAGGGCATAAGCTCGCAAGTAGATATTAATTGGCTAAGAAATGATTCACTATTTCTTCTCCTTGCAGTTAGTGTTTGGGAACTCACTTTTGGTTTGCTAGCTTCACAACCTTTTGAGGGTGTGTTTTTTTATTTTTCTTTAACTATTTAAATGACAAAATTTCTTCAGTGACCTGTGTCAATGCATGCAGCCATTTAAAAAGCAATAGAAGAAACAAGTTGCGATATTTAACATCAAGAGTCTACTCTGTCCCTACGTCCCTTTCTAGACCAATTCCTGGAAAATATCATTAGTATCTTAAATCTTCACTGTTTGACTAGTAAATTCAGAGGAAAGTAATTATGGGTCTGCAGTCAATATTACTTTTGTACTTGTAGAAAAGAGTTTGGAAGCAAACATAGGTTAGTTTTTTATGCCTCAGGTAGTCTATTCAAAATACATGGTTCTTTCTTTGTAGCAGTTAACCAATGCAAAACACCAAGCTGTGACAATAAAGCAACTTAGTGCTGCAAGGACTAGAATTTTATATTAAGCATGCCATCTTAATGGACCACTTAAGAATAGAAATTGCTTTGTTGTCACATTAGATTGCCATTGGGACTGAGTTCAGGATTCCCAACTAGCTTTTAAAAATCAAAGCCTTAATCTAGCCAGGTTGAGCTTTGTAAGTGTTTCAAATAAACCTTTAAAGAATGAGTGCAAAGTGCAAGTATTTGCTAGAACTCATGTTAATGGTTGTTGGACCTACTTTGCTTGCACAGAAAATCTGGGATGTTGCATTTCAAAATTATGTCTATTTGCACTTACCAAATTGTGATCACAGAAAATTTCATGTGAAGCAACTTCTTCCTTTGCCTACAACGTCCTGTAGCTCTCTACTGTGTTCCTTTACCTTTGATCAAGCTGAGTTATTTCTGCAGAATTCCTACTTTGTCCTGCTCTGACCCCTGCATCTGCAGAAACACCACGTAACTAGGCATTGGAAGTGAGATTCATTTTGCTTCATTTATATATCCATGATGCAGACATCCACATTGGATCCAGTTTCCCTGGCTCTTTGGGAATCCGCAGCTACAGGATGCAAAGTACCTCTCCCCTTTAGACATCACTTTAGGGTAGGATTACAAGCATCCTAGAAATGCTCTGAGCAGTAGGTTGGACAAGAGGACCTTCTCAGGTCTCTTCCAACCTGAATTATCTTTCAGTCTGTGAACTTATGAAAGCCTATTTGCCTATTTCTCTCTTTTGACTACAATAACAGTCTTACTGGTTAACTCAGACATGGCAGTTAAAAGTTATATGAGATGACTTCTACTTTTTTCTACCTTTTACTTCTTTTGAGGATTTTCAAAATTAGAGAAAGATTTTTGGGGACTGTTTTGTGAGTTTAAACATTAGGCAGCAAGCTTTTCCTTCTATCCATTTGATATTATTTAAACTGAAATCTTCATAGAAACATTTGCCTTTGGAGCTGTTTTCTACTGTTGCAGATGTGCAAGGAGGATGAGTTTTGCATCCATCTTTTTTATGTTGGGCTTTGGTTAAACCATGCAAATGTTAACTCTAGAATCAGGAATGTTTCTCCATCCAATGCACACTTATCTTTCTCCTGTATTTATTTCTTACTTCTCTTTGCTTAGTTAAATGAATGCTGGCCAGTACTGTCAGGCTCTGACAGTGCTGTAGGCTTAAATGTAAAGAAGGCAAAACAGATTATTTTTCCTCTTGGGAGCTACCCTTTGGCCTGCAGGCAGTTCTTTTAAAAATAGCTTCACTCTGCCTGATGCCATTATTATCACAGATACAATTCCCAACTTGACTGTCCGGATCAGAAATGAAACCTCTGTGTTCAAGAGTGGCATGCTGCATGCATTGCTTTCCTGTTGCGTTCAGACAAGTTCTTTCCATAGGCTGTGTGGCAAGATTTTGTGGGTATTGTTTTGCTTGGTTTCTGTATATTTGATCGTGCTTGTCATACAAGAGAAAAAGTTGAGGTCAAGATGCTAGTAAGCCTGGAATATATGCATATAAAACTGATGTTCTGCTTCCCTGGGTCTGCTCAGACAGTGTTGGCAGGCTGGTGGCACTTTCATTTTTATTTCTCAAACAGAAAAAGAAAGGAAAACAGCAAAACCAACCAACACTATTGGGAATGTGTTTGCTACAGACTCCTCTTAGCTCAAACAAGTCATTTAAGATCCCTGCCTCAGTTTAAGCCTTTAGTAAAATGGGCATTTTCTTATTTTCAAACCAGAAAGTCTCACTGCAATCTCCAGGAGGTGATGCTATATGGAGGTGACATGAGCTGTTCCCAGAAGTTGCGACAAGTTTACTGAGCACTTGAGAAAATGGATAGTTTTATCCCTCTCTAAACAGTGGGAAGGCCAGGCTCATTACTGTAACAAAAATTTGTGTTTTCAGCTCCACTCTGGGATATACTAACTCCCATTTTTAATAAAGATTAAGGAAGACTCATAAAACTCATATGAATGGTACTGTAAGTTTCTGATACCACTGACCTGGTCACTGAAATCTGCAACGTGTATTGAAACATAGCACAGGTTTCCCATCTATCTAGAAACTTAGGTCAAAGGCACTGCCCATATGTTTAAACACCTGCCACAAAGCTATTGCAGAAGCAGCCCTTCTTCAATGATTTTCTAACTTGGTATAGTGCTGGAAAAGGAGAGCTGTAGGTGAACTCCTCAGTCTGACAGAAAAGATGACTGGCGATGGAATAGTCAATTGAAAAACGTTTGGACTCAGTGATTTTCAGATTTAATTTCTTTCTCATCTTTTTTTTTCCTAGAGGTTACTCCACAAACTACAAGAACTGAGGGTTTGAGATTTAAGTCCCTGAAGCACAGGGAGCAAAAAAATTCAAGTTCATTTAAGTGAGTGCTGGGTTTATATTTGCAGTTGTATACAATTCAGTACAGTACAACTATACTGTACAGCCTACTTTCTTCATAAGGATGTTTTGATGCTTAATCTTTGTGAATCATGATGAGATCCTTAGATAAAAGATGCTATGTAGTATTCCATAAGGCCTCAGGCATGAAAGCATCATTAATAATTTAACAATAAAAAATATGGTTACCTTAGAGGCTGTCAGATACCTCTGGTGGTAGAAATACCTACACAGATAGGTACTGTAACATTGATTGAATAATTTATTTGATTAATTTCTGAGTATTTTTAAATACATTTGACAATGTCTTTCATTATTCACCTAACTTGCTCATCACTGTTAAACTATTATCTCACGAATGCAAAAGCTGCTTATTTTCATTAAAAAGATCTTATTTTCATTAAAGAAAAGTAAGAAGTTTCTTTGCAATGCCATCTAATATCAGCACGTCAGCATTTGAAACTGTCCCACGCAAGATCCTGGTCTTTAAATTGGAGAGACATGAATTTGATGGATGGACCGCTTAGTGGATAAGGAATTGGCTGGATGGTTGCACTCAAAGAGTTGCGGTCAATGGCAATTGGGTCCAAGTGGGGACCAGTGATGAGTGGCGTTCCTCAGGGGTCGGTATTGGGACCGGCACTCTTTAACACCTTTGCTGGCGACATGGACAGTGAGATTCAGTGCACCTTCAGCAAGTTTGCTGATGACACCAAGCTTTGTGGTGTGGTCAATGTGCTGGAGGGAAGGGATGCCATCCAGACGAACCTGAACAGGCTTGAGAGATGGGCCTATGCAAACCTCATGAAGTTCAACAAGGCCAAGTGCAAGGTCCTGCACATGGGTCAGGGCAATCCCAAGCACTAATACAAGCTGGGCAGAGAATGGACTGAGAGCAACCCTGAGGAGAAAGACTTGGGGGTGTTGGTTGATGAGAAGCCCAACATGACCCAACAATGTGCACTTGCAGCCCAGAAGACCAACTGTATCCTGGGATGCATCAAAAGAAGCGTGACCAGCAAGTCAAGGGCGGATATTGTCCCCCTCTACTCCACTCTTGTGAGACCCCAGCTGGAGTATTGTGTTCAGCTCTAGAGCCCCCAACATAAGAAGGACATGGATGTGTTGGAGCAAGTCCAGAGGAGGGCCACGAAGATGATCAGAGGGCTGGAGCACCTCTCCGATGAAGAGAGAGTTCTTTAGCCTGCAGAAGAGAAGGCTGAGAGAGACCTTATAAGCAGCCTTCCAGTACCTGAAGGGGGCCTACAGAAAAGCTGGAGAAGAACTTTTTGCAAGGGCATGTAGTGATAGGACGAGGGGTAATGGCTTTAAACTAAAAGAAGGTAGATTTAGATTAGATATAAGGAAGAAGAAATTCTTCATTATGAGGGTGGTGAGGCACTGGAATGGGTTGCCCAGAGAAGCTGTGGATGCCCCATCCCTGGAATTGTTCAAGGCCAGGTTGGATGGCACTTTGAGCAACCTGGTCTAGTGGAAGGTGTCCCTGCCCATGGCAGGGGGATTGGAACTAAATGATCTTTAAGGTCCCTTCCAACCCAAAAAATTCTATGATTCTGTGATGTCCAGTGAAAAGTTTTTTGAGTTTCACTTAACTAGGAAAGTTGTTCAGAGAACGTGGAATGCTTACCCAAATTCTATATTAAGGGTTACAAACTATTATAGATATTTTGTAATGTTTTCTTGGTGAAGGCTTTGGTCCAAGACCTAGTCCAGGATGTAATTCAAAAGTAGGTGTGTGAGGTATCTCTGGCTTTCTGATGAGAGAAACTGTGGCCTTATCAACAAGGGAGCTGTCAGGTTATCCTTATCAGGTTATGGCTTTCAATAACTTCAGTGCACAAGGTGAGTTGAAGACATGTGACTTCATTGACCTGCAGATATTCAGGATTGATTTTGAAAATTCACACTGATTCATCATACAGAGACCATTTGGTCTGGAACCTTAGCATATAGCTTTACAGTCTGATGATTTCTGGAATCTCTCTCTGACCATGTAAGGTTTGTAATGCTGATCCTACTCTCAGATGAAAGGCAACACACACAAGGGCAATATGAAGCATTAAATATAAATGTTTATGAATTTTGTTTCTGTTGGAGTTTTAGGGTGACAACTGATAGGTCAAGGTTCACAATTTATTTGCAAAAGAAAAAGACCCTAATAGATAGAATTGACCCATCCTAACATCTGCTGTACAGATATGAGTTTATATAACAGCTCCCAATCATTCCTGCAGCAACCTAGCCTGTAAACAAACAAGACATTTACTAGACAAAGAACAGGCACAAGCAGATTAAATGAGTTATCCAAGGTTATAAAAAAGGTTACCAAAAAAGGTTTCTTTCTGGGATAGGCTTGAATCTCAGATCTCCCAAAGCACCTTTTAATGCTACAAACCCATCCTTCTTTGCTGGATATTTGGCTTAGCTGAAAGGGTTCAGAAGCCCTTAGTAACAAGCATGGTGAAGTTGAAGATTTCATCACGGAAAATTGTCAAATACTCAGTAATCACTGGTATTCAAATATGCTGCCATTAAAATATTCTCTTAACAAGAGCTACATTGTTTTATTTAGTAATGGAATAAAGAATGGATGTGACTTATTTGTTTTTGCTTCTTTTCACAGATGATCATATAGTAAAGGTGAAGGAGACCCTATTTTTTTAGCAGATCAAAGCTTTTGCTTTACTATTTAATTCTTTGGTACTGGTTCTCCCGAGGCCTCTGCTGCTACGAGCTGATGCAAATTACATCAGGAAATCCAATGGGCTTAGTAAACACTGAATATTAATTCAAGATGTTTTTGAAATGCATAAACAGCATCAGTCCCAAAATCCAGAGCAGAAGCAAATAACAATGTTAAATTGCTATGTCAGAATTTTATGTGGAGTGTTGTTTTGGCCATAAAAATCAGCTTTTTCTTGCCATGTTGAATGATCATGCTGTTCTACTATAATACATGAATTCTAAATCATTGTGTGATATCCTTGCTTCCCCTACATTGTACCCAGGGCTTGCTCAAATTTCTAAGTGTTGTTTTTCCTGTGTTGTCCAGTCTGTTTTTCTCTAGATCCACCCATGAAATGTATTTTTTGAGAAGTACTAGCGTTTTGTGATCAGGGACACAGAAAAGGACTTAGCTAGCCTCCAGGTTTTATCAGGCACTCTGGTTAAGTCATAGCATTGCTGTTGCCAACCTATGAATGTTTCTCCTGCTTTGGTCCTGTCTTGATAATGGACAGATTAGGAGAAATGCTTTTTCATACTTCTTCACAAGAAGATCCATCAGCTGTTGCCTCCTAGAAAAATGCTTCCAATCAGGCCAACCCTAGAACCAGTTTAATTTATGAAAGTCAGAACACTTACAATTCAGCTAGGAATCTACCCCATCTACAGCTTGAAAACAGGAAAGAATTTGTTCCTACATCATCAGTAACACACCCTTGATTTTCAAAATATCAGTTGTGGCTGGTATCAGCATAACATACTCAGTTGCCATCTCCACTAAGCCTGACACTACTTAGATATCTTGTGTGGCTCTGAAGAAACTGTGGACGCATCAAGAATTCTGAATGCTGGGCTGGACACTTCTAAGCAAAAAAGTCCAATGCTGTCTTTCAAAGGCCCATTGACTGACTTACCCAAGGCTGTTTTGTATTTCTTTTCAAATTTGTTCTGTGTGCTTCATTCAGGGGCAGAGATAGGCTGTCTGAATATGGAAATGGATAGAAAGAGTGCATCGGCATGCAGCTTGCTTTATTTTTCCCATGCATCATCATCTATTTTAATATCCACCTTGGGAACCTTTCTTATGTAAGATATGATATCATAAAGCATGGTCTACATTAAAGTCTGAAAGATCTGAAAGGTTGAGATCCTGGTATCCTGGCAAATCCTCAAACTGTGTTAACAAAATACTCTATGTTAGAAAGTGGGAAAGGAAATCACACTGTGTAAGCAACAATTTCACTAAATGTAAAAGATCTAGTGATACACAGAGACTCATCAGATGGTAACAGTAGATAGCGAGTAGTACTCATTCTCTAGAGTGTGCAGCTACTTTCCTTGATATTCTAGAGATGAAAAAGACAATTTTTACTGTTTTATTTTATTTAAAAAATATTTTCTAGGTCTCTGAACTTGACTGATGCCTGGAATTGGTCTAGCAGCCTGCAGATGAACTCATGCTATCTCACAACTCATTGGAGACATTCATATAAATGCCTTGTGAAACCACTAGCAATTGCCCAATTGCCCAATATGACAATCAGAGCTCCTGAAGCCACAGGTTCCACTTTGCAGGATGGAAAAGAAACCTGATGCACTCTGACAGCAAAGGAACGTCTTTTTCTTTCTCTATTAGTCTTCCTTTTGGACAGGCTGGAAGACACATGATGTTTCCAGGGTCTACTGACAACAAAAGCAGTTTGATACAGTTGTACTCAGTTTTTCTACAAATATAAACTCAAACCCTGTGTTATGGGTTCTATCAGTTATACACCTGAGTATTTTCTGACAGAAGGTATTTTGAGGACAATAGTTTCTCTACTTGTTTTATAAATACATTTAATTTTATGTCTGTCATAGTGTCAGCCATAACTTTTGTGTCTGCAAGTGCTAAATATTAAACAGCATTACCACCCAAAACTTTTAACTAACAACCACTGTTTAGACTATGTTTTATCAGTAACTAAATATACCTTTTTAATAGATTATTTGCACAGTAATATTTCTTTCATTCCTTCTACCCAGACCGATAATGAAAAGTAAAACCAATGATGCAGTAACAAAATAATTTGGTGAAATTAAAAAATGGATACCTGCTAGAAGTGATCTTGGGATTCAAACACTAACACCAATTAACTGAAAAGTTCTTGGTTTAATTTTTTTTTCTCAATAAAGGGTTCATTCTGATTTATTTTTCTTTTTTTTTTTTTTTCATTGAAATGTAATGGACATTTTTCTGGTAAGTACGAAATGTCAGTTAAAATATTCCTTACATAAAATATTTTACCATTGCTTTTATTTGTTCTTCAATTTTGACTTTGACAAAACAGATTTATTTATTTTTGCTTAGAAATTTACAAGAGAAAGCAAACACGCCCTGTATTTTAATTATTTCTCATGCTAGTAATGTACTACAATAAATATCAGATATACAAAGAAAGACAGAGAGAGATATATTAAACTCCTGTGGCCACCCTGGGAATCAATAGCTGAACTGATAATAAAACTGAAGATTTCTTGGCTTCTAAGCCTATGTTTTGAGTACAAAACTTCAGCATCTTCTTAAAATCCAGCAGTGAACTGTCTTCTGTTTTAATATAGAAGCTGATCTTAAGTCATCCAAAATGATGTGTAGTTTCCCAGATTAACATCTGACACTATTTTAAACGAACCCATTAACTTCTACGGATGTTTAGCACTTCCAAAGTCTATTTTTCCTTTAAAGGCATATATGAATTTATGTAAGCCTTACACTCACAGCAATGGTCACTGGACAGAATCCAGAGTACTTTAAGTACAGAACTAAATGCTTAAATATGTTTTCAGACAAGCTGAAAGTGTTACCAGTTTACTAGTACTTACATTTTGACCAGTGGAAATTGCAGAAGACTCTTTAATGTCAGATTTTTTTTGACACTAAAATTAACACTGAAATTATAGTAAGGCACAGAAATGGTAATTTCAAAATACTTAAGGCTACTCATGGATAACTTAAAAATCTGTATCTGTGACATCAGATATCTCTCTTTATTTCAGTCACAATGAATACAACAATTTTTTTTTTTTTTTGTCAAATAAAACACTTTTAAGTTAGACTCTAGGGAAATTATTTGGTACTTCACACAATCTATATGCAAAGATCAATGGACAATAAAATGTTTGCTTACCCTTAGTAGAGTTGAAGAACTGTTTTCCTTATTTATGTTGTAGCTCAAAGCTGTCTGTGTTTTTAATTACAGGAAAGTCTTTGAAAAGTGTTCAGGACCAAAAATGATTCTGTTTCTAAAAGGTGTCTTGCTTAACAGAATAAAGATGGTAGCTGAATTCTGATACTGTAAGTAATTCTCAAAGCTGGTTAAGCACCAAATTAGGATGCAGGATGGAGTGTGAACTTTATTCTGTTTTAGCTCAAAGAAATGCACTAGAAAGCCTATATGTACTAGTTCTCTGTTATATGAAGATTCACATGACAAAAAGTAAAGAGGGATATAGGAGAGGTGATAAACTAACTTTGCTACTGTTAGGTAAAAGACATTCTGAATTTAAGTGATTATACACTCTTACAGCTGAAGACGTTAAAAAGACTTAGTCAATTTTTTTCTCAACATCCCTCCAAAACTGAAAAATCCCATTTCCCTTTCACAGAATGAAAGCGGAGAAAGACTCGTCCAAGTGACAGTTGAGGCTTGCGAAAATCATGTCCTAATCTGAGGTCCCATCTGCTAGAGAACCATGCACTGCCATGCCTTGTTCGGCTACTCTGTGTTGGCTTGAGCTGTCATCAGGGACCAGGTCCAAGATTTGACCATGATAATCCTTCTCACTAGAAGAATAATTGCTCCATAGCTTCCCTGATCTTTTCTCTGTGTTTTAAGTTTTCATACCCCTGTATTTTTACCTTCCATTTTACTGACTTCTGCTTACACATCTCTCCTTGCATTGTGTAAACTCTTCCAAAAATACCAGCATTCAAGTCAGATGTTCCAATGGCATAATGCCTGAGCGGATTCAAAATTAGTTGTCTAATTAGAAGTCTCTGGTAGTAGATCATGTTAACAAAAAACAATAAGCAGGATAATAATAAGCAGCTAGTTTCCAATCCAATATACAAAATACACCAGTTTTATGTGGAAATGGAAATTGTGCTGTGTTGTAGTATTTAATGTCCATGCTAGCAGTTATAAATTGCATCAGTCTTGACTTGTGTTGTTCTTTTTCTTTTTAAGCTGTCTATCCTTAATTTATAAGAAAAGTACTATAAACAACCAACATAATTGTTTTTAAGATGGAGACTGGTAAGTTTTTGGAGTTCTTACAGAGTAGCAGTAAGTGATAGCAACAGAGCTCAGGGAGTCTTTTTTTTTTCCACCAGATGTGCTTAAAAGAAATTTCTCTCAGAATGAGAAATAGGAAATAGGGTAAATTATGTTCAGGTATTTATGGATTTCTTTTGTTGGGTTTTTTCTGTGTGTGTTTGGCTTTTTTTTTTTAATCACTCTTGTCTCTTTACTGCTTTGTCTAGATAAAGATTAATCTATGTGCCCAGGAAGTCCCTGGATTCTATTGTCAGGCTTCCCGATAACACACTATCTCTTTGTTCCCTAGTTTTATCCATTTAAGGCATCTCGCATTAAATGTTACATATTTGTTGTTACATTTCTGAAGTCATGGCTCAAACTGTATTGTTTTCTGAAACAAAATTCTTTTTCCCTACTGGATTCCTGGGGAGTGTGATCTACTCCTGGGGCTCATCTTCATTGCTAATGCTAAGTAAACCCCTAGGTGTTCTTTCTCCATTGTATTCTTATTTAGCGTGTGCTGGGGAAAAAAAAAAAAAAATCTATGTTGAAAGTTTTAAAATCAAGTGCAGAAGAATTTTGTAGTGTGATTAGCTGATTTATTGTTGGCCTAAAGTAGATTTCTGGGCTCCCTCTACAGATCTTTGCCTTTGATATACCTATCTCTATGCACTGTTGGGGAAACCTAGATGATTGGTAAAGGCTAGGTGTCTAAATCTTAGCTGGTTACCTTTAGATAAGACAAATCCCAGACTTAGTACAAAAGTTTCAAAGATTTGGGTACTATTGGACTTTCTGGGTTTTCCTGGGATTGAACTGGGTTAATACAGACCTTTTTCTTCAGTGCAAAGTTAATTAAGAAAATCTTTGAGGATTGGCCTACCTACCAAATTCTCATTCTCCTGGATATCTCAGAAGGGAATAAACACCAGGAAACAACATTATGACAGCCTGTGAAAAAATATATATTGCAGAGCCCTTGGCATCTAGGTCCTTGCCTTGCTATGAGTAAGATATCGCTGCCTAGTCTGTGTGTTGATCTGTATGAAATGGTTTTTCAGCCTGTTTCTTAGCGGATTGAATTATAAAGCTACTGGCACCTTCAGAATTGAATCCTGAAAGATGCAGAGCTCCATCAGTTCCCACTGCTTACAGTGAAAACTGATGATATTCAGCAACTTGTCAGTACTCAGTTCCATCTGAGTTGCTAAGAGCTGTACAGGCAAGGGACTTCTAAGAGAGCATTGGGGAACCAGGTGCAATTCATGTAAGTACCTGCAAACATCACTTCTCACAGGCAGTGAGAAACTTGAACATTAGTCGTTAGCTTGTTTTCTGCTACAAACACTTTAACATAATATGCATTAAGAAGAGAGAAAACTGCCCTTCATTTTGGCCCACATTGTTAAAATTCTTGGTTGAAGCTACATGAATCAGATTCTTCACACTGCATTGATGTGATTTCGTTAGCCTCTGCCAAACGCTGGTTTGGTAATTCCTAAAGTGCTTGTAGCTTACAATGGGAGATGATTGACAGCCATTAAAGTGCTATACCTTGCCTTTTGAGAGAGCAAAAATTCATTGCTGATGAGAACTGGAAAAATTAACTATGAAAAACATGAAACTAGCACTTGATTACTATTGGCTTAAACAATATTTCTTTTCATCGTGTTTAATCATGTGCTGAGACCAGAATTCCTGTCCTATTAAATAAGAGTGAGAAGACTATATAAAAACATCTATGTTTCCAGCATGAAAATTCAACTCTGCTTAGAGCTCTGCTGGTGTCTAAGTGAATTTATACTGACGACTCCGATGGCTCATCAAATCAGAATTGGTCTTTTATCCATGTCTTCATGTTTCTGACCATGTCATCTATTTTTCAGAATTGTAAACAATTATTTCACTTCTACATCCAGCACAAAGGCTATTTTCTTTTCCTGGAGAAAATATTTCTCTCTCTCTCTCTCTCTCTCTCTCTCTCTGTTTTTTTAAATCTGATGCATTGTTTTCAAGGGCTGTGGATAGCACATCACATAACAAACCCAGCTCATTATTATGCATTATCTACTGCTGCTTGCTGCAATGCAATATTTACACTTTGGCATTAAGGCAGGAGACGGCCCTCGTTATGCAGCACAGCCACTGCTGATAGATCGACACGATGGTTTTTCAGAAACATGAAGAATTGAAAATGGTTCATCTGGGGATTGCAAGTGCTATGAATTCTTTATATGTAACAGTTGGCCTGCACTGACCCAAAGGATATTAGATTTCTTAGGAGCAAACGTGCTATGCTGAAATGTACTTAAAAAGCTCGATCTCAACGGCCTGCAGTGGCTGTCCCCGCATCATCGTTGGCCTTTGCCAGACAGAGCTTCCTCTCCCTCTGTGCAACCCTTGCTCCCTGCCTTATACCTCCTGCTGGCTGCCTTACGTCTTCCGTGCTGGCATTATGCAGGCAGCAGGCAGGAGTGGGGAGGGGTAAGTGAGTACACCATTAGGAGCTGGAGGAGGTTGCTCCCAAGCCTGGATTTTATTGCCATGTCACTTGGATTGTTTTTACAGCTGGCAGGCCAGAGCGACCTTTGGCTGCCTCTTCTCATTTCTGTTGGCTCCTTCCCTATGGGTCCACATCAAATCTGCTTCTCTTGCAGTCTTTTAAAGGGCTGCTCTGCCATCGTTGCTACTGCCTACAGAGCAGGAGGCTCTGACCTCAGATTGGAAAATGGGGGGGCAGAAGGGGGAAGATGAACGCTGAAGGGCTGTTGAATAGCCCAGCACTTACCACGTCTTGCTGCTCTAACGGCATCAGGACTGAGTGAGGTGCTAACCGCAGTCCCATGCTGCTGGCATGGGACACCAGCAATTCACCAAGGGACAGGAAAGCATCGCAGGTACCATCCAAGCAGGGAGATGCTGTGGAGAGGTGGAAGGACATGTAGTGGCACCTGCCTTGTGGGAAGCACAAGGCAAAATCACCTTGCGATGCTAATGAGACATTTCTCTAACGATTTTTCATTGAAGATCCTAAACCAATTTACTTATAAAACTTGAGCACCATAGTATCATTCTGCAGTTTGTAAGTATCAGTATCAGCCCTATTTCCTATTATCCTGGCCTGTATCAGGAATAGTGTGGCCAGCCGGAGCAGGGAGGTGATTGTCCCCCTGTACTCGGTGCTGGTGAGGCCACACCTGGAATACTGTGTCCAGTTTTGGGCCCCTCAATACAAGAAAGACATTGAGGTGCTGGAGCGTGTCCAGAGAAGGGCAACAAAGCTGGTGAAGGGTCTGGAGCACAGGCCTTATGAGGAGTGGCTGAGGGAACTGGGGTTGTTTAGTCTGGAGGAGAGGAGGCTGAGGGGAGACCTTATCACTCTCTACAGCTACCTGAAAGGAGGTTGTAGTGAGGTGGTTGTTGGTCTCTTCTCCCAAGTAGTTAGCGATAGGACAAGAGGAAATGGGCTCAAGCTGTGCCAGGGGAGGTTTAGATTGGATTTTAGGAAAAATTTCTTTACTGAAAGGGTGGTCAAGCATTGGAACAGGCTGCCCAGAGAGGTGGTGGAGTCCCCGTCCCTGGAAGCGTTCAAAAAACGGGTAGATGTGGCACTTTGGGACATGGTTTAGTCTAGTCTAACCTTGATTGTTTTAGCGTGGACTTGGTAGTGTAGGTTAATGGTTGGACTGGATGATCTTAAAGGTCTTTTCCAACCTAAACGATTCTTTGATTCTGTGATTCTATGATTCTTTTGAGACAGATCAGCTGACTCGTGTCGCTGTTGGTCAGTGAACCTATGTACCACTTAAGATCACCTAACCACTGGACAATGCTGCTTGCCCTTTCTCTCTGCCAAGTACCCCAGCACCTTTCCACACTTTGTGTCCTCAAAGCATCCATACTTCATGTTAGAAGCTGATTACTGAAAAACCCTTCATAGTAGCAGAAGGTAGGACAGAATTTGTTTTTCTTTTTTCCACCTAGATTCTAGCAAATCTTTTGTTTCTGCCAGCTCTTGGAGATTTGAGAGACCTGTCCAGGTAGAAAGCAAACTTTGTATGCATTGCACTGGCCTCCATTACTGTGACCTAAACTCAGACTATGTATGCAGCAGTGCAGTGCCTGGCTCTGCCACCATGGCTCTTGTCCTTCCCCTCATTTGAATGACAATTTGGATAGGGTGGAGGAGGGAACAGAATTTGGGGGGATGAAAACTGTCAGATAACTAAGACAATTTTTAATTAAACTGTGCATTTCACTAACTGCTATACGCAAAGAGCTTTATTGTAGTGTTGCTGTGGCAACCTTAACTTTGTCCTGACGTGTGATTAAAATCTTAGATTTAAATGTTTCATTAACAAAGAGAGGGTTTTTTTTTTTTTTTCTTTTTTCACAGGCAGCCACCAAAATCGCTGATCCTGAAGACTGAGGGTCAGATTGTCACCTCAGATTTTAGTCACTGAGGGGAGGGATGGAGAGAAACAGCCATGCAGATGACTGAAAGCCTATGAGGGAGAGATATCCTTTTCCTGACTTACAATCGCCTGCCTCCTTCTCCCCCCTGCCCCGTGTCTTCCCACTCCCCAAGGACGCTATACCAATCAGACTTAGTAACTTAAAAGGCCATAAAGGGAAAAATGTCAGGTGTGAGCTGCTCTGCTCAGCATGACAGGAGTTCAGATAAGAACACAAAAAATACCACATGGGGTTAGACATAAGGTTCATTTAGCCTGGTAACCTTTGCCTGGCAACAGCAAGTAGCAAATGCTTAGGATATGTATAGACTTGACCTTTCTCTCACAGACCCTCCCAGCTCCTGATAACCGCTACTTAAATGTGTCCTTGCAAATCTCCCCCAAATGGCAGTTTTTTCCTAGTAAAGACCTGTGCTAGGAGACACATATTCTTTCCTTTTTTTCCCCCCATAAGTGGCCAAACCTCATCCTTTGAAGAAAAAATGATTGCTGCTTGTATTATGATGGAATGGGATCAAGGATTCAGGGCAGCCCTGTAGGCAAACAATGAAATAGAGGCATCCTAGTGTTAAGGCAAGATGCCTTCTCCTTTCTTTTGTTCTTGCTGTGCCTTTTAAGAGAGAAAAATAGGATACAGCCCCTAATATATGTTTCTGTATAGAGATAAGGATCTGTCCTAATATGTCCTTCTCTTTTCCCAGTTAACTGTCATAACAGCTTCATCCTGAAAAGACGGGGTCAGATCACCATCTCTGATTTTAATCACCAAAGGTAATGAATGGAAAAAAGAGTCACTTGTATAGCTGTCAGCCAACAGCCCTGAAATATTATTCCTCAGCTCTCCTTATGTCTTTTAATTTCTTTCAGGCACAGTTCTCGTTTAAGTTACTCAGGAATCTGATACAGTGGAAAGATGTTATATGTTAAATAATGGACTTACCCAGGAAAATGAGGTCAACATTAATGCAACATTTATCTCATCACTTACAGTGCTGGATTTCTTCATTGCTCCATCCAGCAATGGAGGTTCACTCAGTTCTTGGTTTTCCCTTGTTTCAGGAAAAGAGGTGAAAACTCAGAGGATGTCTAACCATTTGTGTAACATAGGAGCAATGCATAATTTCCTCACCTGCTGGGCAATTAGTTTATGCCCTGAAGTGTGATGTTTGATTACCATCCTTACAGAGTTAGTTTGCAGTGCTAATGGCCGTAAAATTATTGAATTTCTTATTAGATGCAGTCACAGAATTTGTCTCAATGATTTTCATTTGCAGTGAATTACCCACATTGACCATATGCTGCATGGTCTGTTCCAAAATTGCTCTCTTTTGACTTCCCAGGACCATCCATGCATCAGAACTGTAACAAGAAGAGAGAAAATTTACTCTAACTTGCATAATTTTGAACAGCTCAAACATGGCAAGATTGCCTGCTTACTAATCTGTTCACTACTCTAATCTGTATGTTTATTTAAAAACCTTCAAATTTAGAGATTGGTGAGAACTTTGTTTTGCCTGTTTTTTTTTTTTTTAGTATGTATTTTATGGGTTTTCACTATCTTGAATTGGACAAAACCTTGTGACTTACAAAATATTAATGAATGTACACACATACAGAAAAAAAGTTTATTAGGATAAGTAGCAATTTTTATTAGAGAAGCGGTATATTAAAAAGAAAGGAACATGAGAGGTATTATTTTAACTCTATCATTTTCTGTATTAGGAGATATTGTCTTGAGAAACATCTTTTTAACACTGACTCTTTCCTGATTCTTTTTAACTAATTATAATCTAAATTTACAAATTTTTTTAAAAGTGCAGGTTTCCTTATATTTTTGTACCTGTCCACATGGGTTTTCCCAGCAATTTCTTTCTTTCTTTCTCTCTTTTTTTTTTTTTTTTGCTACTCCTTCTTTTAATGATAGAAGTATTTTTCCAGAGACTTTGTTTCCAGCAGATCACCTTCTATCCAAAATTAAAGAAAGAGTTTAAAATTTCCTAATGAGTCCTACTGATCTTCTCTGTCCTGACTACTTTACCTCAAGATTTTTAACATAGCTAAATAACAGAGTGTCAAAGTTCTGTAGACAATGATTCAAGAGGGAAGCAAATAATTATAAGATAAGGATTGAATGAAGAAGAAAATGTGTAACACCATTTCAATATGTTCACATTTTTCTTCAGCAGGATTAAGGAAAAGGTTCTCAGAGTTCAGAAATGAGAATTGTTCACAGTTTTTAAATCTGTTAGTGTTGGAGTGATGGAGCAGGGTCAGAACATCTACTCTGGTACCCTAATGCCTAAAGAAAAAGCTCTTGGCCTCAGCTTGTTATATAGTTAATTATTGCTTAGAAAATAGTAATGCAAGGCTCCTACATGCCAAGTAAAATGGGTTTGCCAAATGGAAACATCAGGAACAGAGATCTTTCCAGCCCACTATGAAAAAAACCCATGATCACAGGAATCAAGGCCTCATACTGATCATTGTGATCTACTGACAACAGTGTTTCATGTCCTCACCCAAAAGGGAACAACTGAATAATAGTCATGGTTTTGAAGAGACATTTTCCAATTATGGCTAAGAATAATGTTTCAAGGATGAAGAATCATAGAATCATAGAATCATTTAGGTTGGAAAAGACCTTTAAGATCATTGAGTTCCCTTTTGGCCTAACAGGACTTGAGGTCCTACCTTCCACTTCTCAGAGGTGACCCTAACTCAGAATTATGGATGGATTGGAGAGAAGTCAGATTTGAGATGGAGGTGTCAATCTATGTGAAAAAAAGACTGCAGTGCAGCCAAATGCATAAATCATGGGCAAAGAAAAGAAAGAGCCAGAAGAAAACTGGTTGTATAGTTAAGTAGTTGATGCATGTCTTCATATTTTTGCATCTGTGGTGTGCATATAGGCTGCTTTCTCCATTAGGATGCTGTGATGGCACATATATGGTACTTCTTTAAAGACTATTTTAAAAGTAAGAGATGAGATTTTTCACATTATCCTCTGAGCAAGGACTGAAAGAGGAACATCAGATGCTGTGAGTTGTTTGACAAAATCACTACTCAATATCTGGTTTAAACAATACAAGCATTAAGCTTTCTAGTCGTTTAATGAGGAACTAATGGTTCTTGGTCTTTGTTTGGAGACCTGAGGTGCAAAAAGATGTAGGATTTAGAAAATAAATGTATTATTGAAGACAACCAGCATATTTTTTTGCATTATACTACCAAACTATGTGTTTCCACTTTTTCTCTTTGCAAAGTTTGCATCCCCCTCTGCAACATGCTGTAAATTATATATTTTAAAACATATGAAATTTCTTTTTCACTTTTGTTACGTTGTTAGATTCAATGCAGTTTAACTGTATTTTATCTGCCAGAGGTGGGAATTAAATAATTTCTTGGAGATCTAAGGGAAGTTGAAACTTCCCCCAGTTGCCTGCTTTTTTTTTGTTTTTTGCATGTCTCAGAGTTTTGACATTTTCCCTAGTGACGGTTGCTATGCTATTCCTCAGCACATTGGCTGGTGATCCTTGCAATGCCTAAGGTGCTAAGGCATATTTTGTACAGAATCTCATCCTTTTTTTTTTTTTTTAAAAAAAAAAAGAAGTTTCTTGTAACGGGACCTCGGTTAGAATTTTTCCCCCAGAGATAATGTCAAATTTCTCATCGACATGCATCAAAGTTAAAGGCATACAAAGTTAATAATGACCAAAGACATTTTGTACACAGTCCCCCTGCCTCTTATCAGCAAGAGGGACACAAAATTAGTTAGGTTCAGGTAACTGCCTGATTCATTAAAGGCAGTATCCCAATTCTGGCAGATGTCAATGGAGGGCTGCAGAAGGGAGGAGAAATCTTCACGTTTGCTAATAACCAGGTGTGCCATTCCTAGAGGGATGAGTGTCTGTGTTCATGTTTTCTGCCTAATAGCTTGCAAACCCAGTTTAAGTCTGAGATCACAAAATCATCTTATACAATGTATAAATAAGAGAAAATTTATTTTCTCCTTGTCCAATTCCATTCAACAGTGCATTTCACTTGTATGTGCAAATAGCAAGACAAAAAAATCTCTTTTCACGGGTGGCCCCTTATCACTTGTCATCTGTCTTCTCTCCCAGTTCAAACTGTTTTCTGAGTACCTGAATTGCCTTATGAAAAAAAAAAAAAAACAACCAGCACTGTTTGTCCTCATTTTTGTGAACTCTGGCAGACTCAGGCCTTCGGGAGGAGTTGCCAGCAGGTAAAATTGACAGCAGGCTATAGCTGACTGTGTGTCTGCCGCAAGGATCAGCTCCCACCAGGCCTGACACACGTTGTCACCCTTGTTGCACTAGCAATAAGGAATGCACAGGCTGGCAGAGTTGTAAAGGAGAGATCTTTTCTGAGCATGCACCAGGGCTCACACACAGAGAGACCCGTGTTTGGTTAAAGCCCAGCACCAACTTATATTCTTGAGTCAGGCTGTGTTAAAATTGATTTTTCTGAGTTGGCTGCCAAATTGGGGAAAACAATGATGATAGCAACAGAACAACAAAAACAGAAAAAAAAAAAAAAAAAAAGAGCTAAGTGTAAACTTGGAGGAGGAGGGGAGAGGGAAGGGTTTATTGCTGAAATAAGAAATGTCATTTTGCTCGACCCAAAATGAAAAGTTCTGTTACAAGAACTTGTAAGGAGAGGGGGAAAAAAAAAAAAAAGCAATCACCGAGGCAACACCATCACTCACCGTTTACTCAGTAGCTTAAGAGTTAGCACATTTAACCCTGGCTGTAAGACATGCCTGTGTCTGAGGAGGTCTGAACCCATTTGTACCTTTGATGAGGCTGCTAAGCTCACACAGTTATACGTGATCCTCATCATTCACAATTTCCCTGACTCATATTGTTCCACCAAAAGAGTTTACAATCCAAATTTGCTAAGGTAGCTGAAAAAGAAGCAGACAGAAATCAAAAGTAGGAATTATCATAAACAGCTTATCTAGGGCTAGTTTTCATCTAGAGAGGATGGGAAAGAAAATAACTTAATTTTTCTCTTTCAGCATTCAGTTTTTCATTTGGTACATTTTTTTCCCCTGCTGTGATTGAACTTTTTTTTTTTTTTAATCTGTACATGATTTATCCATATGTCTGGGGGTGGGTGACAAACTTAATTTAAAGTTAAATTCTTCAAACAGCGTATAAGAATATTAATTGCTTAGCCAGCCTGTTTCAAGAACCCAGTCTCTGATAATCAGGTCCCCTCTGTTAATATCCCTGACTGATGAATGTCTCTGCCTGATGTTTAAACATACCCGTTGGGATCTCACACTATTTAACATGCACTTAAAACCATAAAAATAACCCCAGAGAAAGTCACATCCTGAGAACAAGGTAGTGCATCAGTGTGGGCACTTTACTTGTATTCACATTAGGTGTTTTGTCCCAGTTTGCCAGGTGCTGCTTGTACTGGTTTTCCACTATTTGCAATTAATCTGCCCCACTAGGGTGTAACATTTAAAATTGGGCCAGAGCATCACTTCTGTCATTATGAACTGAGAAAAAAAATTACACTGCTCTGTATTGCATAGAAAGATGCTCAAGTAGAAGTGATAAGAAATGCTATTTTGAGCAATCATGGAAAAATTCTTTAAGTTCTGTACTTGATGGTTGGCTTATGCTTTTCCATCTTTTTTTTTTTTTAATAGATTATCATATCAAGTTGTCACTATCAGTTTCTAACCATAGTTTATATTTTTAATCCAAAATAAGTTGTTTAAATGGAGATAAATGCAGGTAGAATTTTTTTTTTTTTTTAGCAATCATACTATGAAGTTTATGTAGTATCTAAAATAGAAACATTATGTCTTTATCATCTGTTCTAGAAATCTGCTTTTTCTTATTAATTTCCATCATGATTTCAGTAACAAACATCATTCCATTATGCTTTGTCTGGAATCCTCTAATATAATCTTCATTTTTTTTTTTTAAAGACAAAATCAAAACCAAAAACCTACCAACTATAATCTACAGAAAACCTGCAAACCAACACATCTGTTTCCATGAACACTGTAACCATTCAAAATACATCAAAACAGTTATATTATCCAGTCATGCCCTTGAACACCAATATATTTACTTTGAGGAGAACACTCATGATACCTACCTAAATAATTAAAAGAGGAATTTTATCCAACAAGGCACTTTTCCAGGGGAATAGATTCTTTTGAGGGAAACATTGAAATACATCACAAGAATTACTTCCACACATCGTAGGCACAATGTGTTACAGGCCATACTGCCCTGGAAACTGAACAATATGATTAAATGACTTATTTAATTATACATTAAACTTATATGGGAAGATCATATCTGCTCGGAACCCTTCCATTCACAGTCTGCAAATCATTAAACTTGTCAGAATAAAACTCCCTGTAGGCCAAAAACTTGCCAAAGGGATTTAGATCATAATTGAGGAAGAGATTTAAACCTTAGCAAAGCATCTCTACTACAACCACAGTAAATATTCCCGCAATGGACTCATAAAACCCTTGATCTTTCACTTGTCTTTTTGCAACACATATTACAGTTCATGAAGTTCACCAAATGCCCTACTCATGAAATGAAAGCACAAGAATGAACCATGTAGACAACAAATAATGGACAAAATCACCTCTGATCGGGGAGATTCTTTCTCCTACAAAACAGTTACTCACTACTTTTTCAATCCTGCTCATCAAAAGAGAGTTACAAAAGCCTTCTAAGGCTGAAGCTGGGAACTACAACTTGTGACTTGGTTGGTTACCAAAAACCCAGATTCAGTCAGAGTCCTGATTTTGTGATACATTATAATGTTTCTTCCATTGGCCATCAGTATCTGTATGTTCCTCTACAAATGTCCCTTCTATTCCTCGGTACCAATTGCCTTTTCTGGAGATATGACCTGATACTTATCTAATTAAGGTAATAATTTGTTTTCAATTTTAACTCAGCTTTAAGGCCCACTACTTCACTTTTGTGTTCAAAAACATGCTTTTTGTGTGTGTGTGTGTCTACGATAATTAGTCTAATAAAGTTGTTATCTTTACCTACGACTCCTCTAAAATTAAAAAATAGTACATATTTTCTACTGTTTTTTTGAATTTTACTAATTCTTCTGAATCATTATTTTGTCCTTTTATTGAATGAATATTTATTTTCCAGTAAAGTAGTTCAGTTGAAAGATTTAAAAACCACTTGCTGAAACACCTAATTCATCTGCCTATATTTTTTTTCAGATTCACCTGAAAGTCCACATCTTTCTGTAGTTTTTCATACAGAAAGATAGTTTTAGGAGGAAACTTTAACCAAAATCCATTTCAGTAATTTTTGGCCAAGGAAAGTGTATTTTTTCTAAAGCAATTATGAAAGCTTTCATGGTCTCCTGGGACCACAGTATGCCTTATGGTAATTATCAAATGTCCAAAAAGTCAGTGGCTGATGTGTAATTAAAGGTAATGATTAAGAGTAGGAATGTCTTACATGACTTTAGACATCTTCAATATAAATACCTCTATATGATCCAATCATCTTCATCTCTTTGTAAAGGCAGTGGAAAGAAATTTAGACCATGATTCCTATCACCTCCTTTAGCCAACTGCATTACAGTGCAGACATTTCAATATTTGTCCAGATGATTTCCACCCTAGACCCTGAACATTTTTAAGATGCTTTAGATGCTTAGCTGAGATCAATCCAGCTGC